>NC_092176.1:31370182-31676432 GCF_045791955.1 Oncorhynchus clarkii lewisi | reverse complement strand
TGAGTAAATTGTTAGTTGGTAGGGTAATTAAAATAATGAATTTGTAATGGATCTATACTCTACATCAGTTGGGGGCAGTACAGCAAAATATTGGATATCAGCCGATAGTAAACCTCACCGAGGAAGAGCACATGGCTAATATGGAGTTACTATGATAAAACAAAACAAATGAAGAAATGGTTGCCTGCCTGCTGAACTGTGTCACTTCCTGTGCTCCTTTTTGTTTTGTTTGTTATGTTTTATTTTAAAAGTATAAGAAATGATTCCAAGTGTGGAAATTATTTACGGAACTGAAACACGAATGTGAACCAATAACGTGCTTGAACTTTGATTTCAACTTGTGGAGAACCATGCCTTATTAAGGAAATAAATGTGAACTTTCCTTTTGTTGTCTGCTTCACTCTGCCAGCTCAAAGCAGACCTATAACTTGTCCTGTGACATGTCTTTTGAAGTTGTCTTAGGCTCTTTTGTGGTAGTTTGAAAGGGTTTGATCCACCTCACCTTGGAGTGTTTCCAATTCACATGACCCGACAAGAAAAAACTCAGCCCTATAGTCATAGCACTGAGGAAAAGGGAAGCTATCCATAGTAATATTTTGTCATAGCCTTTGAATAGGACCCAGAGTATTACATGCCAAGATGGCGTAGCAGTGCAGACGTGGTTTGTTGTCCTCTCGTTTACTTTTTGTATTTTTCGTCTTTTTTTGTATATATTCCAATTTATTTTTCAATCTCTTTTTCCATTTTTCAATTAAATATACCTTCCGGTAACCCGCCTCACTCAATGTGACACGGATCTGCTAATTTTTTAGACCCTATAGCCAAAACTTTCATCAGAAGGTAGTCAGCTAATTAGCTAAGTTACTAGCTATTTAGTCATCGTTAGCTACTGCTAGCAACCTTTACCCTCTGCTCAGGCACCAGCCGTTTTTTAGCGTGGATAATACCTGCCAGCCTTGGACTTTTCTCCACTACAACGCCAGATTCCTGCCGTTAACCCTGGACCATTGATCATCACACCTAGCTAGCTGCCACTGAGTGACCCAGCCCCGAAGCTAGCCCTGAGCCAGGTGCATCTCCCGGCTAGCAAACAAATTTATCACAACTACAAAACCTCTTTCGCCATCTGCCCCGGTCCCTCCTTCGACATTGCGCCCTGCTGTACCACCACGACTGGTCTGCAGACGTAATTCCATCAGCTGTGCCTTCAATTGGCCTTTGCTGGACGACGGAGCAGACGCTTCTACTTACCCCGGACTGCTAGCTTTAAACGTTGTGTCTCCCGCATGCTAGCGTAGTAATGACTACCTAGCGGCTTCCCTGTTTCATCTATTTCTGTACACTGGACCCTATGATCACTTGGCTAAATAGCTGATGCCTGCTGGACTGTTCATTTATCACTGTACTCCACTTTGTTTACCTTTGTTTATCTGTCGGGCCCTAGCCCTGAACTCAGGCCCTGTGTCTAGTTAACCGACCCTCTCTGTTCATTCATCGCCATTTTACCTGTTGTTGTTGTCTTAGCTGATTAGCTGCTGTTGTCTTACCTGTTGCTCTCCCAATCAACACCTGTGATTGCTTTATGCATCGCTTCATGTCTCTTTCAAATGTCAATATGCCTTGTATACTGTTGTTTAGGATAATTATCATTGTTTTAATTTACTGCAGGGCCCCTAGTCCCACTGTACATGCCTTAGATACCTCCTTTGTCCCCCTCCCACACATGCGGTGACCTCACCGAGTATAACCAGCGTCTCCAGAGATGCAACCTCTCTTACCATCACTCAGTGCCTGGGCTTACCTCCACTGTACCCACACCCCACCATACCCCTGTGTGCACATTATGCCCTGAAACTATTCTACCACTCCCAGATATCTGCTCCTTTTATTCTCTGTCCCCAACGTACTAGACGACCCGTTTTGCTAGCCTTCAGCCATACCCTCATCCTACTCCTCCTCTGTTCCTCGTGTGATGTGGAGGCTAACCCAGGCCCGCGTGCCCCCAGGCACTCTCATTTGTTGACTTAATCAAAAAAATAATAATCAAAAAAGCCTTGGTTTCATGCGTGTTAACATCAGAAGCCTCCTCCCTTGTTTTACTTTAGCACACTCCGCCAACCCTGATGTCCAAGCCGTGTCTGAATCCTGGCTTAGGAAGGCCACCAAAAATTCTGAGATTTCCATACCCAACTACAACATTTTCCGTCAACATAGAACTGCCAAAGGGCGAGGAGTTGCAGTCTATTGCAGAGATCTGTCATACTTTCCAGTTCTATGCCCAAACAGTTCGAGCTTCTAATTATAACAATTAATCTCTCCAGAAATAAGTCTCTCACTGTTGCCGCCTGTTGCAGACCCCCCCTCAGCTCCCAGCTGTGCCCTGGACACCATATGTGAATTGATTGCCCCCCATCTATCTTCAGAGTTTGTTCTGTTAGGTGACCCAAACTGGGATATGCTTAACACCCCAGCAGTCCCACAATCTAAGCTAGATGCCCTCAATCTCACACAAATGATCAAGGAAACCACCAGGTATAACCCTAAATCCATAAACATAGGTACCCTCATAGATATCATCCTGACCCCCCCCCCCCGCTTAAAAATTCCAATTATATTTGAGGAACTATATGAATACAACTGAGTGCATTCTCCCTAAATGGATAAGTAAAAAACAAACACAATATTCATCTGTTGTCAATCTATCACTTTTACGACAGTTCAAAGTGCTAAGAAAAGGGCTGTCAACAACACATCCAAATGTCAGAAATCTGTTTCTATCAGGAATTTGTTTATGTAAATGTCTTTGTCGTTGATGTCGTCTTCTCCATCCCGTGTCGTCCCAAGATGTCATTTGATTATTCATTATTCAGACTTTTTTCATCAGTCTCTCTCCAGCCAAGCGTTACATTTCCTTGAGGAAGACTGAATATTACTGACAGGTGGTAAATGGTACCACAAATAAGTGCATAACGTTTAATTTTCTCTGTCAAGCCCTATATTATCTTGGGCATCTAAAGAACTTTGTCACAGAGCCCTGTCTGGTCTGTTTATAAAGTATACATGCTTTTGCTTTTTTGGGTCTGTAGACATTCGTTTGACTTTCTCTCCACGTTTAATTATTATTATTATTTTTTATTTTTTTTATCCTCTTACCCTTATCTATTCAGGTAAACAATTAACTTGGTGGTGCCTGGGCTTTTCTTCAACAGTATTTCCGCATGTGTGACCTTATACACCTTCATCCAAAGGCAACACACCTTTGCGTTATCCTTCAGAATGCATTCCCCTGGTGAGTGGAGCTGACCTCAGAGCAAATGCAGATGAGTGAGCGTGAGCGTGTGCGAAGTAAAGGTCAAGAACTTTGACTTTTTACCCCCTTTGGCTCAGACATGGGGAGTTATTTGTGCATGTACACTTGTATTTTCAGCATAGATGTGTTTACGGTATAAGTTGCTGCCTCTCATCTGCCCTCTCCTGGGGCTCTGGCAGACAGTCAGTCACAGGATGGCTACTGCAGTTCAGAGGAGGACCTGACCTTCGTACCGTCCGCTAGTAACCAATTCTGGGATGTGTTACGAGATCTGCATGGCTAATAAAGATACTATGATTTAGAAAATAACATTTACAAGAGAATCGTGGCATGTCACTGCAATCTTCATTTTGATATTACAATGAATAGCATAAGCAACTAGAGACACAAGTCCAGGCCTACATTTGTGCTTATGCGGTTGGTTGGTGTTCTGCATGGTGAAATGGTTGAAGAGGGTATTGGCTGATAGCAAGTCAGCCTGTAGCCTGAATGGCTGGCCTGTGAACTGGTTTGGCTGCATAGAGTCTGTCTCAGTAACAGGCTCTGTCACAGCAGCAGCAATTAACCAGGCCTGGCTTTGAGGAGGAATGATGGAGGTGTGAATTATCTCACCACTCAGTCTGGCGTTCCCTGTGTATAAGATGTCACCCCTATCGTGCTCAACACTCTGTGTACGCTAATCCGGGTAAACACACTAAACTTTCACTGAATGCTACGATAATGATGGGTTTAATGTGACGTTGTTGCTCATTGAGGGGCAGGGAATAACTCCACCGGGGCTTACACAAAGATTAAGTGGAATAATTATCCCAGGTGCAATTATGAGTGACGCTAGGGTTGATTAGAATAGCCGTTGATAATGCCAGGGATGACAGTGTACATATTGTTAGACGAGTGTCAGAGAGTGTTGTTTAATTACAGGTTAGGTGTAATGGATGTGGGAGAATATTTTCTAGAATTTTGACAACCCCCATTTAACACCAGCTTGTTCTATACAACCCATTGAACATCAGCTTGTTCTATACAACCCATTGAATACCAGCTTGTTCTATACAACCCATTGAATACCAGCTTGTTCTATACAACCCATTGAATACCAGCTCGTTCTATACAAACCACAATAGTTGGTTCTAGCCTTAGCGCGGTAGGATTTTATTGATAATAGCATTAGAAACTGATGGTCGTAAATCTGTCAGTGATATCACCATTATATACACTATTCTGAGATCAGGACAGAGACCCCAGTGACATTTGCTACAAAACCAGCCCTTTGTTATAGCAAAGGTTACCAAACTCAATCTGTCATAGGATTAGGAAATGAAATAGTACTGTACCTGTACTGAACATTATAATAATAATCAATTAATAATGATGATAATCATAAATACATATTTAATTAATTAACTGATGATCTCATGTAATGCATGACTTGGTACAAATGTCTAATTTGGGAAGCCATTTAACACAAAGGATCAAGCCTGTAAAGTCTGAGCAGGTGATGTATTTATTATAATGAACTGGCCTGAAATTACAGTCCCACTCCAGTGACACCAGCCTTAGGCTATATCCCTCCCAGCTATTGACGGAGAGGATAACCAAGAAGAATTAATAGCTCTTAAGACCAGACTGGTAAGAAAAAAAAGACAGAGATAGAAAAGAGGGATGAATAACTTAAAAGTTAAGAGGGGGAGAATGAGAAGGAAGAAGAGTGGAAAATGTGTCTGCTGATGCGTAAAATTAGCAATTACACTGGGTGTCATTTGTAATAACTATTTCAGGCTGGATCTAGGGGTTAATGTTGAACAGTGGGACTGTAAATCAGCCGTTACACCTCTGTTCAATCAGGCGGGGAGGGAGTGGTGTGATACAGAGAGCACCGTGGCCAAAAAGCCGTGCCTAAGAGCCGATAAGCTAAGATGGCCACCATCTGCTAGAAAAGCATTTCTGAGGCAATTTATTTTTTAAGACCCAAATGCTGACCCTGGCCGAGAGAGTTCACATTTGTATGAAATCACATTGCACGTTTATCCGTGGGGTGGGAGACTAAGGTCGTAAGGTCAGAAAATATGTTCAACATGACAGGTGGAGGAATGGATTTACTTTAGCTGGTCTTCTCAAACTCAGGAAATGGGATTTGTGATTATTATTACACAATATGACGGTGTAATCCTTTTGTTTATGTGTGCGTGTGTGTCTGCGTGTGTATAGACATACTTTAATACTTATCCATAAAAGCGTCTCTGGAAACAAGGTGGTGCGTTCAAGGGGTTTTATGCTTTCAACATTCTAATTAAGTTAAGTTCTGACTTTCTGGCATTAACATTCACAGGCAGTTCACCTTGTTATATGCATTGTACATGAAAGTTTATCCCCGCTGAAGTTTTGCAAGGTCCCTCCAAAATAAAATAAATATAAACTTCAAACAAACTCAGAGATATTTCTGCATTAACATCTTGATTTCAGACGCTACATTGCCTTCGTATCTAGCAGTGACTGGTCATTCTCATTTGGTTTGATTATTCTTCTACTCAGGCCTCCTAAAAAAACATACAACAAAGGCTCTCAGAGTAGGAGTGCTGATCTAGGATCAGTTTCACCTTTTAGATCATAATGAATAAGATTATATGGACAGGTTGGGACCTAGATCAGCACTTCAACTCCGAGACGCTTTGTGGATACGGGCCCTGTCCTTGGTTTCCACAGGAAGCTCTTTCGAAAACCCCAGCGCTTTGATTAATCACCATGATGTCACATCTATCACCACAGTGACGAGAATACAAACGAGGTGGATGCACATTCAGTGGCGCGCCCGTAAATAATTTACTGTTTTATTGAAAACAGAGACACAACATTATTTCCCGGTCGGATTCCCCTTAGCCAAGGTCTGAAGACACATTCGCCCTGAGGGGAGATAGAGGAAAATAAATCTCATTCTATCATACTTTATTATGCCTTATTACCTAGCATAAGGCTGGAGACTCTCCTGGGACTCGCCTGGGTGACACAGGGGTGTTGTTGCTATGATACTTTGGTATGGACCCGGCTCAATTAATGATATGGAAATGGCTACATGGTGATATATTAGTTGTATTGTCATATATTTCTGTAGCAGTGCTTCCTCCTCTGTTTTAAGCATGACATACGTATGGTATTTGAATGACACTTGCGTAAGCACGCACACAGTGCATGAATATATGTACGCCACATACACATTTATAGTGCCTTTATAAAGTGTTCATACCCCTTGACTTATTTCAAATGTTGTTGTGTTACAGACTGAATTCAAAATGGAATATATAGATTTTTTTTCTCATCCCTCTACACATATTGGCCCATAATGAGAAAGTGGGGGAAAAAAATAGAAATGTTTTCAACTGAATTGAAAAGGAAATTAAGAAATATATAATTTACATAAACATTCACACCCCAGAGTAAAAGCAACTGTGAGTCTTTCTGGGTAAGTCTCTAAGAGCTTTGTACACCTGGATTGTACAATATTTCAAAATTATTCAACCTCTGTCAGATATGTTGTTGATCAATGCCAGACAACCATTTTCAGGTCTTGCCATAGATTTTCAAGCAGATTTAAGTCAAAACAGAACCTTCACTGTCTTCTTGGTAAGCAACTCCAGTGTCAATTTGGCCTTGTGTTTTAGGATATTGTCCAGCTGAAAGGTGAATTAATTTACCAGTGTTTGGTGGAAAGCAGACTGAACTAGGTTTTCCTCTAGGATTTTCTCAGTTTTTTTTATCCTGAAAAACACCCCAGTTGTTAATGATTACAAGCATACCGAAAACATGATGCAGCCACCACTATTCTTGAAAATATGGAGAGCGGTACTCAGTAATGTGTTGTATTGGATTTGCCCCAACATAACACTGTCTATTCAGTACAAGAACAGTTAATTGCTTTGCCACATTTTTAGCAATATTACTTTAGTGCCTTGTTGAAACAGGATTAAGGTTTTTGAATATGTTTTATTCTGTACAAGCTTCCTTATTTTCACTCTGTCAATAGATTTACTATTGTAGATTAACTACAATGTTGTTGATCCATCCCCAGCTTTCTCCCATCACAGTCATTAAACTCTTCAACTGTTTTACAGTCATCATTGGCCTCATGGATAAATTCATGAGCAGTTTTCTTCCTCTCCGGCAAATTAGTTATTAAGCATGCCTGTATCTTGTTTGTGACTCGATGTATTGATACAACATCCAAATTGTAATCAATAACTTCTCCATGTTCAAAGGTATTATGTTCAAGGTTTTTTTTACCCATATACCAATAGGTATCCTTCAAAAAGCATGTTAACTTCTCTAGGGTAGGGGGTGCATTCGGAATTTTGGATAAAAAAGCATGCCCAAATTAAACGGCCTGCTACTCGGGTCCAGAAGATATGATATGCATATAACTGGTAGATTTGGATAGAAAACACTAAAGTTTCCAAACTGTAACCAGTTGCGACGAGCAAACCCGGATCCGGGATCCTATTTATAGCCTCAAGCTCATTACCATAACGCAACGTTAACTATTCATGAAAATCGCAAATGAAATGAAATAAATATGCTAGCTCTCAAGCTTAGCCTTTTGTTAACAACAGTGTCGTCTCAGATTTTCAAAATATGCTTTTCAACCATAGCAAAACAAGCATTTGTGTAAGAGTATTGATACCTAGCGTAGCATTTAGCGTAGCATTTAGCGTAGAATTTAGCATAGCATTCAGCGTGCAACATTTTCACAAAAACAAGAAAAGCATTCAAATAAAATAATTTACCTTTGAAGAACTTCAGATGTTTTCAATGAGGACACTCTCAGTTAGATAGCAAATGTTCAGTTTTTTCAAAAAGATTCTTTGTGTATTAGAAATCGCTCCGTTTTGTACATCACGTTTGGCTACCAAAAAAACCTGTATCCAGGAGTGTAACTATCCCCGCAAGCTCATTAGCATAACGCAACGTGAACTATTCATGAAAATCGCAAATTAAATGAAATAAATATGCTAGCTCTCAAGCTTAGCCTTTTGTTAACAACACTGTCATCTCAGATTTTCAAAATATGCTTTTCAACCATAGCAAAACAAGCATTTGTGTAACAGTATTGATAGCTAGCGTAGCATTTAGCGTAGCATTGAGCGGGCAACATTTTCACAAAAACAAGAAAAGCATTCAAATGAAAATTTACCTTTGAAGAACTTCGGATGTTTTCAATGACGAGACTCTCAGTTAGATAGCAAATGTTCAGTTTTTCCCAAAAGATTCTTTGTGTATTAGAAATCGCTCCATTTTGTACATCACGTTTGGCTACCAAAAAAAAGTGAGTATAACAGAACTGATTTGGCAAGCGAAAACCTGAGAAAAATCCATTCAGGAAGTATTTTGTTTTTTGTTTTTGTAGTTTTCTATTCAATGCCATTACAGTATCCATTGACTTAGGACTCAATTTGCAGTTCCTATGCCTTCCACTAGATGTCAACAGTCTTTAGAAATTGTTTCAGTCTTGTATTCTTATAAATGGGGGAGTAAGACCAGTCTGAATGAGTGGACCCTGACGTGTCACAGAGCTTTTTCATGCGCAATCCCGAGAGAGTGCATTTCTTGTTTACCTGTTATATTGACGACAGTATTGTCCGGTTGAAATATTATAGATAATTTAGGCTAAAAACAGCCTGAGGATTGAATATAAACATCGTTTGACATGTTTCTATGAAGTTTACGGATACAATTTAGATTTTTTTTGTCTGCCTGTTTTGACTGCGTTTGAGCCTGTGTATTACTGAAGAAAACTCGCAAACAAATCAGAGGTTTTTGGACATAAAGAGACTTTATCGAACAAAAGGAACATTTATTGAGTAAATGAATGTCTTCTGAGTGCCACCTTATGAAGATCATCAAAGGTAACGGATTAATTTGATCTCTATTTCTGAGTTTTGTAACGCTTCTGCTTGGCTGGTTACTGTTTGTAATAATTTGTCAACTGGGCTATGTTCTCAAATAATCGTAAAGTATGCTTTCGCCGTAAAGCATTTTTAAAATCTGACACCGTGGTTGGATTCACAAGAAGTTATTCTTCAAACCTATGTAAAATATGTTTTGTTTTCTGAATTTTTATAATGAGCATTTCTGTATTTGAATTTGGCGCTCTGCAATCGTACTGGATGTTGGCCAGATGGGACGCTAGCGTCCCACATACCCTAGAGAGTTAATAAACAGTAATACTACACACAGAGAGTCCATGCAACTTATTATGTGACTTATTAAGACATTTTTACTCCTGAACTTATTTAGGATTGTCATAACACAGGGGCTGAATACTTACTGACTCAAGACATTTGCGCTTTCCATGTATGATTAATTAATTTGTAAAAATTTAGAAAAACATAATTCCACTTTAACATTATGGGGTATTGTGTGAAGGCCAGGGACACCAAATCTCATCCATTTTACATGCAGGCTGTAACACAACAAAATGTGGAAAAAGTCCAGGGGTGTGAAGACTTTCTGAAGAACTGTACACACACATTTTCAAGCACAAACCCAGCTAACCCTCATTTGGGCCTACACTCAACTCACACTCATAACACTCTCTACATCCCCCGATAACTCATTCCTCATTGCATTTCCATTCAACACAAATCTAATAACATTTATTGGCAGTGTCTGCATTCAGCAATTTAAGCGCAACCATTAATCCTGGCTCACCAGTTCAGTAAAGTGCTGATTATAAAAGCTTTAATTGCTCAAACATTGCCAACGGAATGACAGTTTAAGAACAGTCCACTTTCCGCACCTTTAAACTCCCCAGTCGTAATGCCGTTGGTGGGGTGACATATTGGCCTTGGCCCCTGCTGTGATCTACAGCCACCTCATGACATTCCAGGAACCATCAAATCAAACCTAGAGTACAAACAGCACACACAGCCTTGAAGAGCTTGCCTGACGGCTCTAACTGAATTATTCTGCTGCTCTATCTTTCGGTACATACAGTGCCTTTAGAAAGTATTCATACCCCTTGACTTATTCAGCATTTTATTGTGTTGTAGGTCATTTGCACTCTGAAACAGATTCTCATCAAGGATTTGTCTGTATTTGGATCCATTCATTGTTCCCTCTGTACTTACCAGTCTCCCAGTCCCTGACGCTGAAAAGCATCCCCATAGCATGATGCTGCCACCACCATGCTTCACAGTAGGGATGGTGTTAAATGGGTGATGAGGAGTGCCTGGTTTTCTCCAGAAATAATGTTTGTGTTCAGGCCAAAGAGTAAAATGTTTGTCTCATCAGACCACAGAATATTTTGCCTTAGGGTCTCAGTCTTTCACATGTCTTTTTGCAAACTCCAGGAGTAGCTTCCGCTGGCCACTCTCCCATAAAGCCCAGATTGGTGACGTACTGTAGAGACTTGTCTTTCTTACAGGTTCTTCACTCTCAGCTAAGGAACTCTGTAGTTATGTCAGAGTGGTTATTGGGTTCTTGGTCACCTCCCTGGCCAAGGTCTTTCTTACCCAGTTGTTCAGTTTGCATGGATGCCAGCTCTAGACAGAGTCTGGGTAGATCCATATTTCCCAATGATGGAGACCACTGTGCTCTTAGAAACTTTCAACACTCATGAAATTGTTTTATGCCTCATGACAATTCTATCTTGGAGATCTACAGACAGTTTCTTGGACTTCATGGTATAGTTTCTGCTCTGACATGACCTGTCAAATGTGTGTTTCTTTCTAAATCATCTCCAAATAGTTGAATTTTCCACAGGTGGATTCCAATCAAGTTGTAGTGACATAGAGTATAAAGGATGATCAAAGGAAATTGGATGCAGCTAAGCTAAATTTAGAGCATTATAGCAAAGGTGTGTGAACTCGTATGTAAATTAGATATTTCTGTATTTAATTTTCTGTCACGTTCTGACCTTTATTTCCTTCGTTTTGTCTTTATTGAGTATGGTCAGGGCGTGAGTTAGGGTGGGCAGTCTATGTTTGTTTTTCTATGTTTGGTTTCTGTTTCGGCCTAGTATGGTTCTCAATCAGAGGCAGGTGTCGTTAGTTGTCTCTGATTGAGAATCATACTTAGGTAGCCTGAGTTTCACTGTTGGTTTGTGGGTGTTTGTTTCCGTGTGTGTGTTTGTCGCCACACAGTACTGTTTCGGTTGTTGTAGATTTATTGTTTATTGTTTTTGTTCGAGTGTTCATTTGTCTGTATTAAAAACATTATGGACACTTACCACACTGCATCTTGGTCCGATCCTTACTCCTCTTCAGACGAAGAGGAGATCTGCCATTACATTTTCAATAAATGTGAACAAAAATTCAAAAGAAAATAATATTTTATTTATTTAACCTTTATTTAACCAGGAAGGGCTCATTGAGATTAAAATCTCTTTTTCAAGAGCGCCCTTGCCAAGTCAATTCAAAAAAATTACAGACAGACAACATGAAAAACTACGTAAGTAATCTAGTAAAAACCATTGATTTCACAAGAGTATAAAACAGCAAATAAAAAACATTGACAGGTCAGGGAATCAGCCTCAAAATCCTTCATCAGTGATTTAAAAACACCAATCGGGACAAGTTCTTCCAGTTTAAAAGTATTTTGTAAGGTGTTCCAAGACAAGGGCGCAGAGTACATAAAAGCCCTTTTACCAAATGCAGTTCGGACATTTGGAACAGTTAGCAGGATAAAGTCCAGCAAACGAAGAGAGTACCCACCACATTTCTGAACAATAAAAATGCACAAATAAAAAGGTAGTAAACCCAAAATGGCTTTGTAAATAAAAGTATACCAGTGACTGAGCCTACGAGTGACTAGAGAAGGCCAGCCAACCCAGGAATACAAAGTGCAGTGGTGCGTAAGGGTTTTGCAGTTTAAAATAAATCTCAAAGTGCCATGGTAAAGAGTGTCAATTGATCTCAAACACTGAGTGGAAGCAATCATATAGAAAATATCCCCATAGTCTATTAAAGGCATAAATGTAGCTGATACTAGCCTCCTTCTGGCTACAAAAGAAAAACAGGCCTTATATCTAAAATAAAATCCCAATTTCAGCTTCAATGTTTTTGTAAGTTGTTGAATATGCAATTTATTAAAAGAGGCCGTCATCAATTAAAATTCCAAGATATTTAAATGAGGTTACAACCTCAATCTCCTTGCCCTGACAGGTAGTAATAGGTGAAAGGTTCAGAGGTCTATTTCTTGCATTAGAAAACATCATTAGTTTAGTCAGTATTGAGGATAAGCTTCAATTGACACAAGGTATGTTGAACAGTATAAAAAGCAGTTTGCATGTTCTGGAAAGCTATTGTGAGAGACGAGGCACAACAGTAAATAACAGTATGATCAGCATAAAAATGAAGTTGTGCATTTTGGACATTTTTGTCTAAATCATTTATATAAATAGTGAATAAGAGAGGACAAAGTGCAGAGCCTTGGGGCACACCATTCAAGACAGACAATTTAACAGACATAAGCCCATCAAATTGAGTGCACTGAGTTCTATCAGACAGATAGTTAGCAAACCATACAACTACATGCTCCGAAAGACCTACACTCGACAAACATGTTTTCACTTGTTCATTATTGGGAATTGTGTGTATAATTTTTTTTATTCAGGCTGTAACACAACAACATGTGGATTAAGTCAAGGGATATTAATACTTTATGAAGGCACTGTACTTTAGTCTGAGACTCCCAACATTGAAGTCGTTGTTGTGCTGATATCAAAATGAGGGGTTGTACAAAACAAAGTCATCAGCGATTAAATCGTCTCTAACCAATCAGAGTATTAACGTCACTTTACCCATGCTTGTTCTGGCTCTAGCCCAACCCATCAGTTTCTGGCACCAATCAGACAGTCTAGAATGGATTTCCTTTCTAGAAATCGCCTCGGAGGTACTCAGATCCAGACTCAAAGCCGAGAAGAAACTAATGTCTTTGGACGTGACATAGCATTTGGCTGGAGCATGAAGTTTCGGTAGCCAGGCAATTGAATAACTAACCTTGTTATCAATTAAGCAGTCAGCTGGTTGTTTGACAGTATTCATTCCTAATTTTCGCTGACTAGCAGCAGAGGATATGTGAAAGCATTACATCAATTGTTCAGGGCCCGAAAGGTTGACGCTTATTGTCAAGAGTCATGTCCTGGAGGCAGAACTGGGCGATTTCGTCGTAGATAGGCCAGCTACAAAGTCAAACATGTCACTATTGTAAAAATGCATGAAAACAAAATTAAGCTGGTCTTGATTTAAGGTTAGGGATTAGGGTTATCAGTGTGGTTAAGGTTTGGGTTAAGGATAGGATGAGGTTAACTCTACAGAGCTGCCTCCAGAACAAGATTCATGATGAAAAATGCTAACTTGACAGATTTTTCTTGACCTGTAGAAGCTATTGTTATCCAATAGCATACAGAAAATGGACTTTGCAAGGCCCAAACACAGCAAAGCCTCAGTATTTTAGCCTCTGGGTTTCCATCTCCTCGTTTGGTTGCCAATGTGGTCAAGTGGAGCTGACATATCTCTTATTCCTCTTCGCCCAAAGCAGCCTATAACAGAACTATCCATGCAGAGAAAATCAATTTGTCTTCTACCACCTCTATCTCTTTCTTTCTTTCTCTCTATCTATTTACTTCTCTCTCTCTCCTCTCTCTCTCTCTCTCTCGCTCTCTCGTGTGGAGTGGCCTCAAGCTGAGGAAGACTCAGCCTTTTGTCGCTGAGCAATAAAAAGACGTCAGACAAGATGACCAGAGAAACCTTTTGGGCTGACATCACAGCAGAGATAATATGATAGAGCCTTTGGAATATTTAGCTGTTGCACTTGGGAATATTAAGGACTGGCTTACCAAAAATACCCACTACTTTGAAAGTTACCCATAATAGTGTTGAAAGCAATACAATTGCCTACACAACTGCTGTACTTAATGATCAAAACCCTGACTACCACTCACTATCACCTGCCTATACATCTAAAAGGTCTGCTTGACACCACCAAAGGTGTAGAAGAGTTAACTCTCAAAGCCTCCGTTAAAACACTTGGTCCTTCATTAAATGAAAACAAAAGTATTCCTCAGCTCAAGGTCAAGTCAGTAAATGCAGTGCTTCACGCTCCACAGTGTCTGCCAAACAAATGTACATTATTTTCAGGGCAAAATCGACGAGCTTTGTCCAGTGAGGTATTACCTGCTTCTCCAATTCATTTATGATTTGAAACACTCAGAGCCCACTACCGCTAACAGGTTTGAGCTTTTCAAGATACGAATCTATCGAATGCTACTGCTCAACTCTCAACCTCGATACCTGATAAATGGCTCATGAAAAGGTTTTAGCCTGTGTAGGACCTCCATAAATGTATAATCCCAAATTCACCCTATTCCTAATTTAGGTCATTTACTTTTGACCAGGACCGATAGTGCACTATATAGGGAATAGGCTACCATTTGGAATGCAGACCCTATTTAGTTCAATGTGTTTCAATGTGTCTGTGGTGTAGAGTTTACACGCTGTACTGCTTTGGAACCAAAAGGCTCCTTAACAGATTCTACCGCCAAGCAATAAGACTGCTGAACAACTAATCAAACAGCCACCCGGACTATTTACATTGAACCCTTTGTTTTTACACTGCTGCTACTCGCTGTTTATAATCTATGCGTAGTCACTTTACAAATTACCTGGATTAACCTGTACCCTCGCACATTGACTCGGTACCGGTACCCCATGTATATAGCCTCCACATTGACTCGGGTACCGGTACCTGTGTATATAGCCTCCACATTGACTCGGTACCGGTACCCCCTGTATATAGCCTCGTTATTGTTATGTACATTTCTTGTGTTACTTTATGATTGATTACATTTTTTGTCACTTTAGTTTATTTAGTAAATATTATATTAACTCAATTTATTGAATTGCATTGTTGGTTAAGGGCTTGAAGTAAGCATTTCACGGTAAGGTCTACACCTGTTGTATTCAGCGCACGTGACAAATAACATTTGATTTGATTTGAACAGATCTCTGTCTACCGGCTCCTGTACATGGTGAGGACAGTGTAATGGAATGGTGGCCTGGGGGTTCATGTAGGGTGAACCATGTCTCTAGAGCACTCTTGGTGAGTTAACAGTCCACTGTATAAACCCTATCCCCATTATCCATCTGCACTAATTGGCCCATTTGGCCTACTCATGTACTCTGGTCTGAATACAGAACAGGAAGGTCTATCTGTCTCTGTCTATCTCCCCCTCTCTGTCTCATGGTTTAGATCTCTCTCTCTTATGGTTTCAATCCATCTATCTATCCATCTTTCTTTCTCTCACTCTCTCTCTCAATTCAATTTAAGGGGCTTTATTGGCATGGGAAACATGTTTATATTGCCAAAGCAACTGAAAAAGATAAACAAATGTGTAATAAACAATACAAAATGTACAGTGAACATTACACTCACAAAGTTCCAAAAAGAATAAAGACATTTCAAATGTCATATATGTCTATATACAGTGTTGTAATGGTGCAAATAGTTAAAGCACAAAAGGGAAAACAAATAAACATAAATATGCAGTAGGTTGTATTTGCAATGGTGTTTGTTCTTCACTGGTTGCCCTTTTCTTGTGGCAACAGGTCACAAATTGTGCTGCTGTGATGGCAAACTGTGGTATTTCACCCAATGGATATGAGAGTTTATCAAAATTGGATTTATTTTCAAATACTTTGTGGGTCTTTAATCTGAGGGGAATATGCGTCTCTAATATGGTCATAAATTTGGCAGGAGGTTAGGAAGTGCAGCTCAGTTTCCACCTTTATTATGTGGGCTGTGTGCACATAGCCTTTCTTCTCTTGAGAGCCAGGTCTGCCTTCGGCGGCCTTTCTCAATAGCAAGGCTATGCTCACTAAGTCTGTACATAGACAAAGATTTCTCTCTCTCTCTTATGGTTTCGATCTCTCTCTCTCTCTCTTGCCATCTCTCTCTTCTTTATGCTATAAAGGAAGAGAACAGTCTGACCAGCTACTTCAGTGAAAGAACATGAGGTAATCTAGTCATCAGTGTAGTCCTCTTTAGTCCAAACTCCCTGCTCTGCAAGAAAGTAAGATTGACAGGTGAAGAGGCACTACTTTGTATTTGTCGGGGAAACGTACATAATCCTGAATTTTTTTTTAAAGGCTCTTGAAGGAGCAGCCGCTTGCCAGCCTGTAGTAGACTACCAACAGTATGTGTGATGGGAACTTTAGCGGGCATGTTGAGGAACAGAAGACAAATGCAGTTTGAATGGGAACCATGCTTAATGAGGTAGAATAAACATTGCCCACTAGTTTGTGAGCTATGTCAAATTCAAACAAATTGAGTGAGCAGGTTCTGCTTGAAAACAGCCATGCTCAGATCTGAATTATCAGTTGTTTCAATTCAGTAATTTTGGCATACATTATTTTTGTTTTCAAGTCTGACAGAAAAATGAAATCACTGCTTTGCTCACATTCAGCACACCACTTTCAGTGAGTATTGATGTGGATGGGTCTGTAGAGTGAGGGAAACATTGGTAATGGCAGAAAGCTGTTGTGTTGTGGATCTTGAAGGTTGGATTAACTCACACATGTCATGACAGCTCTATTGTCAGTTAGGAACACACATATTCAATCAAAACTTTGGCTGCAGAGAAACACAAACTCTCTGGCATCTATTAGAAATATCTTATTTATACACTGTGTACAAAACATTAAGAACACCTGCTCTTTCCATGACATAGACCGACCAGGTGAAAGCTATGATCCCTTATTGATGTGACTTGTTTAATCCATTTCAATAAGTGTAGATGAAGGGTAGTAGACACGTCAAAGAAGGATTTTTAAGCCTTCAGACAATTGAGACATCAGTTGTCTATTTGTTCCATTCAGTGGGTGGGGGGGGGGTGCAACTCAATATTAGGAAAGTGTTCTTGATGTTTTGTACACTCGGTGTATATAGAGTGAGAGATGGCCTTGACTGTTAAGGCAGTTTTACACTGATAAATGGAAAGGTAAAATGACTGGTAGGCAGGCCATGATCTGACATCATACACTCATCCAGGCAGTATTACAGACCAATAGTGAGTGGTTCTTAAGAGTCTATAATGAGATAAAGAAGGATGGGGAAACAATTTTTCATTTCACGATTCCCCTCCAACAAGTGTAATTTTGTAGAATGTCTCTCAGAATGGCAAACACAAGAAGTCTCTCCAAAGGCATGTCAACAATGACAAGATGCCATCTAATTCCATACAGCTGTCACGTTCGTGTGGAGAGACGGACCAAGGCGCAGCGGATGTTGAGTTCCACATATTTATTATAAAGTGAAACTTAGCAAAAACAAAACAATAAATCAATAAACTACCAACGAAACGTGACTATGTGGTGCACATTCACAAAACACAAAATAATATCCCACAAACATAGGTGGGAACAATAACTACTTAAATATGATCCCCAATTAGAGACAACGATTACCAGCTGCCTCTAATTGGGAATCATACAAATCACCAACATAGAAATAATACACTAGAATACGCCCTGACCTACTACACCATTGAGAAACAAAGGCTCTCTATGGTCAGGGTGTGACAATAGCTTTCATAGTGTATGGAACGGAATAAACCTCCAAATGGACATTTGGAACCCCTTCACATGTATTCTTCTGTTTATCCTCTAAGACATAACCAGGTTGGAATAGGACAAAGATTATGTTCATATTCTCCCCGGGCCAACTTGGAGCCTGAGAGAAAGGATTCATCAGGCCTGTTAATGTATCTTCCACTGATTATAATACACCAGAGTCCATTCAGGCCCTCTGGAGAGCAGGCATGACATAATATTTTGTCTGGTTGTAAATAGGCTATTGATTAAGCTTGCAGGGTACATTTTACAGCCCACTGATATTATTATCATGCGGGACATAGCACGACCCTGTTATTATGCCTACAGAGCCATACTGTAAGTCTCCATGCATCACAATCAGAGCAGCAGCATTGACCTTGCAACAGGGGTGAAGCAACCAAAAAAAACACACACTGTTACATGTGTATTTGTTATGAGAGGGATAATATTTTGAGCGATAACGCAACACAGTGTTGGTCCTAGAGGGTTATATACCATCAATGCTTGCCGTAATGTTATCTTCTTGCTGTTATGTTCTTATCTTCTTGCTGTTATCTTCTTATCTTCTTGCTGTTATCTTCTTATCTTCTTGCTGTTATCTTCTTATCTTCTTGCTGTTATCTTCTTATCTTCTTGCTGTTATCTTCTTATCTTCTTGCTGTTATCTTCTTATCTTCTTGCTGTTATCTTCTTATCTTCTTGCTGTTATCTTCTTATCTTCTTGCTGTTATCTTCTTATCTTCTTGCTGTTATCTTCTTATCTTCTTGCTGTTATCTTCTTATCTTTTTGCTTTTATGTTTTTATCTTCCTGCTTTTACATTCTTTCTGCACTCAGGGATTATTTTGTTCAGGTAATAATCTTTTGGGGAGTTTTCACCTATTTCTCTGTGCCCTGGGTGTACACTACATAACTTTCAAAATCCTAATCCTATCACTGAGCCTGTCACTTTAAACGACAATCTTTCCTATAGTGTTTTGTCTTACCAATGTAGTGGTGCGTACACTACACGATCTGGCACAGACGGGGTGTCACACACTACAAGATTCTTCACTTGGTCATGAGTATTCTCTGTACCACCACGCTGTCTCGCAAAAAACAATGATGTGATTAGATTGTTAACGTACCTAGAGAAAAGCAGCCTCAAACGTGTTCAGTCAGACATTCAAACCTACCATATAGAGTTTAAATATCTAGCCAACATTTTGAATTGAATAACACACACTCCAGACTTTGGGAATCTCGCTCCACGCTCCAGTCAAATTGGGCACGCTCTGCCCCAGCTCCGCTCCACTCACATATTCTGTCTGGGACTGCTCAAAGACTGATTCGGTAGCCCTCAGATTGTGTCTCTGACCTGCTCATATTAAACGAGCATCGGCGAATGCCAAACATCCCCAGTAGGCAACGATATTGTAACGGATCTCGTCCTCCTCTTCTGAGGAGGAGTAGCGAGAAGGATCGGAGGACCAACTTGCAGCGCGGTAAGTGTTCATGATGTAATATTTAATGAATCAAAACTGAACACTGAAATACAAAAAAACAATAAAGTGAACGAACGAAAACAGAAACAGTCCTGTCTGGCGACATACACAAAGAGAGAAAATAAACACCCACGAAACACAGGTGGAAAAAGGCTACCTAAGTATGATTCTCAATCAGAGACAACTAACGACACCTGCCCCTGATTCAGAACCATACTAGGCCGAACACAGAAACCAACATAGAAAAACAGACTGCCCACCCCAACTCACGCCCTGACCATACTAAAATAAAGACATTTCAAAGGAACTAAGGTCAGAACGTGACAGATATGTCTCAAATCTTAAAAACGTAACTATTGTTAAAGACTAGGGAAATCTTCTGTGATCTAGAGGTACCATAGAGATCTTATTAAAAACCTCTAGAGCTGCGGAAATCTAAATAGCATAATAAAGAAATCCCCATAAAAAAATCTACCACCATAAACTTGAGATTTTTTTAATTGTAAGTGTCTCAATCCGCCACATCCTCATCTGCAGTGAAAGGTGACAGAGTTAGAGCAGTGTTTGTCAGACCCTGAGACATCCCGAAAATCAGTCTTCTCACAAAATTGTCTGTAGTGTCTGAACTATTATGGCCCATCTTTGGAAAGATGACTTTCCCGAACACCATGGTGTTCTCTGTTTTGCCCTATAACCAACGCGTCTTAGTCCTTGAAGTCGGTATAGATGATATGTCAAATTCTGTCTAGCGTCCGAACAGTTTGGGCTACACACTAGCCCCTCTGTGGAAAGGTGAAACTCTCACAAAAACGTACTTGTCAGTTGTTTTCCTCTTGAATGCCCACAGACCTGTTGAAAAACATTATGGAAGTATACGTACAGTTGAAGTCGGAAGTTTACATTCCCCTTAGCCAAATACATTTAAACTCAGTTTTTCACAATTTCTGACATTGAATCCTTGTAAAAATTCCCTGTCTTAGGTCAGTTAGGATCACCACTTTATTTGAAGAATGTGAAATGTCAGAGAGAATGATTTATTTCAACCTTTATATGTTTCCCCACGACTTGCCAAAACAATAGTTTGTTAACAAGAAATTTGTGGAGTGGTTGAAAAATGAGTTTTATTGACCGTTGTGTATGTAAACCAACCTAAGTGTATGTAAACTTCCGACTTCAACTGTATATATAGACCTTTTAGGGCCAAAAATAAGGGGTAAAAACACATAGCACAGACACCTAAGAACAAACATCCTTTAGATTTTTTGCGGGACTATCTGTTATTCCATGCAGTGAATCTGTTATTCAATGTGTTTGTATGGGCTAATAGCAGTACGGCCAAACAAATTGTTCATCAAATATATATATATATATATATTTGTTTTTTTTGGGGGGGGGGGGGATTTGTCAAGGGGTAATAAAATAGCTAAATTATCCAGGGTATGACCTTTTTAAAACAATGCCATATAGCTTAGTAGAATGAATAGGGTTATAATTTAGCTAGCCATCTACCTAGGCTAATCACCCTATTTGAAGCAGTTTGGCAGCAAAATTAGGTAGCAAATGTAAGTGTAATAATATGTGGTGCATTAATAAGAATAATAACTTAGCTATAAATTCAAATGGATGCCATGTCCTTTGTCTAAATCATTATCACAAAATGGCATGCATTTTGGGTCTCCACTATTTACCACAGACACAAATTCTAAATTAGCCAAATCGTAAAAATTCATGAAAACAAACGTTTGCTTTTTGGTGAATTTAATGTTAGGTTTAAGGTTATCAGTGTGGTTATGTTAGGCTTTGTCAGCAGGAACATGCATCCCTCTGTGTCAGTAAGTCATTATATATATGTTTTCCTTTACATTGCATTATACCAATCCAATAGCTAATACTACACTAAGAAGTGGAGAAGCCCTACGCCCTATGTTACGTTTGATACCAGAGCTCTGAGTTTTGCATTGAAATCACAAAACAGTTTACTTCGAAGAAGTGTGCCGATGCTTGTATCACTTTACCAAAAGCACGTGATCAGTGATATCCGAAGCTTCGTTTTGTCGAACAACCACCTGATTGGTTTGGTATTCGTTTCTGTAAAAGACAAAAAGGCTACCCTGTGTGCGACATAATCTATAATAATTTGGCTGTGATCAATTCATTTGACCAGCAGATGCCACTAGTGTACAACGTGTTAATCAAAGCCTTGCTTGATTAACCTATTTTTAACAGAATTGGCTGTAAATTCTCAACGCTTCAGGAAGCTTGTTTCCCTATCATTACTATGCAGCATACAATGGTTTACTCCTGGAGTAACTCCCTGTCAGAGAGATTACAATTTGAAGGTTAGGCAAGAGACCCTGGGCCAGTGGTAGGTCAGAGGTGAGGGTTCTCTCTTTCAAGCACACTCACTACGTCTATCTGTCTCTCTCCACATGTTATAGAGACAGACTGGTCCAAGTACCTACAGAGAACAGGGGGGTGTCAATGTAAATTGTCCAGTGGCAATTTTTATGAATTGTTCAGCAGTCTAATGACTTGGTGGTAGAAGCTGTTGAGGAGTCTTTTGGTCCAAGAATTGGCGCTCCGGCACAACTTGCCGTGCGGTAGCAGAGAAACAGTCTATAACGTGGGTGACTGGAGTCTCTGACAATTTTATGGACTTTCCTCTGACATTGCCTATTATGTAGGTCCTGGATGGCAGGAAGCTCTGCCCCAGTGTTATACTGAGCCGCTCGCACTACCCTCTGTTGCACCTTACGGTCAGATGCTGAGCTGATGTCCTGGCACCACACTGCCAGTTCACTGACCCACTAGCGCACATGCTTCACACATTTTTTTTTCGTTAGCAGACCCAGGAAAAACAATGTACATGTTTATTTTATTTTATTTTATCTACATGGGGTGTACAGTAATGGCCAAACGTTTTAAGAATGACCCAAATATACATTTTTACAAAGTCTGCTGCCTCAGTTTGTATGATGACAATTTGCATATACTCCAAAATGTTATGAAGAGTGATCAGATGAATTGCAATTAATTGCAAAGTCACTCTTTGCCTTGCAAATTAACTGAATCCCCGAAAAACATTTTCACTGCATTTCAGCCCTGACACAAAAGGACCAGCTGACACCGTGTCAGTGATTCTCTCGTTAACACAGGAGTGAGTGTTGACGAGGACTCGAGATCACTCTGTCATGCTGATTGAGTTCGAATAACAGACTGGAAGCTTCAAAAGGCGGGTGGTGCTTGGAATCATTTTTCTTCCTCTGTCAACCATGGTTACCTGCAAGGAAACACGTGCCGTCATCATTGGTTTGCACAAAAAGGGTTTCACAGGCAAGGATATTGCTGCCAGTGAGATTGAACCTAAATCAACCATTCATCGGATCATCAAGAACTTCAAGGAGAGCGGTTCAATTGTTGTGAAGAAGGCTTCAGGGTGCCCAAGAAAGTCCAGCAAGTGCCAGGACTGTCTCCTAATGTTGATTCAGCTGCGGGATTGTGGCACCACCAGTACAGAGCTTGCTCAGGAATGGCAGCAGGCAGGTGTGAGTGCATCTGCACGCACAGTGAGGCGAAGACTTTTGGAGGATGATCTGGTGTCAAGAAGGGAAGCAAAGAAGCCACTTCCTTCCAGGAAAAACATCAGGGACAGACTGATATTCTGTAAAAGGTACAGGGATTAAACTGCTGAGGACTGGGGTAAAGTAATTTTCTCTGATGAATCCCCTTTCTGATTTTTTGGGGCATCCGGAAAAAAGCTTGTCCGGAGAAGACAAGGTGAGCGTTACCATCAGTCATGTGTCATGCCAACAGTAAAGCACCCTGCAACAATTCATGTGTGTGGTTGCTTCTCAGCCAAGGGAGTGGGCTCACACAATTTTACTCAAGAACACAGCCATAAATAAAGAATGGTACCAACACATCCTCCGAGAGCAACTTCTCCTAACCATCCAGGAACAGTTTGGTGACGAACAAAGCCTTTTCCAGCATGATGGAGCACCTTGCCATAAGACAAAAGTGATAACTAAGTGGCTCGGGGAACAAAACATTGATATTTTGGGTCCATGGCCAGGAAACTCCCCAGACCTTAATCCCATTGAGAATGTGTGGTCAATCCTCAAGAGGCGGGTGGAAAAACAAAAACACAAATTCTGACAAACTCCAAGCATTGATTATGCAAGAATGGGCTGCCATCAGTCAGGATGTGGCCCAGAAGTTAATTGTCAGCATGCCAGGGCAGATTGCAGAGGTCTTGAAAAAGAAGGATCAACACTGCAAAAATTGACAATTTGCATCTACTTCATGTAATTGTCAATAAAAGCCTTTGACTCTTATGAAATGCTTGTAATTATACTTCAGTATTCCATAGTAACATCTGACAAAAATATCTAAAGACACCGAGTCAGCAGACTTTGTGAAAATTTATATTTGTGTCATTCTCAAAACTTTTGGCCACGACTGTATATTCTATTTATATTGTAAAATGTAACCTGCAATATGGCCTTTAAATTAGAAGAGGGACTATGTCATGAACCCTCAAATTTCCAGAATGGGCTCAAAATGGCAGCCATATTGGTCAGGGAGAAATCAATACCAGTCTAATTGAAATTAATTGCATAATCCTGATTTTAGTTATGCAGAAAAATAAAAGTAATGCACGTGATATATCTGAAATTGTGTAACAGAATTATTGTCAACTTAAAATATATCATTATAAATACATTTTATATGGATTGTATACACATATTCTATATAAATAACCTCTAAAATATATGTAAGCGGACAAAACATGTAAACACCTTTGTTTTCTTGGAAAGCTGTGAGTGCAATTATATAATACAATATCAGTACTTGTTGCATGTTCAACTTATCTACATAAGTCCTATCATCAACTGATTTCAGCCAGTGTATGGCTGTGGATTGACTGCATTGATTCAATGGAATGTTGGCATATTGGCAGTTAATTAGGGCTAGTCGCCCCGCCAGCAAGACATCTGTCGACATCTTCCGGTGAAATTGTAGGGCACGCAATTCAAATAAATAATCGTAAAAATTATGGATATTAAACATCTAGGTACATACAAGTGCCTTATATCAGTTGAAAGCTTAAATTATTTTGAATCTAACTGCATTGTTCGATTTACAATAGGCTTTACAACGAAAGTATGCCATGCGATTGTTTGAGGACGGCACACATCAAAATATTTTTCAACCAGCACAGGCTTCCTAAAATTACAAATAGCCAATAAATATTCACTTACATTTTGAAAATCTTCCTCGGATTTGCAATCCCAAGGGTCCCAGCTACAACATGCATGGTCATTTTGTTAGATAAAATCCTTCTTTATATCCCAAAAAGTCTGTTTAGTTGGCGCCATCGATTTGAGTAATCCACTTGTTCAACATGCAGAGAAAGGAATCCAAAAAGCTACACTATACTTTGTTAAAACAGTCAAACTACGTTTTTATTTTATCCTCAGGTACCCTAAAATGTAATTAACCTATAATATTTCATACGGAAAGAAGTATGTTTAATAGAAAAGCTCAATTAGCAAGTGTGCGTCCTCTTTGTCGCGCACGTACAGACTGATTTCCAACTCTGAGTCCCTGTACCAAAACTCAAAATTCTTCCTCGTTTGGGAAGAAATAAGCCTGAAACCTAGAACAAAACATCTAGTGGAAGCCATAGGAATTGCAATCTGGGAGCTGGAATTGCATAGGACCCACACCTTTTCATTGAAAGAGCATGGGCTCTCAAAACAAAAAGAATTCCGGGTTGGTTTTTCTTTGGATTTTCTCCTACAAAATCAATTGTGTTATAGTCTCATACATTATTTTAACATTTCTACAAACTTCAAAGTGTTTTCTATGCAATTGTACCAATTCTATGCATAACCTGGCTTCTGGGCCGGAGTATCAGGCCATTTACT
This sequence comes from Oncorhynchus clarkii lewisi, assembly GCF_045791955.1. Classification (NCBI taxonomy): domain Eukaryota; kingdom Metazoa; phylum Chordata; class Actinopteri; order Salmoniformes; family Salmonidae; genus Oncorhynchus; species Oncorhynchus clarkii. The sequence goes on along the minus strand of NC_092176.1, from coordinate 31,651,109 downwards.
TTGGGCACGTCAGTCAAACAGGAAGTGAAGAAAAGTAGACCCTAGCCTGAAGACGTTGAAACTAGATCGCTAGCTAGCAAACAAACATTTAATGCAGATAAATTCTTCAAATTCATTATTTTGCACAATATTTTATCACAGCACTGGCAAACCACAGTAGATGTAGATGTCTTTGCATTTAGAAGATTAAATCATCTATCAAATGCTTTAGTTCTTCAGGTAGTTCTAAAGCCACTGAAAACCTATGACGATACAATACATACTGTAGAGGGCCGGGGATATCAAATCAAATAGAAGGGATGTATCTGCTAACCAAATAACTTCAGTGTGTGTATATTTAAATAACCTATTACATTTTACTCTAATTCTGCAGATGTATCTACAGCCACCTGTGAAGACACTGAGCAGAATGCAGTACTTAACAAATCACAATAGATTTCGGTGTGTGAGTGTGTCTCTCTGTGTATGTGTGTAGAGGTGTGCATGTGTGAGCTTCCTTAATCTCCTGCATCGCAGGGGTCGGTCTCATCCCCTCCAGTCTCATCAGTTAATCTGCAGCCTTATCATTGCGTTCCAGCGAGAGCGCCGGCCCCCTAAATCCCGCTGAAGGTCGCTTTAATGTTGGTTTGAGGTCATTTTGGCAACGTGGCACCTCACAGCTTGGTGAGCTGAGTGGGGCCCACATGAAACTCCCTGCTCCCCTCAATCACTGCTTGAATTTGCGAATTCGAGAAGGAGCTGTCGCACATATGCTACTGAGCCTCTCTCTGCGTTTAGCTCTACTAATCCCTGGAGGAGATGGGGAGCAGCCGACCATGGTAATTTAGACTGGATGAAGGAAAGGAGAGGAGAGGAGAGGATGGACAGAGAGGAGATGACAGGTGTGGGGGGAAAATAAGAGAGGAGGAGAGACACAGATAGTGGCTGCAGTGAAGGTGGCCCCTAACGAATCAGACAGTGGGGATGAAAACTCATATCCACAGCACTTTCCCTGAAGTGTCTGATATGAGATAAGGTAAAGCTGAGAGATTTAGCTAAGTCTTCATATTCAGAACATGGCTTAAGCTGTGTGACGATATCTTAACTCTGAAGCCACAGTGTGACTTTGTGCTTGTTTTATTCTATATGGCTAACGTAGGATTATATATTACTACTATTTAATCTGGGATGTAACATTATGACACATGATGGTTTAACTGAACGAAGATATTGTACATTTATAACGTTGACGGGCTAAATCCAATAATGATTCAACTCATGATCCCTGGCTGTGAAAGAAGGAGTTGGGATATGCAAAAAACACATTTCCATTTCACACCTTCCACATGTACACATGTTACCAACTTGTACATGCAGTGAAATAGGACAAATATAAACACCCCCCATATGTGTGTTGGTGCATTTTCAACCCGAGTACACAAACTCAATACTAAATGCATTAAGATTAAAAAGAGCAATCAAGTCAGATTTTCAGACACCAAAGCAGGAGTAACCACTTGTAAACAGTAAGCGGCAGGTCAGGACATACTGATTTCGGTATCAAATCAAGTGGACACACCAAATCAATATACACAATATACAGTAGATTCCTCCAGTTCCAGTTCTCAATGCCCTTGTCTATACTCATAAAATGATTGATGGTTTTGTTTCTCTGTTGTAAAGACAGTAATACATTACTATCTTCAAAGAGAAGTAAACCATATAATCCATCATGATCCTTGTCATAAACATGCTTAAAGTAGAACTGACAGCATTTTAACTACTTTGCAGATAAGAAACAAACATATATTTATAATATAAGTAAAACATATAAGATTCCTAGTTTATGCCACAAAACCAACATAAGAGGTTTAAAAATAGGTTCTATTTGACTCAACATACCATGACATACACTAAGGCATTGTTGGCAGAATAGATGGATGCAGTTCAATGCATGATTAATATAATTTACCAATACATTTCTTGGTAGTCCAAAAAATATTGCTATTAGGGTGTAAATCACAGCTGGCCTGTTACATTGTTTGCTGCCTCCATTAAGGATGCACTGTTTCAGTTTCAATGACTCAATATTTTGGACAAAACTGGCCAAATGTAACTAAGCCTGTGAATGTCAATAAAATCTAACTAGCAAAGTCAATGATCACAAGTCAGTCACAACGTGGCTAATAGACTAGTGAATGTATTTATGTAGCAAGCTAAAAACACAAAGTTTAATGTTAGCTAGATAGCTAGCTGCTAGGAGGATGGCATGTCATGTCTTTGGAGGAGTGGGTGAGTGACTGACTTTTCCCCTCATATCGTTTTTTGGTTGATATACACAGCTAGAGATGCAGGTGTCATTTGGTTAGCTAGTAAGAACTTGAACTATTGTTTTCCAGTTAGGCTATCTCCAGTGTTCACAAATTCACTCTGGCTATCTACTTTAATTTCAGAGCATTCTCGTCTGAATGTGCCAGTGCACAGAATAACTGATTTGTTTACAAAAGCACAACACCCGCTGAATATGACTGGTGCCAGTAAACATAGGCAAAAAAAATGTGTTAGTCAAGAACGCTCAAGATAACAGGTAACAGCCTAACCAGCTCTGCTAGGGCGATTAAAATAGTTAGAGCAAAGTGTTCATTTTTGTCTGAAAATAGCTAGCTAGCAAGCTAACCAACTTTAGCCAGTTAGCTTGGGTGCTTGGTTGGGACAAGCATGCATTGGCAGGCAAGCTGCAGAAAGACGAGTAGGCTACAATTCCTCATTGTTTATAGGTGCAATTTTGACGGCCAACTAGCTGAAAAAGTTTTAGAGGTTTTATCTAATTTTCCTTCGATAGATTTTAGATCAACTTGCTCAGGCTAGCATTAGTTGTTGATCTTGTTGTTGTTAATGTGCATAACGGAAGGAGAGAGAGCCTACCATTTTATGGTTGTTTGATCAAAAGGACTGTAAAGTTCCCAAATGTAAGAGGACTCCAGTGGTATTTACATATTAGCAGAAATCCATTCAGGTGTATTTTGTGGCTTTTGGCAAATGCGTTCTAATGATGTAAAGTCAATCTGTTGCAACTGCCCGTAAACACACAGTCCAGTTCCAAGTGAATGGCTTGTTTGCATAAATACCTACTGTAGCTCTGATTGGATATTGTGCACCGTTCTGAGTAGACTCCAATCCTGGAGGAGACATGTTTTTATTCGATTTTATTTACTGTATTGTCTATTAATCGTCCATATGCACGGCCGCTTTCCAGCTCTATATTGCTATAGAATTTCCACAAATACCTTAGTATACGCAATTCCCAAACATTCTAAGAATTTATTAAAACGTGAAAATGACTCTACATGAATCTAAGTGCTCTCTTGTCAGATTATTTTTTTAAGTGTCATATTCTTCCTGGGTGTGTATATGAACAGATTTGAATAAGATTTCATATTGCTAAAATGCTGTCAGTTCAACTTTGTTGCCCACAAACATCACTATCCATATCTGAAGAGCAGCTTTGGTGATGATGTACACACTAGGGCACATATCTATAGTCCTGTCAGCTAGACACATACTGAGGTGGGAGGGGAGGGATATATCAGCTATGAAACTAGCAGACAGATTAGTCTATCAAATAACAATACTTGCATCATTTCAGATCTCCTTTTATTGTTATTGTTTGCCCTTAACACACCCTCCTCTGCTTGGAAGACTTGAAACTAGCAGACAGATTAGTCTATCGAATGACATTAGTTGCATAATTTCTGATCCCTTTTTATCATTTATATGATTATTATTATGGTTTGCCCCTACCACCCTCTGGTTGGAAGACTTGTTGGAAAACATTACAATTCAATTACTGTATATACAGTGCATATAGCCTCCTCCAATGTGAACAGTACTCCATCAAATCAACCAGTCCCTCTAATCAAATGCCACCCCTCAGTAACTCATCTTTCCCAGTACACTACCATTTTACTCTTTCCTTTTGCAATACATCCTAAGGGTATACTCATTTTTCCCATTGATTGATTTTGGTTTTTCAGATCTCCTAACAGTACTGTTTGTAGGTCCATCTGAAAACAGATTTTATGACTCAGCAACCACTCCTGGACCTGACACCAAAAGCTAGCTACCGTAGGGCAGTACCAAAAGAGATCTATTGATTCTGTTTCTTCATTGCAGAGTCTGCACAGAGCTGACTGCTCAATGTCCCATATATTGAGTATTGTTTTTGTGGCAAGAATTTTATATATTAGCTTAAATTGAAAAGAACGGATTGATGCTTCAAATGTTGTTTTGTATATCAGTTCATAAACCTGATGCCATGGTATTGGGACATCAGAAATCTGAATTGAATTGACTAGAAACTATTTTGAATTTTATACGGTATAGTTCTCAAACCTCTAGACCTTAAGTGAAATTGATACATTTCATGATTTATACTAGTCATTTTTAGCCATGTGTGGTTTTTGATTGGCGGTAGAAAAACAAATTAATTCCTTTCTCTTTTGAGTAATTGCCTCTTTCATTTTTTTGTGTCAGAGCTGCGATGAGTTGGTTATACTTTTGTATTGAGCATGCATCTCAATACTTCTTTGTTAATTGGATTGGGATACGTTCCGCATTGAGTCAAACTACAACATTGATGAATACACTGATTCGGTGAGCGAGTTTATTAGCAAGTGCACCGGCGATGTCGTACCCACAGCAACTATTAAAACATTCCCAAACCAGAAACCGTGGATTGATGGCAGCATTCGCACAAAACTGAAAGCGCGAACCACTGCTTTTAACCTGGGCAAGGTGACCGGAAACATGGCCGAATACAAACAGTGTAGCTATTCCCTATGCAAGACAATCAAACAAGCTAAGCGTCAGTATAGAGACAAAGTAGAGTCGCAATTCAACAGCTCAGACACAAGAGGTATGTGGCAGGGTCTACAGTCAATCATGGATTACAAAAAGAAAACCAGGCCCGTCACGGACCAGGAAGTCTTGCTCCCAGACAGACTAAACAACTTCTTTGCTCGCTTTGAGGACAATACAGTGCCACTGACACGGCCCGCTGCCAAAACCTGCAGACTCTCCTTCACTGCAGCCGAAGTGAGTAAAACATTTAAATGTGTTAACCCTCGCAAGGCTTCTGGCCCAGACGTCCTCAGAGCAGGCGCAGACCAGCTGGCTGGTGTGTTTACAGACATATTCAATCAATCCTTATGCCAGTCTGCTGTTCCCACATGCTTCAAGAGGGCCACCATTGTTCCTGTTCCCAAGAAAGCTAAGGTAACTAGGCTAAACGACTACCGCCCCGTAGCACTCACTTCCGTCATCATGAAGTGCTTTGAGAGACTAGTCAAGGACCATATCACCTCCATCATCATCTGACACCCTAGACCCACTCCAATTTGCTTACTGCCCAAATAGGTCCACAGACGATGCAATCTCAACCACACTGCACACTGCCCTAACCCATCTGGACAAGAGGAAAACCTATGTGAGAATGCTGTTCATCAACTACAGCTCAGCATTTAACACCAGAGTACCCTCCAAACTCGTCATCAAGCTCGAGACCCTGGGTCTCGACCCCGCCCTGTGAAACTGGGTACTGGACTTCTTGACGGGCCGCCCCCGGGTGGTGAGGGTAGGTTACATCATCTCCACCCCGCTGATCCTCAACACTGGGGCCTCACAAGGGTGCGTTCTGAGCCCTCTCCTGTACTCCCTGTTCACCCATGACTGCGTGGCCATGCACGCCACCAACTCAATCATCAAGTTTGCAGACGACACTACAGTGGTAGGCTTGATTACCAACAACGACGAGACGGCCTACAGGGAGGAGGTGAGGGCCCTCGGAGTGTGATGTCAGGAAAATAACCTCACACTCAACGTCAACAAAACTAAGGAGATGATTGTGGACTTCAGGAAACAGAAGATTGAGCACCCCCCTATCCACATCGATGGGACAGTAGTGGAGAGGGTAGTAAGTTTTAAGTTCCTCGGCGTACACATCACAGACAAACTGAATTGGTCCACCCACACAGACAGCGTTGTGAAGAAGGCGCAGCAGCGCCTCTTCAACCTCAGGAGGCTGAAGAAATTTGTCTTGTCACCAAAAGCACTCACAAACTTCTACAGATGCACAATCGAGAGCATCCTGTCGGGCTGTATCACCTTCTGGTACGGTAACTGCTCCGCCCACAACCGTGAGGCTCTCCAGAGGGTAGTGAGATCTGCACAACGCATCTCCGGGGGCAAACTACCTGCCCTCCAGGACACCTACACCACCCGATGTCACAGGAAGGCTATAAAGATCATCAAGGACAACAACCACCCGAGCCACTGCCTGTTCACCCCGCTATCATCCAGAAGGCGAGGTCAGTACAGGTGCATCAAAGCTGGGACCGAGAGACTGAAAAACAGCTTCTATCTCAAGGCCATCAGACTGTTAAACAGCCACCACTAACATTGAGTGGCTGCTGCCAACACACTGACTCAACTCCAGCCACTTTAATAATGGGAATTGATGGAAAATATATCACTAGCCACTTTAAACAATGCTACTTAATATAATGTTTACATACCCTACATTACTCATCTCATATGTAATGTATATACTGTACTCCATATCATCTACTGCATCTTTATGTAATACATGTATCACTAGCCACTTTAAACTATGCCACTTTGTCTACATACCCTACATTACTCATCTCAAATGTATATACTGTACTCGATACCATCTTCTGCATCTTGCCTATGCCGTTCTGTACCATCACTTATTCATATATCTTTATGTACATATTCTTTATCCCTTTACACTTGTGTGTATAAGGTAGTAGTTTTGGAATTGTTAGGTTAGATTACTCGTTGGTTATAACTGCATTGTCGGAACTAGAAGCACAAGCATTGAGCTACACTCGCATTAACATCTGCTAACCATGTGTATGTGACAAATAACATTTTATTTGATTTTAATCTCGTGTGACAACATTTTACCGTCCTTATTTACACTGTCATTCATAAACATGATACCTTGTGTATTTTTTCAAAGAAAGTTGTATTTTCAGTACATTGTGTTCAGCCATATTATTTGCTGTAATATTTGTATAGCCTCTTCTGGAGGATGAAAAGCTGTATGGCTTCATTTAGAAAGGAGGACACTGTAGCCTTTTCCTGCTGTCAAATGATCTAGTGGCCTCATGGGTGGAATGTTATTCATATTTTTCAGAATTTCCTCAGTAATAAACATTCTTTTTTTATATATATATATATATATATATATATATATATATATATATATATATATATGCCGAAAATCCGGTGTTTGTATGTCAAACGGTTTTTGGTATATTTCAGTCTTCTGTGATATATAAAGTGTAACATTGGGATGCAAACTCTACATCGAATACATTTCAAGTCTGTATCTGACATGGTACAGGAGTCGTCTTTCCTTGTCCATAAGCATGTGTGTGAGTTGTATCAAAGTAGATTTGTTTAAGACGGCCAATAAACACCCTTATTTATCCCACTAAAAGATTATTAAACAGGGTTCCATTGTCAATCCCACCTGAAATTGTTGGTTTTAATCTGCATAATGGCAAAGAGCCCCCTCTTGAACATTGGATGTGCCTCTCAGTTGCCAGATGCAAGACCAGAATGGATTTAGATTTAATTTTGGTATAATGGAGTGAGAGGTTTAATGCCTTAATATTTCGTTATATAAATATATTGTCTGGTTTGCCATTCCAGATAAAATGTCCCAAAAAAATCTCACATTACTTAAAGAAAGATTATCCTGCAGTCAGCATAGCCATGAACAGATACGTAAACTGCGATATAACTATGGAATTAATACATTAATTGCCCCGTAGATGGACAAGTGTGTCCCTCTCCATGTGTTCCTCCATATATTTAAAAAGGTTTTATATTGAAGTTAATAGTTGCAAGAGCTTTCAACTTCCGGGATATGTACACCAAGCACATCAAGTTCTCCATCCGCCCATTTAATCGGGAGACCACATAGCAATTTAAAGTTTGTATATTTTAGAGACCCAATCTGTAATGCTTATTATAGTTCGGTTAAATCCAGAGAAACTGGAGAAATTATCCAGGTCCTCAATAAGGCCCGTCAAGGTTGAGAGAAAGACCTTGATCATGATGAATAATGGTAGGACCTTTATAATTTAATACATTTTGAGAACATTTTTTTTGCATCGCAGCATTGAATCCTGAGTCTTAATGACAAGTATCCTGACACCCATAGAGTAGTCTTTTCGTTTCCGGGGAATACCAAATCAACGTCAAAAGCTTTTGAGGACAACCATTCATGAATTTTTATAGATAACATTTATTTGCAGTCATATTTAGAGTCAATTCTATCAGCGACTGTAACAGATTAAAGGTATATTCTTACAGATGGATGTTTTTCTAACCCTTGTGTTGTCTTAAGGGTCAAAAATGACCCACCACTATGTTTGACAGCAGAGAAAACCGCCTTGAAATGTGATGACTTTTCCTAGAGTGACCCCAACATTAGAAAAAGTGAAACATGTACACCATCCGGGTACAAAGATTGGTGTTTCCCTAAGACACAAAAACCACAAAGACTTAAACACACACACACACACGAGGAATTGAGATTGTGTGCTACTGATTTAACTCAGACAAAACTAAATATTTTTTGTGCATGTCCAGCATCTCCCCTCCACGACCCCACACATGACTCAAATTCAGACAAAATAAATAACATTTCAGAAAAAAATCAACATTTCTTGAAAGCTTTGTTTACTAATGGGTAATGCAGTCAGAGGCTATAAAGGTGTTGCAGATAACAGTCTCTCTTTACTGAAGCCATGAGTGCCCATGCCCAGGACATCAAACTAGCCATCGAAAAAATTAGTTGAGTTGACAAATTTGTAGCGTTTCCATAAATATGGAGACAACTGGAAAAGGATGGTTGAGATTTACCTGCTACCAGCCATAGGGCTGCTAATCCTAGCGGGTGTGTATAGGTCCCGAGGCGAGATGTAGTCTCTGGGATACAAAGAGTGAAAGGGTGATTTTCCGTGCAACGATGACACTGAAAGTCTTTCACAATTTCTCAAGAATCCTACGATTTGATAACAGTGAGACAAGACCTGCAAGACGTGTGAGAAACAAACTGCTGGCCAAAAGAGAGGTCTGGGAGAAGTGGGTGGAGCATCTGCCATACCTCTACAACCCTGGGCCTGAAGTAACAGTGGATGAGCAACTGGTTCCATTCAGAGGTATATATTTATTTTCATATCTATAATATAAGTGATTTTCACTGTTAATTTTATTATGTATTGCTGTAATATCATAGATTTATGTGATTGTTTTCTGTGACACTGATACAAATTACTAATAATAATCTCTTTTGTCAAAAGGTTGCTTTTTTATCCGGCAGTATATGTGACTCACCACCTGGATTTGGTCTTATGTAGCAACATCTTCATTTCTGTTGTTTTTACATTGGATAAAAATAGAGACTCAGAGCTAAAAAATTGTATATCATGCACTGCATCTGAGGAAACAATGGGAAGGTAATTCTGCTTTGAAAGTTGATCAACTTGTAAACTCATTTTTGCGAAAGCCATCTTTCAATGTTTTGGTACTACTATTGGGCTACTATTGGAGAGCCCTTCTTTGTCTACACCCATTCAGCATTGTTCACAACCTCTTAAGCCTTAGCCTCACCATCTCTTTGAGGGTGGATCCAAACGTTCTGTACTGACTTGCCAACTACCTCCTGACATCTAAGAGAGAGAGAGAACAGCTCAGTGAACATTATTCGCCATATTGCTCATATCAATCTGTGGTTTCGTCTTCAGAGCCCACACTGGACGCTCTGGCCAATAAGTAGGGTTGTTCCGAAAGCTCTGACCTCACAACTACAGTAAAGCACCTAAGCTAACTGGCAAACCCCACTCTGACAATTTTTCTCGCCCTAGCAGAAATGGTTAGGCTAATTTCACATTATCCATGGCGTTGGTGACTCTACCTGTGCTGCTGTCAACAATTGAATTACGCTTTGTTGCCGACGTTTACTGACACTGGACATATTCAACGGGTGTTGAACGTTCAAAAATGCATCAGTTATTTCTGCACTCTGGCACAATAAAACGAGAGTCTTCTATTAAGAAATGTAGCTAGATAGCTAGCTAGGTAAAAAAAATGAATTCCAACGTATGACGTTTCATTAGTTAGCTAGCCAGCCAGCTAAAGTTAGCTAGCTAGCTAACAGTGCACTTTAACTTGAAATGGAAATACTTTGTCAAAATAATAATTTTTTGTTAACACATGTAGCTAGCTAGATAGCTAGCTAAACAATGGACCATTATCACAACTCATGATGTTACTACCTTGCATGAATCTGAAAGTAGCTAACCACCAGGTACTATGGCTATAACTAGCCAAGCAAATGTGTCTGCATTATGAAGAATAAGATCATACACATAACGTTAGCTAGCTAACAGTACACTTAAAATGAAACCACTTTCTGTCAAAATTAGAAACATTTAATATCTGAAAATCTTACTGGTATATATCATGGTCTGATGCCATGCATGGTTGCCTTAGTTTGACGATGTAAACCAGACTGGTGTTTTCTCCATCTTCTTAGCTATCATACTCGAATTCCACTGATTTCAAAACTCGGTCCTTCAGAAAGTGGAGAGCATACACATAATGTTAGCTAGCGAGCGAGCCAGCTAAATTTAGCTAGCTAAAAGGTACACTTTAACTTGACATTAGGTTTGTGCAGTTTTGATACGCAATTTAAAAAATGTAAAGCTGCGTTCAACACGATTACCTAAATATATTGACCAGCTCCAATAGACAGACACATGCTATATGGTAGACAAATCAATCCAAACTCATCTCTCGTGTCCAGCCCACTCATTATCTCAGCCAATCATGTCTAGCGGGAAGGTTGCCCACTTTTTCTGTGGCTAAACCAACTAGGCTCATAATTTAACAATTTTATTCATATTTACAGATGGCATACAAGTTTGATATTAAGGCACATGAAAGTTCACATGTTTGAGAAGGCATTTCTCCTAAAAAAAATGCATTTCTCCCCAAAAAAAACAGCTCTCCTGTGAACTTGTGACTTTCCTGAATCGGGTCACATATGCCCAGAAAGTATGGCATCAAGATATGGGTGACCTGTGACGCACAATCCATCTATGCTTGGAAGATGCAAGTCTACAAAGGGAAGTCGACCAGTGGAGGCCCGGAGAAGAATCAAATCAAATCAAATCTTATTTGTCACATACACATGGTTAGCAGATGTTAATGCGAGTGTAGCGAAATGCTTGTGCTTCTAGTTCCGACAATGCAGTAATAACCAACAAGTAATCTAACTAACAATTCCAAAACTACTGTCTTGTACACAGTGTGAGGGGATAAAGAATATGTACATAAGGATATATGAATGAGTGATGGTACAGAGCAGCATAGGCAGATACAGTAGATTGTATCGAGTACAGTATATACATATGAGATGAGTATGTAAACAAAGTGGCATAGTTAAAGTGGCTAGTGATACATGTATTACATAAGGATACAGTCGATGATATAGAGTACAGTATATACGTATGCATATGAGATGAATAATGTAGGGTAAGTAACATTATATAAGGTAGCATTGTTTAAAGTGGCTAGTGATATATTTACATCATTTCCCATCAGTTCCCATTATTAAAGTGGCTGGAGTTGAGTCAGTGTCAGTGTGTTGGCAGCAGCCACTCAATGTTAGTGGTGGCTGTTTAACAGTCTGATAGCCTTGAGATAGAAGCTGTTTTTCAGTCTCTCGGTCCCAGCTTTGATGCACCTGTACTGACCTCGCCTTCTGGATGATAGCGGGGTGAACAGGCAGTGGCTCGGGTGGTTGATGTCCTTGATGATCTTTATGGCCTTACTGTGACATCGGGTGGTGTAGGTGTCCTGGAGGGCAGGTAGTTTGCCCCCGGTGATGCGTTGTGCAGACCTCACTACCCTCTGGAGAGCCTTACGGTTGAGGGCGGAGCAGTTGCCGTACCAGGCGGTGATACAGCCCGCCAGGATGCTCTCGATTGTGCATCTGTAGAAGTTTGTGAGTGCTTTTGGTGACAAAAGAACCAGGGGATGCGGGTTGTGCTTGATGTGACAGATGGACTGAGGGGGCACAATTTCACATGTGGCAGTTTCTTCACCTCTTATGAACTCAGCCAGCATCTCCTGAAGAGTAAGATCACCATGGTTGGCACAGTTAGAAAGAACAGGCCTGAGCTCACCCCTGCACTCCTCGCAACAAGGGGGAGAGAGGACTTCTCATCAAAGTTTTCCTCCACCCCCACCACCACTCTAGTTTTTTCTTACCTTCCAAAGAGGAACACAAATGTGATCCTCCTGAGCACACTGCACCAACTGGTAGAGATCAGTGATCGTGAGGACAGGAAGCCAGCCATCATCATGGACTACAACCACAACAAAGGAGGCATGGACAACCTGGACAAGGTGATTGGAACTTACAGCTGCAGGAGGATGACTGGCCCCATGGTCATCTTGTTTAACATCATTGATGTGCTCTCATACAATGCCTTCGTGATATAGAACAAGATCAACCCTACCTGGATGCCTGATAAGTGGAACAAGAGGAGGGTGTTCCTGGAGAAGCTGGGAAAGGCACTTGTAACCCCACACATTCAAAGAAGAGAGCACCTCCCCCACACAGCAGCCTCTGCAGTGCTTGTGAAAGCTGTTCAGGGGGCTGAATCTTGTCCTGATCCACCTGAGGCTGCAGCTGGGGCAGACAAGAGAAGGAGATGCCAATTCTGCAAATACTATGTGCTGCACATGTGAGAAATACATCTGCAAAGTCCATGCACACACGCTTGCATACTGTCCTACATGTGCTAAGTAGAGTTTGATTGATTTATGTTCTACATGTTTTTGTTTTGTATCTATTATCTTATTTTATTCTTATTTATTGTTGTTTATACACCTTGTGGGTGGGGGAAATTGTTAAACAATGGGAGAAAGCTAGTATTTTGTGTTTGAATTCCTCATTGTACAGTATATAAGAATATATCACTATGTTGCTAAAAAAGTTCAAGACTGTTGTTGTTTTCTTTCAATAAAATGCATTTAAAACTACTTTTGCACATTTCTGCTTCTTTCTTAGGCTAAACACGTGCTATCTCTTGCTAAAAAATGAATGTATACACCTATGCAGACCTTTAGCAATAATAACAATAATAAACCTCTACTTTAGTAACAAAAAAATGTATGACAGGTGTGTTGTAATACAAACGAGTGGTGTTCACTGATTAAATGCAGTCTTTCTACATTGTGAAGAGGCAAAACCCAGATTTTCACAAAGTGTGTGATGAATGACTGGCTGTTTCTACACGCAAAATAGATTTGGGGTTTAAAATTCAATTAAGCTGCTTTATTTTATGGGTTTATTGAAAATGGGTCATTTTTTACCCTTAGGACAAGGGGAGTATACAGAATGTTAAGACTACAGATGGGTTGAACAATTTGCTTTGTTAAAGTAATGTACAATGGTTTATAACATCATTATAGTCCCAACTGTTATTATTTTTTGGAGAAAGAAAGAAAAAATACTATTTTCTTGTAAAAAAAAAACATCAAAATATATTTTAACAGCCACCTTTTGTCTTGATGACATCGTTGCACATTCTTAACATTCTATCAACCAGCTTCATGAGGTAGTCACCTGGAATGCATTTCAATTAACAGGTGTGCCTTGTTAAAGGTTAATTTGTGGAATTTCTTTCCTTCTTAATGCATTTGAGCCAATCAGTTGTGTTGTGACAAGGTAGTGGTGGTATGAAGAGGATAGCCCTATTTGGTCCATATTATGGCAAGCTCAAATAAGCAAAGAGAAACAATCCATAATTTCTTTAAATTTGAGATTTTAGGTTCAAACATGACAACTCCTTTCCTTTATACAATTCTTAGCCCAATTCATTCAAAACCATTCATTCAAAATTCATTCAAAACCATTATTATTTTCCCTCCATCCCATCCCTCTTCTTTTGGAGCAGAGATAGCCCAACACAGCTTGCATGAGACGCAGAGGAATCTCAAAACGATATCTTCTTCATTCCCCAGTGTTGGCCTGAGTGCATGTGTTTAGTTATGTAAAGGCCTGTTGAAAGAGACAGCTGGAGTGGCTGAGCATTAAAGTATAAACGGGACTGAGTATATCTCTCTAATCATCATCATTATAGTGTGCACATACACACACAAAATAAAATAACCTGTCCAAGCAGGAGCCACCTGCACCGGCCCTCAAAGTGGACTGTGCTACTTTTCAGCAATCACACACACACACAATTCTGTTTAGCTCCCTACTGCTTTCCACTTTTCCAAAGCGTTCACGTGTCCACATTTCCTGCATTCACATTAATTGGCTACTCTCTCACTTAATGACCACTACATGATCAGATCTCTGTTTGGATTATTACTTTTTTATCTTTCCCTTATCTTTTTTATATTTAGTTTCCTGTTTTCAGATTTACCACATGCTTTCCTACTACATCTTGCGCTCTCTCACACACACACACACACACACACACACCTCAATCTATGACAGGAAGTGGAAGTGATTTACTGTCAGTTTGAAACGTGTCATATTTAAACTAACGGGGCTAGCAGGAGGAGAGATGACAGTGGAATGAAAGTAGCAAGGGAAAGCTCATCTCTTTCTCTTCCTGGCCGGAGGACAAAACCATCCCTTGTTCCCCTGGCCGGTAGAGTGAGTGATCGAGTGGCACACAACCCACATGCACACACGTCTGTGTGAAATATTTTCCCTGCCTGCTCAAATAGAAAACATACAACTGGCAAAAGGATGAGTGGCAATCACATATAGACACTGGGAAAAAAGCAGAACAGGAAGGACATATGAAGCGATGTTGAACTGCTGAACACTACTGTTAGTGAGAGATTATGGTTTCTGACAGAGGGCATATGGCCTGTCTGAGGGCATGAAGTCAGTAGATGCTCAGTTGGATGCGGAAGAAAATATGTGGCTGTTACCATGTTATTAACCTAAAATAATGCCTGAAACGAGATCCCTTATGGGTTTGACGAGAATAAAAAATAACTGTCGATGGAGGTTCTCTTTTGCACTATAGAAACAATTAAATACATGTGGAGGAGGAGTTAAGATGGACGGTCGCCTTGTTAACATCCAAAGGGGGAAGTCACGTAACAGGCCCTTCCCATTTGTAACATTTATAAGTATGGTTTCATTTTCAAAATCTAGAGAACATATTTATCTAAACAGTTGAGTTTTCTGGTAATTTTAAGTTTTCATCCCCCTTGGTGTTCTTCCTATTTTGTTGCATTACAACCTGTATGTCAGAGTCGTGTGTATAGGTGGCAGGGAAGTCAGGCGCAGGAGAATCCAACTGAATGTAACAGAGTTATTTAATAACAATAAACTAAACATAACTCCAACACTAAATGTAACAATAAAACAAAGTGGGTACAAGGACCCGTCGCGCACCAATACAAAACACTGAAATAACAAACAATCTCTGACAAAGACATAAGGGGAAACAGAGGGTTAAATACACAACAGGTAATGAATGGGATTGAAACCAGGTGTGTAGAAAGACAAGACAAAACCAATGGAAAATGAAAAATGGATCAATGATGGCTAGAAGACTGGTGACGTCGACCGCCGAGAACCACTCGAAAAAGGAGAGGCTTCGACTTCGGCAGAAGTAGTGACACTGTAATTTAAATGTATATTTATTTGGATTTCATGTAATGGACAAAAATAAAATATTCCAAATTGGTGAAGTGAAACGAAAAAAAACAACTTGTTTCAAATAATATATATTTTTTTTTTACTGAAAAAATTGAGTGTGCATTCACCCCCTTTGCTTTGAAGCACCTAAATAAGATCTGGTGCAACCAATTGCCTTCAGAAGTTACATAATTAGTCAAATAAAGTTCACCTGTGTGCAATCTGAGTGTCACATGATCTCAGTATATATACACCTGTTCTGAAAGGCCCTAGAGTCTGCAACACCACTAAGCAAGCGGCTCCACCAAGCAAGTGGCACCATGAAGACCAAGGAGCTCTCCAAACAGGTCAGGGACAAAGTTGTGGAGAAGAACAGATCAGGGTTGGGTTATAAAAAAATATCTGAAACTTTGAACATCCCACGGAACACCATTAAATCCGTTATTGAAAAATGGAAAGAATATGGCACCACAACAAACCTGCCAAGAGAGGGCCGCCCACCAAAACTCACGGACCAGATAAGGAGTGCATTAATCAGAGAGACAACAAAGAGACCAAAGATTACCCTGAAGGAGCTCCACAGCAGCAATTGGAGCATCTGTCCATAGGACCACTTTAAGCCGTACACTCCACAGAGCTGGGCTTTATGGAAGAGTGGCTAGAAAAAAGCAATTGCTTAAAGAAAAAAATAAGCAAAAACTTTTGGTGCTCACCAAAAGGCATGTGGGAGTGTCCCCAAACATATTGAAGAAGGTTCTCTGGTCAGATAAGACAAAAATGTAGCTTTTTGGCCATCAAGGAAAATGCTATGTCTGGCACAAACCCAACACCTTTCATCACCCCAAGAACACCATCCGTGGCAGGATCATGCTGTGGGGATGTTTTTCATCGGCAGGGACTGGGAAACTGGTCAGATTTGAAGGAATGATGGATGGCGCTAAATACAGGGAAATTCTTAAGGGAAACCTGTTTCAGTCTTCCAGAGTTTTGAGACTGGGATGGAGGTTCACCTTCCAGCCGGACAATGACCCTAAGAATACTGCTAAAGCAACACTCGAGTGGTTTAAGGGAAAACATTAAAATGTCTTGGAATGGCCTAGTCAAAGCCCTCAATCCAATTTAGAATCTGTGGTATGACTTAAAGATTGCTGTACACCAACGGAACCCATCCAACTGGAAGGAGCTGTAGCAGTTTTTCCTAGAAGAATGGGCAAAAATTCCAGTGGCTAGATGTGCCAAGCTTATAGAGACAAACTCTAAGAGACTTGCTGCTGTTATTGCTGCAAAAGGTGTCTCTACCAAAGTATTGACTTTGTGGGGGTGAATACTTATACGCACATGTTTGTCTTATTTCTTGTTTGTTTCAACCCCAAAAATATTTTGCATCTTTAAAGTGGTAAGCATGTTGTGTAAATCAAATTACAGGCAACAAAATAGGAAAAATGCTAACATGGGTGAATTATTTCGCAAGCCACTATACACATCTAGTGAGACAAGGTTGTGCAGGAGAAAAATAGTTAAACTCTCAAAGGTATGCTTAATGCACTTTTTACAGACAATAACAAAGGTATGCTTAATGCACTTTTTACAGACAATAACAAAGGTATGCTTAATGCACTTTTTACAGACAATAACTAAGGTATGCTTAATGCACTTTTTACAGACAATAACAAAGGTATGCTTAATGCACTTTTTACAGACAATAACAAAGGTATGCTTAATGCACTTTTTACAGACAATAACAAAGGTATGCTTAATGCACTTTTTACAGACAATAACAAAGGTATGCTTAATGCACTTTTTACAGACAATAACAAAGGTATGCTTAATGCACTTTTTACAGACAATAGCAAGGTGATGCACCGGTGTCCTGCCACCAAATCAACATAAATTTACAATTTGCTTATTTCCATTGCAGGTTGTTGTACTACCTATTACGAGATTGTGAGGCGGGCGCATCTCTCAGGTTTACCTGGAAACATAGGGGACACAATCTTGGAGAAATATATTCAAAGAA
Source organism: Oncorhynchus clarkii lewisi (assembly GCF_045791955.1). Taxonomy (NCBI): domain Eukaryota; kingdom Metazoa; phylum Chordata; class Actinopteri; order Salmoniformes; family Salmonidae; genus Oncorhynchus; species Oncorhynchus clarkii. The sequence continues at coordinate 31,633,332 of NC_092176.1, read as the reverse complement.
GTGTTGACAGAGGATAAATAATGTCAGCCTTTTTGTACAAGTAGCTTCTGTGTAAGACTAGGTTTATTACTCCTGTATTTCTCCTGGTCTTTGGAATACAAAGTGCACACATGTCACGTTCTGACCTTTATTTCCTTTGTTTTGTCTTTATTTAGTATGGTCAGGGCGTGAGTTGGGGTGGACAGTCTGTTTTTTTTTTTATGTTTGGTTTCTGTTTCTGCCTAGTATGATTCTCAATCAGAGGCAGGTGTCGTTAGTTGTCTCTGATTGAGAATCATACTTAGGTAGCCTGGGTTTCACTGTTGGTTTGTGGGTGTTTGTTTCCGTGTTTGTCGCCACACGGTACTGTTTCGGTTGTTGTAGATTTCACGTTATCGTTTATTGTTTTTGTTCGAGTGTTCATTTGTATTTATTAAAATATCGTCATGAACACTTACCACGCTGCATCTTGGTCCGATCCTTACTCCTCTTCAGACGAAGAGGAGATCTGCCGTTACAATACATTTCCCTATTACATGTTTCAAGTTATACATTTCAGCCTAAAAGAGTAGAATGAAAACAGACATTGAATTCCACCCACCTGGTCTAGAGTAGCTGTTATAGCCCCCATAGTTCCATTATTAATCACAGATTGCTGTACTTTGTTGGAACACTAATTGCCTCTGTGTCAGAACTGCATTAACTGTTTTACTGAAAATAATAGTAATCATGAGCTAAGTGCACGTTTGGCAAAAATTCTGTGTCCTACTTTAGTCCACATGCCTGTAGCTCTGTGCACTGCCAGTATCAAATGCATAACTTGTAGCATATCCCATTGGATTATAATGACCTTTGAGTAGGTGTTTGTAGGTGATCAGTCAGTTTAAGCTAGAGATAGGTTTTTTTGTGTTGGATGACATCCCAAAAATCATTCGTCTCACGTAAACATCTATATGTATAGTCTGAACCATTTGGGCTACAAACTAATAAGAAAAATAATTCTCACGAAAACGATGGTGTTCTCCTTTTTTCTCTATGGCCCCCACAAGTGTCACGGGACTCATCTGAAGGTAACTGGTACTGGTTTTAAAAAATGAATGGAAGAATGAAGGTAATTCTGTGCCTACCGAAAAAAAAAAGGTGTTGAATATGTGTTAACTACTGTATATACATATTTTTTCCTGAGCTTTTTTAATATATCCTAGATTTAGGACAGACACGTTAAAACCTTGTTTCTTATGATTTATGTTGTGACTGTCCTTTTTCCATGTATGAATGTGTTATTCAATGTGTTTCTATGGGTTTAGTAGTAATGGCCAAAATCAATATTTTATCAATACATTTTTTTATATATTTTGTTGATACCTAAAGGAGTCCTAAAATACAAAATAAAATAGCTAAATGATCAATAGTATGACAATCTTAAAACAATTCCATATGTCAGATTAGCTGACAATCTGGGGTTTGTGGGGCTTTGAACTAATATTCAAACTTGAATTTTATGAATATGTATAACTTGAGCCTGATGCATTTGTTTACTGTTTTCTATGGCTTTCTTTGTTTTTTGCTTCTAGATGCACAGTCGAGGGGGCTTGCAGACAATGAGAAATACATTTGGACAGGAGTTTATGTTGACCTGATGAGCGATGAGGAGGATGGCCTTCAAAACGGCAAACCAGTGTGGTTCATCAAGCCCCCTTGCTTCCGGAGTAAGATGCTCACTCTAAACTACAGTTCCGCTTGGAGAGGGACCAGAGCTACTTGGCGAGCCACAAGGATCATGTCTGGGGAGTTTTTGTCAAAGCAACCTAGATCCCCATGGACCTCTCAACCCTCAACACTATAGAACCACAGTAACTCCAATGGAGGCTCACCCTGGGCCAAGCTGGATGACTGCTGTCAGTACAGTGCTTGATTCTTTTGAAAACATTTTAAATAGGCTCGTTCATATTTCTTTCATCTTTACACCCATTTAAGCAGGTAAGCACCACATTCGAAATTTAAAGATGAATGAACGTAAAAAAAAATATAATAATCAAGCAGAGTACTGGCAAGAGTCATCCAGTTTGGCCCAGGTCAAGGCTTCACGGGCCCTGCTTACACTAAATGCAGATACTATTAACCACTTTCTCCTGCTCTACTGAAATGAATTATCATCCTTCAAGAAGTGATTAAGTGGATTTGTGTGTTTTATTCAAGGAACTAAGACATGTTTAGCAATAGCATAATATAGTATAGTATAGGGATGTTGTGAGGTGCTGGGAAAACCTTGATAGTGGTGCTAAACATTTTTTTATGAAAAGGTGTAAGAACCCTGATGTGTAATATTAATAACATAACCAAAAAAGTATTACATAATTTATTAATGTATTCATAATTCATTGTAGTTCATTATTTTAATAATGAATTGTGTTGTTAATATACTAGTGACAGCCACTAAGGCAAGCTAGCAATGACAAACATTAGCATTCAGTGGTGGCGAATAAGCATGTGCAGCCTTGAGCAAGTGCACGGCCATTTACTGACATTAATGGGAGAGACATGGGCGGATGTGGACGGAGATGTCTCATGGTACATGGTTGGACGTGTGTGGTCGGTCGGTCAGGGGACATATATTGTACACGCCTGTGCACGTCCGCACACAAAAGTGGTCTGTTGTCAGAGATATAAGTGACGTGTGCAGGGCCATTCACGGTGGACACTTGCCTGCACATTTCCAGAAACTGTATGTTTCTGGAATTGTGCACTGGAGTGTTCGCCCCGTAAATGTGCCTCTTATTGCAATGCCAGTTGTTGGGGCTACCACGTTACATATGTGGCTTTTACCACATTACCACGTTTTACCAAGTCCCACCTTGGACTAAATGTACATGTTCACCCTAAAATCAAATGGTGTCAGACGTACTATTTACTGGGATAGTACATGGTTTGGAATAGTACGTGCTCAATGCATCAAAGTTCTTGTGACTGAACAAAAAAACACAGCAAGCTCAAGGCTGCCATTGATCTGCCCTGGTCTGAAGCCTTGATTGACAGAGCCAATCAGCCTATCACGGCCCTGGAGACTGACAGACATTTATTTTCAGGTCGAACAGGGGCGGGAGTGATGTGTGATCGATTGACAGGTTGTCTCTGAGCATTGAACCATGGTTGGCGGCGTCACGGAATCGGTCTAGCCAAGTGTGTGTGTGTGTGTGTGTGTAAGATGGAGAGGCAGCTCTACAGATTAACCATCACACCTTGGGAGTGGTGACAGGTAAAGAATCGGCCTGTCAGACTGGCCCCTCCCACATCGGCAGCGACAGGCGGAATTAAAGCACCTATCAGCCTCCAGCACTGACAGGAGGCAGTCAGCCCTGACACACACACACACCCACAGGCACGCACAGACTCTCTCTCTTTCTGTCTCTCTCCCCTGCTCTCACACACACACACACACACACACACACACACACACACACACACACTAAAGGACTGTTTTGCTAGCACAGACTGGAATATGTTCCAGGATTCTTCCGTTTGAGGAGTACACCAGATCAGTCACTGGCTTCATCAATAAGCGCATCGATAACGTCGTCCCCACAGTGACTGTACGTACATACCCAACCAGAAGCCATGGATTACAGCAACATCCACACTGAGCTAAAGGGTAGAGCTGCCGCTTTCAAGGAGTGGGACTCTAACCCAGAAGTATATAATAAATCCCTCTATGCCCTCCGATGAACCATCAAACAGGCAAAGCCTCAATACAGGACTAAGAACGAATCGTACTACACTGACTATGGTGCTCTTCGGATGTGGCAGGGCTTGCAAACTATTACAGACTACAAAGGGAAGCACAGCCGTGAGCTACCCAGTGACACGTGCCTACCAGACGTGCTAAATTACTTCTATGCTCGCTTGGAGGAGAGTAACACTGAAACATGCAAGAGAGCATCAGCTGTTCCGGACGACTGTGTGATCACACTCTCCGCAGGTCAACATTCACAAGGCCGCAGGGCCAGACAGATTACCAGGACGTGTACTCCGAGCATGCGCTGACCAACTGGCACGTGCTGACCAAGCACACGCTGACCAAGTGTCTTCACTGACATTTTCAACCTCTCCCTCACTGAGTCTATAATGCCAACATGTTTCAAGCAGGTCACCATAGTCCCTGTGCCCAAGAACACTAAAGTAACCTGCCTAAATGACTACCAACCCATAGCACTCTGTAGCAATGAATTGCCTTGAAAGGCTGGTCACGGCTCACACTATTCTCCCAGAAACCCTAGACCCACTCCAATGTGCATACCGCCCCAACAGATCCACAGATGATGCAATCTCTATTGCACTTCACACTGCCCTTTCCCACCTGGACAAAAGGATTCTATGTAGAAGGACCCTGGGACTAAACACTAAACACTGTACTCCCTGTTCACTCATGACTGCACGGCCAGGCATGACTCCAACACCATCATTAAGTTTGCCGATGACACAACAGTGGTACGTACGCCTGACCGCCAACCGCGACAAGGCAGCATATAGGGAGGAGAACAGAGACCTGGCCGCGTGGTGCCAGGACAACAACCTCTCCCTCAACGTGACCAAGAGTAAGGAGATGACTACAAGTAAAGGAGGACCAAGCAAGCCCCCATTCTCATCGACAGGGCTGTAGTGGAGCAGGTTGAGAGCTTCAAGTTCCTTGGTGTCCACATCACCAACAAACCAACATGGTTCAAGCACACCAAGACAGTCGTGAAGAGGGCACGACAAATCCTATTCCCCCTCACGAGACTGATAAGATTTTGGCATGGGTCCTCAGATCGTCAAAAGGTTCTACAGCTGCACCATCGACTGGCTGCATCAATGCCTGGTGTGGCAACTGCTCGGCCTCTGACCGCAAGGCACTTCCGAGGGTATTATGTATGGCCCAGTACATCCCTGGGGCCAAGGTTCCTGCCATCCAGGAGAGGAAGACTCCAGTCTTAAAGACTCCAGTCACCCTAGTCATAGATGTTCTCTCTGCTACCGCACGGCAAGCAGTACCGGAGCACCAAGTCTAGGTCCAAGAGGCTTCTAAACAGCTTCTACCCCCAAGCCATAAGACTACTGAATATCTAAGCAAATGGCTACTCAGGCAGTTTGCATTGCCCCCCACCCCGTTTACTCTGCTCCTACTCCCTGTTATTATCTATGCATAAGTCACTTAACTCTACCTACATGAATACACTACCATTCAAAAGTGTTGGGTCACTTAGAAATGTCCTTGTTTTTGAAAGAAAAACGTTTTTTTTTTGTCCATTAAAATAACATCAAATTGATCAGAAATACAGTGTAGACATTGTTAATGTTGTAAATGACTATTGTAGCTGGAAACGGTTGATTTTATTTTTTTTCTTCACTGTTAACTTTGATTCTGGTGTTTTGCAGGTACTATTTAATGAAGCTGAAAACTGAGGACTTGTGAGGCGTTAGTTTCTCAAAATAGACACTAATGTACTTGTCCTCTTGCTCAGTTGTGCACCGGGGTCTCCCACTCCTCGTTCTATTCTGGTTAGAGACAATTTGCTCTGTTCTGTGATGGGAGTAGTACACAGTGTTGTACGAGATCTTCAGTTTCTTGGCAATTTCTTGCATGGAATAGCCTTCATTTCTCCGAACAAGAATAGACATGAGTTTCAGAAGAAAGTTATTTGTTTCTGGCCATTTTGAGCCTGTAATCGAACTCACAAATGCTGATGCTCCAGATACCCAACTAGTCAATAGAAGGCCAGTCTGATTGCTTCTTTAATCAGGACAACAGTTTTCAGCTGTGCTAACATAACTGCAAAATGGTTTTCTAATGATCAATTAGCTTTAAAAAAAATTATCAACTTGGATTAGCTAACACAACGTGACATTGGAAAACAGAAGTGATGGTTGTTGATAATGGGCCTCTGTATGCCTATGTAGATATTCCATTAAAATTCTGCCCTTTCCAGCTACAATAGTCATTTACAACATTAACAATGTCTACACTGCATTTCTTATCAATTGTATGTTATTTTAATTGACAAAAAATGTGCTTTTCTTTAAAAAACAAGGACATTTCTAAGTGACCCCAAACTTTTGAATGGTAGTGTATATTACCTCAAGTTCCTCGACTAACTGGTGCCCCCACACATTGACTCTGTACCGTTACCCCCTGTATATAGCCTCACTGTTGTTCTTTTACTTCTGCTCTTTAGTTATTTGTTACTTTTATTTCTTATTTTTCTTTAGGTCCATGTTACAAATAAAATGTGATTTGATTGATTTGATGCACTCTATCCTCGCTCAATTCAATTCAAGGGGCAGTATTAGCATGGGAAACATATGTTTAAATTGCCAAAGCAAGTGAAATGGATAAACAAAAGTGAAATAAACAATAAAAAGTGAACGGTATACATTACACTCACACAAGTTCCAAAATAATAGAGACATTTCAAATGTCATATTATGTCTATAGACAGTGTTGTAAAAGTGTTGTGACTCACTTGATCTCTGTCCTCACTCTATTTTTATCCCCCAGCCTCTATTACTCTACCTCTTTCCCTTCTTTCTCTCTTCATACATCCTTTTTCTCATCCCTCTCTCATTTTAGCCTTCAAACCAAATTCCCCAAACCTTCTCAGTGTTTGCGATTGACTGTCTTTGCTCTACTGCTTAGTCATTAAGTTTGAGGGCATCATCACAGAAGATGCTCCTGTTGGGCTGTGTGTGTGTAGGGGGGAGGGGGGGGCATAGCAATGGCTGTCAGATGTAGTGTGTAGCTTGCAGAGTGTCATTTAGCCACCTGTTACACCCAGCTTCACTGGCTGTCATACTTAGTCCATGGAAGATGTTATTACACACACTTATGTCTCGTCAATGTCAGCTCACTACAGTAGAATGCAGAGGTGTGTGTGTGTGTGCTCACCCTGCCATTCATGAACTGCATGGACCACAGGCAGATAGAAGGGTCAGTTCACCCAAGACAAGTAGCTCATTTCCTTTATCCTGTTGTTGGAGGGTGAAAGGAGGAACTCTGGAGATAAATCTTTATCTTCCTCTCTCTCCTTCCATCTGTCTCTATTTCTCTGACTCTGTTTTGCTCCACTCTTTCTCTTTATCTCTGTCTCTTTTCCCACATAGAAAGGCTTTCAGATTATCATATCTCCCCCCTCTCTCTCTCTCCTTCTTTCCTGGTTAAGTGTGGGATTCGTTGGGTGCCATTACTCAAACATAGCCTGTCAGTGCAGATAACAGTTGTTGGTTGTTGAGTGCTGCATAGACTGCCAAAATCTGGAACCATATTTCTATTCTGTTTGCATAATTTCACATTGAGCTTTTTACATGGATGCTCTAGTTCAATAATTTTTTATATCTCAAAAATCATAATTAGTGTAAAAAAGTATTGAGTTGCAAAATGTCAATTCAGCATCTTACTAAATGTGCATGTGCAGGCCCACAGCAGATGAGTTGTATAGTTTTTCTGATATCAATCTGCCTCTTAATAATGACTTCTTTCTAACCGACAACCACTATTCTATATCTAGTGTGTTTTTTTTGTGAGGGAGTTTGACTAATAACTCTTGCTACTGTACTCTGTCTTGGTTTCTCATAGTCAAATGGATATTTTATTCCTGGATTTCTACTGCCATCTAGTTGACAATGTCAGGATGAGCTCACAGACATACTGGCTCAAGCAGTAGAGAATTAGTTGTACCGGTTGTCCATACCAGTCAGCACCGGCCCATCTCAACCACTCACTGACTGCATGAAGCACCCCTTTTGGCTTCACAGTGGGTGGTTCTGCAGGATTCCATGGAAACAAAAGAGGATGCACATGGTCGAGCAGTTATCTGTTACATGGTCAACACGGTGTGTTGGGTGTTTATATTTTAACTAGGCAAGTCAGTTAATAACAAATTCTTAGTTACAATGACAGCCTACCCAGGCAAAACCCTATCCAGGACAATGCTGGGCCAATTGTGCCCCAGCCCTATGGGATTCCAGATCACAGCTGGTTGTGATACAGCTCGGGATCGAACCAGGGTCTGTAGTGACACCTCTAGCACTGAGATGCAGTGCCTTTGACCGCTGTGCCACTTTGAGCCCGTTGATGTGCTATTGACGTGTTATTGTGAGGACAGTCGTGCTCAGAAAGAACCTGTTCCTATGAATCTGCACCTGTTTCCAACACTCCCAAAACCATAGGTTCCCCTCCCCTTATATTCCCATCTCACTGTATGCTGTAAATAGACCAACCCACCATGGAACTTTACTTTGAATGGGAGTATCTGTTCAAACCATTCTCAATCTATCTTTGTCATTATAGGGAGGTCAGAGTGGCATCCAGAGCTTCTATAGCTCTGTCAGTACTGGGCATGTGATCAGCTTGTGCGTGAACTGCGTTACTACATGTGTGTGTGTGTGTGTATGTGTTCAGCACACACTGTGTTTACTTGTATCTATTTGTGTGTGGCCTAGCTGAAAAGTGTCTGAATGGTTTGCATTACTTTCATACTGTCTGTCTCGAGAGGCCCTTTGGTTGTGTTTCTCTGCATGTGTGGCCTTGGTGAAGATGATTGGAGTAGTTTGCTTAACTCACAACTGGGTTCTAGCATTTTTAACAGACAACTGAGTTATTGTTCCGGGTACTGTATGAAGAGACAGTACCTTAAAACAGTGCCAGATTTTCTCACACAGTAATTAAAACACACACACACACGCAGCTGATCCAGCCTCATATTTTATCGTGGGACCTGACAGAGCAACAAGGTAAGGTGTGAAGGGGTGATGAGGATGACAGTTAAGGAGTTGGCCACCACACAGCCCTCCCACCGACAACACTGATATGACCATTCCAATACATACATCCTCACCCACATTGTATTCCTACAGTCCAGAGACTCATAGGCAGTTCTAGTGTGTCCAGATGGTTCTAGACCTGTGGTCACAAACCTTTGAGTCAAGATCACTTTGAGTCCAAAAGCAAGCCGAGATATACCGGTCAGAATTGTAAAAAAAAAAACGACTTAAAAAACGAACGCCTATGCAACATTAACCTAACAGTTCTGTAGCAATGAGGTTTGTGCAGTAAGCTATAGGCCCAATACATTATCACTGCATATTGGCCAATGTGGTTCTTCTCAAACCGTTTTTAAATTATATTTTGAAAATGTAGGTATATGATCATGCAGGTAATAGATCATGTGCAGAATAAATTGTGCAGCAAAGCTGAGTGAGCATAATAATTTGTTTTTTTATTTTACTTAGACTTTGCTAACAACAAGATGGCTTTGTGTTGGAGCCTATTTCTTCCCATTTAATAAATAAGAGTTAGGCCTACCTGTTTGAAAGATGAAATTAGGCTATAAACTGCTATATCCATAGATTTGTCTGTCAATTCATCCACCCAACGTGCACTCTTAAAATAGCTTACATCCATGTCAGTGAAAGACTGAATTGTGACTAATTTCAGGAAACTACATGAAGGTAAAGTTTTTTGGCAGAAATGCCATCTGGAACATGTGAACTTTCATATGCCTTAAAAATACAAATAAAATTGTTAAATTACGTTAGTTGGTTTAGCCATAGAAAAAGTCAGCCACCTTCCCGCTAGCCATGATTGGCTGAGATAATGAGTGTGATGGACATGCCGAGAGATGATTTCAGATTGGTCTGCCATGTAACACGCTTCGTTCTATAATATGAGCTGGTCAGTATGTCTAGGTAATCCTTTCTAACGCGGCATTTTGGAAATATCTCCTTTATAGTTAAACCATTGCATTAATCTGTCATCGGAATTTCAGGTCTGAGAAAAAAAAAAAACATTAAACATTTAAAGCAATTCTACATGATTTTACATATTAGCAGAATATTAATTTAAAATACCACACAAATTACCGAAACTACAGGCGTAGAATGGACAGTGAGATGTGTTCATATATTTCTCCAATGCCAACTCAGTGTTTCTTGTTTGCAACAAAACTGTCCCTGTTTTGCAAATAATTAAATCTGAGACATCTGAGCATGACACTTTCAAAAGTTAAGCCTACCATTCCACACCAGATACGGTAGGTCTACCGAACAGAAAAATTTAAGCTTTAACTGCTGGCTGCTCTTCTTCTGTGGCATAACCCAATGAGAGAAGGTCACAAGTGTTTCCCTGAAAGCTGTCTGGGTTGAAACATGTTCTATTGTAAGGAAAGTGAATAGCTTAATAAATGGATAGAGAACTTATTTAGCAGACATTAACAAAAGATCCATAATTTCTGGCACTGTGCCCTATCTGAATCATGGCTTTGAATGCTTTAGTGCCCCATCAGCACTGACGACCCTCCCAGCTCCACCCACCTTTCCTAGTCAGTCCACCAATCTCCTGCAGGAAGTAAGCACATCAAATCCCAGTAGACAGAGCAGCGAGTGGCCGTCACAGCCCTACCCTTAAAACAGGAACCTCCCATGGCCCCAAAACAAAACCAAAATATGTTAACACAAGCAATAAATACAAATATACTTGCACTCCCTGGACATTCAACCACCCAGGTCCACCACTTAACTCAACCCAAACCTCCACCTTCAGCAACCATGGCACCTGAACGCAAATTAAGAAAAGGAGGATGAAAGACCAAGAGAGGGGAGACCAAATTGTCAGAGAACAGACAACCGTATTAAACAGGGTGGCTAAGGAGAGGGCACACGGGACAACGCATCCACCAAAACATGACAAATATGACAAATCTCAAGGGGAAAAGCTTGAAGATAGGTTGATACGGTGGTGTCTCTGGTTGATACGGTGGTGTCTCTGGTTGATACGGTGGTGTCTCTGGTTGATACGGTGGTGTCTCTGGTTAGAAAACTACATTGAAGGCTTCAACAAGTTCACATGAGAGCTGTGTAGCCTTTTTCCTTTGAGTTGCAACCAAATAGTTAAACTCCAAAACCTGACATACCACTAAATTTAGCCTGAAATGGAGAGCCAACAATAGTTAACAGCACGAGGACTTGGTCACCAGGACTGAACTGGCAGCACTCAGCTCACTGATCAAACTGTTACTTCATCTTACACTGAGAAGATGTTAACTTTTCCTTAGCTATCTCCCCAGCAGCATACAGGTGTCACCTGAAGTCATTTACATGTGACAGATTCTTAGGGCTCTAACACCCCAGCCATCTTTTAAAACAGCTAGTGGACCACATACTCTAAGTGTCCCCAAAAACTAGGTTGGGGCTAAACCCTGTGCTTCCCTGTAAAACCTCTAGCATCAACCAAGGCAACCCCTCCTACCAGTCTCAGTCCAACTCAGTGCAGTAAGCATGCAACAACGACTTCAAGGTCTGATGGAACTACTCCAAGGCTCCCTGAATGTGCGTTATATGGGGTATCAAGACTGTCTGATGCGAAGTTGGCATAACACCTGTGCAAACATGAGATGGAACCTTGATCACAATAATTTAGGATTTTCCAAAAACATAAATAAACTGAGTCAAAACCCTAACGGACGTGGTTGTTATGGTACAGAGAGGATAAGCAGCGGGATAATGGGTCACATCACCATCAACGGGTAAATACTACCAGCTTTGGAACAAGGCAATGAGCAAACAATCAATAATTACATGTCCGAAGGGTTGGCTTACTACTGGTATTGGGAACAAAGGTGCTGGCTTTAATGTCTGGTTAGGCTTCCCAGTCAACTGGCAAGTATGGCAAAGTTTGCTAAATGCTGAGACATCTCTTTACAGGGGTTGCCAAAAGAAATGACGCACAACATGGTCAAAGGTCTTCGGACCACCCAAATGACCAGCAATATCCCCATGAGGACTGCAAAACCAAATCACCGGAGGGGAATGGTACTACAATTTGAATGACAGGGTCACCCAATAAATTGTCACCATGAAGCAGCCATTTCCTCACCAACAATTGATCCTGTAAGTAGTTTCCCTTTACTACACTTGGAACATCAGCAGGGAGGACCTGCTCAAGCAACCCTTTCAGAGTAGGGTCAGCCCGCTGTTCTGCTACCAGGTCACTATGGGAAACAAACAAAGGTCAGGCACACAAGTTGCAGAAGAGTCTGCAACCTCACTGGTCCCTACACCAGACACTTTCCTAGAATCACCGCCACTCCTTCGACTGGCAATGAGCGACACACTCCTATGATGACCTCAAGTTGTACCAGATCTGTGGAGAGCACACATGTGTGTAATGGGACAGACAATATTTAAACCTATCCCTCAGATCAAGACACTGTCCTGTACCCATCTCTGGGGAAAAAAAGGGAGCACTAACTGCAGAATGAAAGACTGAAGCACCAGTGAAGCACCAGTGTCTCACAAGACTTTAACTGAGACCCTCTTGGTTACCTGTCAGGGATACGTAACCTTCCGTAATGAACAGTGAAGAGATGGATGCACTGTCAACCATAACCAATGGTTATTTTAACTGGTCCTGAGGTGGAACATTTGAATCCCTTAACTTATAAGCAGGTAACGCTAATGCCATAAGCTTTACGGGCGATTAACCCCCTAAGGACAGGGCATTCATTTTTCCAATGCACTTTACCAAGGCAATAATTGCAGATTTTACCATGACCTGATTTCACATGGGAACCAGTGAACTTCCAATCTCCTGCAATAAGTAAGCACAGGAAAACCCTGTTGACAGAGCAGGGAGGGGCTGTCACACTATGTATGCAGATGACTCAACACTACACATGTCAGCTACTACAGCGACTGAAATGACTGCAACACATAAAAGTATTGCAGTTAGTTTCAGAGTGGGTGGCAAGAAATAAGTTAGTTCTAAATCATTCAAAAACTAAAAAAATCATTCACTACACCCGAAACCTCATCTAAATCATGTAATAAATAACATGGAAATTGAGCAAGTTGAGGTGACTAAACTGCTTTGAGTAACCCTGGATTGTAAACTGTCGTGCTTAAACATATTGATACAACAGTAGCTAATATGGGCAGAAGTATGTTCTTAACAACACTATCAACAAGGCAGGTCCTACAGGCCTTGGTTTTGTTGCACCTGGACTACTGTTCAGTCATGTGGTCAGGTGCCACAAAAAGGGACTTGCAATTGGCTCAGAAAAGGGCAGCACAGCTGGCCCTTGGATGTACAGAGAGAGCTAATATTAACAATATGCATGTAAATCTCTCATTTCTCAAAGTGGAGGAGAGATTGACTTCATCAATACTTGTGTTTATGAGAGGTATTGACATGTTGAATGCACCGAGTTGTATGTTTTGACTACTGGCGCGTTGCTCCTACGCCCATGCATACCCCACAAGACACTCCACAAGAGGTCTCTTCACAGTCCCTAAGTCCAGAACAGACCACGGGAGGCGCACAGTACTACATAGAGCCATGACTACATGGAACTCTATTCCACATCAAGTTACTGATGCAAGCAGTAAAATTTGAATGAAATAGCAGATAAAAATACACCTCATGGAACAGCGGGGACTGTGGAGCAACACAAACATAGGCACAGACACATGCATACACACACACTCATATGATGACATACGCACTATACACACATGTACACATGGATTTTGTACTGCAGATAATGGGGTAGTGGTGGAGTAGGGGCCTGAGGGCACACAGGGAGTTGTGAAATTTGTAAATGTATTGAAAAGTTTTTAATATTGTATGAACTGCCTTAATTTCGCTGGAAATCAGGAAGTGTATCTGCTGCCTTGGCAGCAGCTAATGGGAATCCATAATAAACACAAATACAAATATAAAGTCTATAACAATAAAAGGTTGGCCTATTGCGTCCTCTCTCATACCCCATCAATTTGAGTCTCGATTTTAACTGAACAGCTTTTCACTGACATGGAGGTAAGCTATTTAAAAGTGCATGGTGGGTGGAGGAATTGACAGACATCTATGGATATAGCAGAATATAGACTAATTTAGTCTGTCAAACAGGTAGGCCTACCTCTTATTTCTTAAATGGGAAGAAATAGGCTCCAATACAAAGACCGCTTGTTGTTAATGAAGTCTAATTAAAAAGAAGACGATTGAAATGAATTATGCCACGATGGTGATATTGTTAAGACGTTGGTCCCAAACACAGATCTAGGATCAAATGATCATATTATCAGTAGGTATGGGCAACTTCTCTCTCCTCTGTATAAAAGGTTGATATCTGCATTCACTGTGATGAAGACTGATCAGACCTAACAATGTCATCAAGCCATTGGAAATGTAGAATTAATATCTGAATTTAGAAATACTTCAAATTATATCAAATAAATCTAAATATAATTAGTATTTCATTAAGGCTATGATTGAAATTAGAGTTCGGAGGAGGAAAGTGAGAGTGAATTCTTCTTGCGTGGTCTCTCATCCTACTTCGGAATGAAAATAAGATAGTACAGAGAAGGAATTGCAGGGGGGAAAAGATGACAAGGAGGAGAAGAAGCTTGGTTGCTCGGTTTGTCGTTGCTGGGAAACGGGATGGTTTAGCATAAATCTGGAGGGAGCCTTGAGGAGCTGAAGAGTGAGTGAGTGAGTGAGTGAGTGATAGAGAGAGAGAGCAATGCAATCATAACTAAACCACTCCGTCACCAGGAATATCCATTCCGGTTGCACAAAATTGTCATCATCACTGGAACAAACTTTCAGGTTTCCAGGAATAAGTTCAGGGCAAGGCTATAGTGACTAAAAAGTGATTGGATTAGACTATTGCTCAAGATTGCCAATTCAGAGAGCCCTTATAAACCAATTGAATTCAGAAATTGTAATTATCGAAATTGGGGTATTTTTTTTTCATTCATTTGCATGCTTTTATGTCAATTATTTTGACACAGCAAAGCAGTCAGCAGTTTTTTTTCAAGCTTTACATCCATTTGTCCAGCAGGAGGGAGTAGACGCTAGATAATAAGGTGGATGTCTGTAAAAGACCTGCTGCTGCTGGGATTCTCAATGTGAGTCACCAGCTGATTAATAGCCCTAACAGCCCTGCCTAATTCTCTCCTCTCTCTCTCTCTCGCTCTCTCACTCTCTCTCTCCCTCCCCCTCTCTCCCCCTCTCTTTTCTTTGTACACAGCCACAGGCAGGTGTCCGCTTATGTGTGCTGTGGCGCCGCAGCAGATGTCGACAGAATGCACATGTAACAACACATAACAACATGCACCTGGATGACTAGTTTGATTGTTATTGAAAAGGACAATTTGTTTTGAAGTGACCTACCTAGCTACATTAAGGTTCTCAGTAAAGTGGAACATGTTGATGTAATTCAACGTCAACAAGAGTGTTTGAATCGAGAAATACACATTTGATTAAATGTTTGGGAATTTAATTGCATAGGCCTTTCTTAGAATCCAAGCATGTCTAATCACTAATGACCATCCCCAAAATGTTCCTAAAGACAGTTGTGTTCTTCGGGATCGGTGTCCCTTCCACGGGACGGTTGAGCTAACAGGTTGTAAGAAACAAGAACATTTCCCAGGACAGACATCTGATACTGGCAGAAAGCTTAAATTCTTGATAATCTAACTGCACTGTCAAATTTACAGTAGCTATTACAGTGAAATAATACTATGCTGTTGTTTGAGGAGAGTGCACAATTTTGAACATGAAAAGTTATTAATAAACAAATTAGGTATATTTGGGCAGTCTTGATACAACATTTTGAACAGAAATGCAATGGTTCATTGGATAAGTCTAAAACTTTCCACATCTAGTGGCCAAAATCTAAATTGCACCTGGGCTGGAATAATACATTGCGGCCTTTCTCTTGCATTCAAAAGATGATGGTACAAAAAATACAAAAGAACGGTTGTTTTTTTCTCTGTATTATCTCTCACCAGATCTAATGTGTTATATTCTCCAGCGTTTCTTTCACATTTCCACAAACTTCAAAGTGTTCCCTTTCAAATGGTACCGAGAATATGTATATCCTTGCTTCAGGGCCTGAGCTACAGGCAGTTAGATTTGTTGAGTACGTCATTTTAGGCGAAAATTGAAAAAGGGGGGCAGATCCTTAAGATGATTTATTTCACACCTCAGTATTGGCTGTTGGCCATTAGCTCAATATGTTTGTAGAAAATGTTTGCTTTGACTCTTGTTTGTTATCAGTAGAGACTAAAGTTGTTTCCTTCCTGCCTTCATTGGGGCATATGTCAAACTTTGGGGAGGGTCCTTAAATATTGATAATTTGACTAAGACATGCGCTGACAGCAAGATATATCAACCTCACTATGTCATACTATTTTTGTCATACTATTTTTGGCCAGACAGCATCAGATACATGGGCTATACATACTGAGAAAGAGGGGTGCTGTTTCATTTGCTCAGATGCTTTCTCAGTGAGAAATGATTAGCATACATTTGGGGGGGCATGGCTTCCCTTGGCATCAATGTAGACCTAATGAAAATTGCCGAATGTCATTACAATTTGACGTTTGTAACATATGTCTCTTTCCATTCGTAATGGCGTGTGCAAAGTGCACGGATTGGAAGTGCATTGTTTGGATGCTGGAATTATTTTGGAGTGGATCAACGTGTGAAGACGCTGGTAGCCTATTTTGGTAACTGATTTGTTTGACAGTCAGACGTTTTTTCAACGTTAAATGTCTTTTCTATTGGGCCCATAAAACATTTTCCCCAGTAGAAGCTCCCCCGAATGTCAAGGTATAATCTCCAGTATTATTATCCTCATGTTACATGATGGAGTCTTATATGAATATTTGCACAGTGATGTTGCAACATGGACATTGCTGACAGCTACATAACATCAGCGCTGAACAGTTCCTATGTTGGGTTTCCATGTCAACTGCATCAACAACAGGCAGCATTGGGCCAGTCACATGATGTCCTCTGACTGGCAAGGACACCTCTAAAGGCACAACGCTTCCGGTGCTGTGTTCTTCCTTTAGAGTGTCAGGCGATTTTACAGTTCCACTGCTGCCTCTGCAGGAATACAAGGTCATGTGGGGCTGAAATGTGGAATGCAGCTAGTGGCTTACCAGAGTGGCGGCATGCCCCTCTGTGACATCATCAGACTGCTGACTGACCACTAAGGCGCTGCACAAAGGGGTCTTTCTTTGCAGACATTTTTCTAGCTGCCGCTACCTAGGCGGGAAACAGAATGCATAAAATGGATGGACAATGTATCGTAGATCACCATGGGGTTTGAAGTTTGGCTTCATACCAGTGAAATCAAATCAAATTGTATTGGTCATATACAGTGCCTTGCGAAAGTATTCGGCCCCCTTGAACTTTGCGACCTTTTGCCACATTTCAGGCTTCAAACATAAAGATATAAAACTGTATTTTTTTGTGAAGAATCAACAACAAGTGGGACACAATCATGAAGTGGAACGACATTTATTGGATATTTCAAACTTTTTTAACAAATCAAAAACTGAAAAATTGGGCGTGCAAAATTATTCAGCCCCTTTACTTTCAGTGCAGCAAACTCTCTCCAGAAGTTCAGTGAGGATCTCTGAATGATCCAATGTTGACCTAAATGACTAATGATGATAAATACAATCCACCTGTGTGTAATCAAGTCTCCGTATAAATGCACCTGCACTGTGATAGTCTCAGAGGTCAGTTTAAAGCGCAGAGAGCATCATGAAGAACAAGGAACACACCAGGCAGGTCCGAGATACTGTTGTGAAGAAGTTTAAAGCCGGATTTGGATACAAAAAGATTTCCCAAGCTTTAAACATCCCAAGGAGCAATGTGCAAGCGATAATATTGAAATGGAAGGAGTATCAGACCACTGCAAATCTACCAAGACCTGGCCGTCCCTCTAAACTTTCAGCTCATACAAGGAGAAGACTGATCAGAGATGCAGCCAAGAGGCCCATGATCACTATGGATGAACTGCAGAGATCTACAGCTGAGGTGGGAGACTCTGTCCATAGGACAACAATCAGTCGTATATTGCACAAATCTGGCCTTTATGGAAGAGTGGCAAGAAGAAAGCCATTTCTTAAAGATATCCATAAAAAGTGTCGTTTAAAGTTTGCCACAAGCCACCTGGGAGACACACCAAACATGTGGAAGAAGGTGCTCTGGTCAGATGAAACCAAAATTGAACTTTTTGGCAACAATGCAAAACGTTATGTTTGGCGTAAAAGCAACACAGCTCATCACCCTGAACACACCATCCCCACTGTCAAACATGGTGGTGGCAGCATCATATTTTGGGCCTGCTTTTCTTCAGCAGGGACAGGGAAGATGGTTAAAATTGATGGGAAGATGGATGGAGCCAAATACAGGACCATTCTGGAAGAAAACCTGATGGAGTCTGCAAAAGACCTGAGACTGGGACGGAGATTTGTCTTCCAACAAGACAATGATCCAAAACATAAAGCAAAATCTACAATGGAATGGTTCAAAAATAAACATATCCAGGTGTTAGAATGGCCAAGTCAAAGTCCAGACCTGAATCCAATCGAGAATCTGTGGAAAGAACTGAAAACCGCTGTTCACAAATGCTCTCCATCCAACCTCACTGAGCTCGAGCTGTTTTGCAAGGAGGAATGGGAAAAAATTTCAGTCTCTCGATGTGCAAAACTGATAGAGACATACCCCAAGCGACTTACAGCTGTAATCGCAGCAAAAGGTGGCGCTACAAAGTATTAACTTAAGGGGGCTGAATAATTTTGCACGCCCAATTTTTTAGTTTTTGATTTGTTAAAAAAGTTTGAAATATCCAATAAATGTCGTTCCACTTCATGATTGTGTCCCACTTGTTGTTGATTCTTCACAAAAAAATACAGTTTTATATCTTTATGTTTGAAGCCTGAAATGTGGCAAAAGGTCGCAAAGTTCAAGGGGGACGAATACTTTCGCAAGGCACTTTAGCAGATGTTATTGCGAGTGTAGCAAAATGCTTGTGCTTCTAGTTCAGACAGAACTGCAATATCTAACAAGTATTATCTATCAATTTCACAACATATACCCAATAGACACAAATCTAAGTAAAAGAGGAGGAGACCCAGCACAGGACCAGAGGGAACGGCTACACGGCAGAGGGAGGAGAGAAAAGCGGCAGCTGGTGGAGAGGAGGATTAATTAATAATTAATCATTAAGAATATATAAATATGTGGACGAGCAATCTCAGAGCGACATAGACTAAGATACAGTAAAATAGTATAGAATGCAGTATGTACAAATGAGATGAGAAATGCAAGACGTAAACACTATTAAAGTGACTGGGGTTCCATTTATTAAAGTAGCCAATGATTTCAAGTCGGTTTATAGGCAGCAGCCTCTCTGTGCTAGTGATGGCTATTTAACAGTTTGATGCGCCTGTACTGACCTCGCCTTCTGAATGATAACGGGGCGAACAGGTAGTGGCTCAGGTGGTTGTTGTCCTTGATGATCTTTTTGTCTTTCCTGTGACATTGGTGCTGTAGGTGTCCTAGAGGGCAGGTAGTTTACCCCCAGTGATGCGTTGTGCAGACCGCACCACCCTCTGGAGAGCCCTGCGGTTGTGGGTGGTGCAGTTGCTGTACCAGGCGGTGATGCAGCCCGACAGGATGCTCATAATTGTGCATCTGTAAAAGTTTGTGAGGGTTTTGCTCCTTCTTCACCACACTGTCTGTGTGGGTGGACCATTTCAGTTTGTCAGTGATGTGTACCCCGAGGAACTTAAAACTGTCTACCTTCTCCACTGCTGTTCTTTCTATGTGGATAGGGGGGTGCTCCCTCTGCTGTTTCCTGAAGTCCACTATCATCTCCTTTGTTTTGTTGACATTGAGTGAGAGGTTATTTTCCTGGCACCACACTCCCAGAGCCCTCACCTCCTCACTGTAGGCTGTCTCGTCATTGTTGGTAATCAGGCTTACTACTGTTGTGTCATCTGTTGATGATTGAGTTGGAGGTGTACATGTCACAGGTGAACCGAGAGTACAGGAGTGGGCTGAGCACGCACCCTTGTGGGGCCCCAGTGTTCCTACCTTCACCACCTGGGGCGCTTAATGTAGTGCTAGTGCTTAATGATGAGCTTGGATACTATGGTGTTGAATGCTGAGCTATAGTCAATTAACAGCATTCTTACATAGGTATTTCTCTTGTCCAGATGGGATAGGGCAGTGTGCAGTGTGATGGCGATTTTATCATCTGTGGACCTATTGGGGCGGTAAACAAATTGAAGTGGGTCTAGAGTGACAGGTAAGTTGGAGATGATATGATCCTTGACTAGTCTTTCAAAGCACTTCATGAAGACAGAAGCTGGTCTGAGCATGCTCTGAGGACGCGGCGAGGGATGCTGTCTGGGCCGGCAGCCTTGCGAGGGTTAAAACGTTTAAATGTGTTACTCACATTGGCCACGGAGAAGGAGAGCCCCTAGTCCTTGGTAGCGGGCCTCGTCCGTGGCACTGTGTTATCCTCAAAGCGGGCAAAAAAGGTGTTTAGCTTGTCCAGAAGCAAGACGTCGGTGTCCGCGACGTGGCTGGTTTTCCTTTTCTTGTCTAGGATTATCTGTAGACTCTGATATATACATCTTGTGTCTGAGCCATTGAACTGCGACTGCACTTTGTCTCTATACTGACGTTTTGCCTGTTTGATTGGCCTGCGGAGGGAATGACGACTCTGTTTGTATTCTGCCATATTTCCAGGTACCTTACCATGATTCAATTTGGTGGTTTGCTCTTTAAATTTTGCGCGAATGCTGGCATCTATCCACGGTTCTGGTTAGTTTTGATTTTAATAGTCACAATGGGTACAGCATCTCCTATACACTTCCTGATAAACTCGGTCACCTTCTCGGTGTATACGTCAATATTATTCACGGACGATATCCCAGATATAACATTCAGGTTTGAATAGTCCTTAGCTCGGGGACTTCCTGTTTGAGTTTCTGCCTATATGAAGGGAGGAGCAAAATGGAGTCGTGGTCAGATTACTTATCGCTCTTCTCTTTTTTTTATTATTCTTTTTTTTACATTTTAGCTCTTTTTTTCCCCAATTTCGTGGTATCCAATTGTTTTTAGTAGCTACTATCTTGTCTCATTGCTACAACTCCCGTACGGGCTCGGGAGAGATGAAGGTTGAGAGTCACGCGTCCTCCGATACTGCACTGCTTCTTAACACAGCTTAACACAAAGCTGCACTGCTTCTTAACACAGCGCGCATCCAACCCGGAAGCCAGCCGCACCAATGTGTCGGAGGAAACACCGTGCAACTGGCAACCTTGGTTAGCGTACACTGCTGGTGCAAGATGATACAAGGATATCCCTACCGGCAAAGCCCTCCCTAACCCAGACGACGCTAGGCCAATTGTGCGTCGCCCCACCCGGTCGCGGCCGGTTAGGACAGGGCCTGGGCGTGAACCCAGGGTCTCTGGTGGCACATTTGGCGCTGCAGTACAGCCACCCGGGAGGCCCCTTATTGCTCTTCTCAACATTGTTTTTGTATGCAACAATGCATTTGTTTCATTGCACAATTGTAGGAAGCTCAATAGTCAAGTCACTTCTTGTTCTTCTTCTATTACAATGCCAGCATAGCATACCTATCTTTTACGCATCTCTTTTCTCCTCTGGATCCCACGCCATCAGAAGTGATGTGTACGCCGAGGACGCCGAGGAACTTAAAACTGTCCTGTTAAAAAAAGTATTTAGTCAGCCACCAATTGTGCAAGATCTCCCACTTAAAAAGATGAGAGGGGCCTGTAATTTTCATCATAGGTACACTTCAACTATGACAGACAATAAGAGAAAAACAATCAAAAAAATCACATTTTAGGATTTTTAATGAATTCATTTGCAAATTATGGTGGAAAATAAGTATTTGGTCAATAACAAACAAGCAAGATTTCTGGCTCTCACAGAACTGTAACTTCTTCTTTAACTTCCTCTGTCCTCCACTCGTTACCTGTATTAATGGCACCTGTTTGAACTTGTTATCAGTATAAAGACACCTGTCCACAACCTCAGTCACACTCCAAACTCCACTATGGCCAAGACCAAAGAGCTGTCAAAGGACACCAGAAACAAAATTGTAGACCTGAATCTGCAATAGGTAAGCAGCTTGGTTGGAAGAAATCAACTGTGGGAGCAAATATTAGGAAATGGAAGACATACAAGACCACTGATAATCTCCCTCGATCTGGGGCTCCACGCAAGATCTCACCCAGTGGGGTCAAAATGATCACAAGAACGGTGAGCAAAAATCCCAGAACCACACGGGGGTTCTAGTGAATGACCTGCAGAGAGCTGGGACCAAAGTAACAAAGCCTACCATCAGTAACACACTACGCCGCAGGGACTCAAATCCTGCAGTGCCAGACGTGTCCCCCTGCTTAAACCAGTACATGTCCAGGCCCGTCTGAAGTTTGCTAGAGAGCATTTGGATGATCCAGAAGAAGATTGGGAGAATGTCATATGGTTAGATGAAACCAAAATATAACTTTTTGGTAAAAACTCAACTCGTCGTGTTTGGAGGACAAAGAATGCTGAGTTGCATCCAAAGAACACCATACGTACTGTGAAGCATGGGGTGGAAACATCATGCTTTGGGGCTGTTTTTCTGCAAAGGGACCAGGACGACTGATCCGTGTAAAGGAAAGAATGAATGGGGCCATGTATCGTGAGATTTTGAGGGAAAACCTCCTTCCATCAGCAAGGGCATTGAAGATGAAACGTGGCTGGGTCTTTCAGCATGACAATGATCCCAAACACACCGCCCGGGCAAAGAAGGAGTGGCTTCGTAAGAAGCATTTCAAGGTCCTGGAGTGGCCTAGCCAGTCTCCAGATCTCAACCCCATAGAAAATCTTTGGAGGGAGTTGAAAGTCTGTGTTGCCCAGCAACAGCCCCAAAACATCACTGCTCTAGAGGAGATCTGCATGGAGGAATGGGCCAAAATACCAGCAACAGTGTGTGAAAACCTTGTGAAGACTTACAGAAAACGTTTGACCTCTGTCATTGCCAACAAAGGGTATATAACAAAGTATTGAGATAAACTTTTGTTATTGACCAAACTTATTTTCCACCATAATTTGCAAATAAATTCATTAAAAATCCTACAATGGGATTTTCTGGATTTTCTTTCTTCTCATTTGTGTACCTTTCTTCTCAACAGTGTACCTATGATGAAAATTGCAGGCCTCTCTCATCTTTGTAAGTGGGAGAACTTGCACAATTGGTGGCTGACTAAATACTTTTTTGCCCCACTGTACATAAAGTGTTTACAATGCTCTGGAGTAGTGGTGTAAACTTATCCACCCCTGGGACTGTCTATACTATGGGTCATCCTATGGGAGCCTGGGAGATATACTGTAGGTCACAAAACCCAATCAGGACTTTATTCCTGGGTGTCAGAGTCCACACATACCTCTCAGAGATCAGAGATCAGAGCGAGCGAGCGAGAGAGAGAAAAAAACAATAATCCTGTCTTGGGATAAAGCACCTGTTTATTGCTTCCCATGCAGGAATGCTTAAAGTAAAAAAAACAGACAAATAGTAAAGGAAGTCCAGTCTTACAACAGCCATCAGCAGGCAATACACACACTGGCTCTGGAGTAGGGAATAACACAGGTAACTGGGATCCTGAGCTTGTCCTGGGACCACTTCACATTTCCTGAAAAAATGAAGACCTGGGAAATTACAATATTTACTCTCAATGTCTAATGCAATTCCAAAAAAACAAACAAATGTGTAGCAGCACATTGGCAAAAATAAAATAGCACTTTATCAAAACAAGTTGTAGAAAGGAGTCCTTTAGCCTAGCACAGCTGACGCGAATACAGTTTAGAGTACCCATCAGAACTGAAAATTGGATGCCGGTCCTACCCAAGCCCTACCCAAGCGCAGGCCTGGTTGGAAGTTCCAGAAATTAAATGTCCGAACCCGAAAAAAAGCCAGATTTCTATAAAACAGTAGGCTATGTTGATTTAAACTGTTGTTGATAACAATGTGGCGGAGGCAGGTGGCAGCGAAGTGAGGACAGGAAACAGCCATTGGGCCTTGAAAAGTGGAGAGGAAAACTCACCTTAGTTATGATCAATTGAATGATTCAAATATCGGAATAAAGTACGCTAATGCAATTGAAGGCACGTGTCAGATTATTGCTTATACTGAAACTCCCAAGTCATATACAGACGTTATACTAATTTAAACCAATAGTACTATGTGGTCACCTATGTTATCATGTCAGCACCATTTTGATTTGGACATCTCCATAGATACTTTGACTCTACTAGACCATCTTTGTTTTCAGTGAATCCCATTTGGATATTTGGTAACAATTAGTCTGGGGAAATGTTAGCTAAATTGAGGTGAATGCAAATGATCGTCTTTGTTTTAGTTTGCTGATCAGAACAAGTGGATTTTGCTCTTCACATGCTTAGTAGCCTAGTAGTCCAATCAATGTGTCAATTGATTTTTGTCTGGACAAGTGGTAGTGTAACGGCCATTGGTGGAAGAAGGTGAGGACCAAAGCGCAGCACGTGTTCGTCATGTTTATTCGAAACTGAACACTAAAAATGCAAACACAAGAAAGAGACAACCAAAACAGCTCCGTCAGGTGAAAAACACACACACACACACACACACACACACACCCCATAGTGGGAAAACAGGCTGCCTAAGTATGGTTCTCAATCAGAGACAACGATTGACAGCTGCCTCTGATTGGGAACCATACCAGGCCAAAAGCAGAAATACAAAACATAGAACAAAAACATAGAATGCCCACCCCAACTCACGCCCTGGCCAAACTAAAATAGAGACATACAAA
This sequence comes from Oncorhynchus clarkii lewisi, assembly GCF_045791955.1. NCBI lineage: Eukaryota > Metazoa > Chordata > Actinopteri > Salmoniformes > Salmonidae > Oncorhynchus > Oncorhynchus clarkii. The sequence goes on along the minus strand of NC_092176.1, from coordinate 31,608,648 downwards.
AGGAACTAAGGTCAGGACGTGACAGGTAGGCTATTTATTTGTTTGCTCGTCTATCACTGATCACAAACATTTAGCATGTAATGATGTGGTCTAAATCAGGAGTAGCCTATTAATTATATTTTGACTTACGTAGTAGCCCTATATAGCCTTTTATAGAGGCTGTTTTCATATCATCCCAATCCCACTGAAACCCAACATCCTGACTCCTGTCTTGCATGAAAATGCCAAACCTTTTTCTGTAATCCATAGGTTGCTTTATCAAAGCACGTCTGGCCTATATGATCAAATATCACTATAATATTTCTGCTACGTCTGTCTCGTATTGATGCCCATATGGGAGTTTCGGTAGATAATGTGTGATCAACTTAAATTATGAGAGTAAATATGGATATTAAACAGAGTTGGTCCCCGTTAAGATACCTCAATATTAAAAAAAATGTCCTCTCTTCTATCCGTATAATTTTGCCAAATAGGAGATATTCTGTCATTCGTTGGACATTACCAAGCAAGATTAGAAACTTTGGTCATTCATTTGACATTTGTTTGACTGCCGTTACAACAATGCTACGGCCTACTCGGGGTGTGTTCTGTGCGTCCTGAGCTTGCTCTGTGTCGAGATAGCCTCCTAGACCTACGCTGAAATACGCTGAATTAATTGAGGAACATGAAAAAGCTCAGAATTTATGAACAGCCTGTTTCATAACAATGTCCTTGGCGATCAAAGTTACTCTATCATTACTAAATGTCAGTTTCACTTGCTGTGAAAAATATACATAGTGACACAGCTAAGACCGCAATGTGGTGCAGCGACAATCTTATTTTGGTAGAACCTGAGTGACCATATCTTGTTTTTATGTGCTTTAAATTGTCACTTTTTGCAGTATTTCCTGGGACTCTCGGGATAAATATGAATTATTCCTGCTATTGAAACTTGGTCGATTTTCTGGAAAAAACTGATCCCTACTCTGGAGGACTGGAGTCTGATACCACTGGCTTAGATACTGTAACCATTCCATCTCACCAGAACGCTGTTTAAATTTAGCCTTTTGCCTCGAGTGGCGCAGTGGTCTAAGGCACTGCATTGCAGCGTTGTGGTGTCACTGCAGCCTAGGGTTTGATCCCAGGTGTCATTACTGGTCATGACTGTGAGTCCCATTGGGCGGTGCAAAATTGTCCCAGTGTTGTCCAGGTTAGGGGAGGGTTTGGATGGGGGGGGGAATTACTTGGCTCTTCGCACTCTAGCAACTCCATGTGGTGGGCCTGTAGGCTGACTTCGGTTGTCAGTTGAATAGTGTTTCCTCCGACTGTCACACCCTGATCAGATTCACCTGTCCTCGTTATTGTCTCCACCCCCTCCAGGTGTCTCTTGTTTTCCACAGTGTGTTTCTGTGCCAGTTCGTCTTACATGTTTCCAAGTCAACCAGTGGTTTTCCCATTCTCCTGCTTTTTGCATTCTCCTTTTTCTAGTCCTCCCGGTTTTGACCCTTGCCTGTTTCTGGACTTTGTACCTGCCTGTCTGACCATTCTGCCTGCCTTGAAAACAATGGTTTTGACATTTTTGCCTGTCCATGACAATTCTCTTGCCTACCCCTTTGGATGAATTAACATTGTAAGACTCCAACCATCTGCCTCCTGTGTCTGCATTTGGGTCTCGCCTTGTGCCTTGATACCGACAAGTTGGTACAGCTGACTTCCAGGTTAAGAAGCGGGTGTGCGGCTTGGCGGGTCATGTTTCAGAGGACACATGACTTGACGTTCGCCTCTCCTGAGAGAGTTGCAGCGATGAGACAAGATTATTATCACAATATTGGGGAGGAAAAAGAATAGTGTAGGTAAAATATATATATTTTAAGTTAGCCTTTTAAATTAGAGCCAGCGACAGAGACTGTAACCTTTAAGGAACTGAGTTTGAAACGACTGGCCTAAATGTTGTATGTTGCATGACCCGCTTGCCCTGATTGTAGATTGTTCTGTAGAAGAGCTTCAGTTTACTGTAACGGACTAAGATGTAGATCAGTGCTTACAGAGGGGCCAGGACAGTGTACACCTGTCCCTGCATTCAGTGTTTTCCCCACCCCCTCACTGTAGGCTTGAATTTCTGTTTTCATGGAGGGTTGTGCATCTGTGCCAGAAAACAAGTGACCCACTGAACTGCATGTGGTCACCGTGACCATTGTGTGTGTGTGTGTGTGAGAGAGATGGAAAGAGAGCAAGAGAGTGCGTGTGTGTGCTGTGTCTTTCCAGAAAAATATACTTCTTTCTGCAACAGACACTAAAGGGTCTACATTACTTTGTGGAATCTAAACCCACAGAGGTAGCAGAAATGCACACACATTCACACAGAACTTCCCACTGGCTTCCTGTTAGTGACAAACCACACCACAAAACAAGCCCCTCACTACAGCCCCTAATTCACAAACAACCCAGATTATACCACTGCTCTGAGTCATCCCTCACTGGGATTACACTCTTATTAAAACACACACTGATCTTCCCTGACCACAGAGCAGGAAAGGAAATCAATAGCTATTGGAAAGCACTTCCAGTATAGTATATTTTCTTAGCTCCTCTTACCGTATTTGCTGTTCATGAAATGTTACAGTAAGGTCTAATAAAAGGTTTATCTATTTTGCCTTTATGTTGTCACTAGAATAACTAAAAAGTTGTTAGTTGCCGTTTTTCCTCACAAATCCAGAAAATATCTTTACTGAGAAAAATAGGCAGATTTCTGGAAGATTCTGTTTGTATTTGTACTGAGAAATCATAGGATAGACACTCACACCCACCCTGAACAGAATGCCCACCCTGAACAGAATGCCCACCCTGAACAGAATGCCCACCCTGAACAGAACGCCCACCCTGAACAGAACGCCCACCCTGAACAGAACGCCCACCCTGAATTGAATTTCCACCCTAAACAGGATAACCACCATGACCTGAATACCCACCCTGAACAGGGCACTTAAGGGCTCTCGAGTGGCACACCGGTCTAAGGCAATGCATCTCAGTCCAAGAGGTGTCACTACAGTCCCTGGTTTGAATCCAGGCTGTATCACAGCCAGTCTATATTGGGAGTCCCATAGGGCAGCGCACAATAGGCCCAGTGTCGTCCTGGTTTGGCCGGGACAGCCCGTCATTGTAAATAAGAATTTGTTCTTAATTAACTGACTTGCATAATTCAATAAAGGTTAGAACAGAATACCCACCCTGAAGAATACCCGTCCTGTACAGAATAACAAAATAGTCTGTCTTGATCAATCCTCCAACAGACACGTGAGATCAGGATAGGGGTAACACATGCTGCCCAGCCAATAAGAAACAATAAATCTGAGGGTAAGGAACACAATGACACAATCTTTTTGAATGACCTGCTCTTCACATCACTGTATGCGCTTGTTACGAATCCCTTTTGGCCCGACAGTCTAGGGGGGGTGGTAATGAGACCCGTAACATAACTCATGCAAATTATAATTGTGACAAAGTAAAAGTGTGAACAAAATAACCAGGACAACTGAAATCTACCGTCAAACTCAGGGTTTATTAGTAAACACACGGTAATGGGGGGAGCAGGAAAAGGGGCTGAGTTGGACCCAAGGAAAGAAACAATAAGTATACAAAAACACCCCTAAGCTAGACTAGCCTACTTTAACAACAGCTAACTAACTAACCAAAAATACAGTGGGTGCTCCGCCCAGTTCTAACTAGTGTATTTAACAAAGTTCACCTACAGGTAGTGTATGCCCATGGGCGACTTGTCTTGGTTTCCCCTTTTCCCACCAGCAATCAAATACAAACACCATAACCAAAAACAATACTCACAGGTGATGACAAAGTGCTATGGGGGTGCTCAAACAAAAGGAGAGGTTAAGACACAAAGAGAGCGTGAAACAGAGAGATCTACATACATGGCATTTACAGAGAGATTGAGCTCTAGAGCAAGGGAAACCAAGGGAAAGGAACTGTGATAGGGTAGGAAACAGGAGGAGGTGTGTCTTCTGATTGATGATTGATTGTTGACTGATTGGGGAGTGATGATTTTCACCTGTGAGGGGAGAAGGAGAGAAAAGAAACACACACAGGATACACACACAGACACAGGATACCTGTATCCGTAACAGTGCTGCACACAGAGATATATAAAGATGTACCATTCAAAGGACAGTTCATAGTAGTGTGATTGGAGGTTATGCTATTTTTAAGACAGGAACATCATGCACTTGGACCCCTCTGAACTAAGCATACAGATAACATAGCTTTTTGACTGGCTGGATGCAGATACAGATCTTATTTTAGCCACAGGGTACATTCTGCATTCTGTCCTCATATTAGCTGATTGCTTTTGTGATGTCGTACGTTTTGATTTTCACCATTGTGATCTAATGTCTTCTAATATTATGTTTCACTATATTGGATCACTCCAATATAGTGGAGTGATCCACGACAGAGGGATAAATCCGAGGTGAGGATTTACAGATTCACTACCGCGTACACCTCTGTCACGACTGGGGTCCGCCCCTATATATAGACCCCAAAACCGCGTTCTCTTTCATTTTCTCGGCGGACGTCTGTATGGTTTTGAGGTACAAACTTTCTGAAGTTCGCTTGGTAAGTGTAATATATTTTGTGGAAGTATACTCACTGGCTGTTTGAAGCCTGGAGCAGCTGCCCACATGGCCACCCCCTCCTCTTGAGTCCTCCACTCACTGCAAGCGGTTGATCTGTATCTTCCTCCCGTGGTTTGTCGTACTTGTATTTCGTTAGCGGTACACAACAACTCTGTGTGCATCCATTAGTATGTGGCGCTTGCTGCCACAAACTGTAATTTACCTTACACAACTTGTCGACTGGCTTGTTCTATGTGTGTGTTGCGAATTGCTAACATGCTTCTCCGGTTCTCTGCTAATTATCCTGCAGAGTTTTTTCTTGTCTTTCCACTACAGAGTGTAAGAGTATCGTGGTGGGCTTTGCACTACGTTGAGGCATTAACTTTGGAGTTCCTTAATGGAGTTACTCCATATGATACTGTCTTTACTGCTTGGATATTAACCAGGCTAGTTAATATTGCAGTTAGCGTAAAACAAAAAGAAATAAACAAATAAATCAAATCCATTACCTGGTTGCTGTTTTTTCGTCTGCTTGTTTTTCCCACAGGGGTCTTCCCATGTGTATGTAGAGATACTGGGTAATTTATCCCTCATCAGGTTCCTATTCCTCCAAGTGGGTCACGACATAAGCTCTCCCAGGGCGTCGGACCCCTGCTCTGTGGCCTTGTTGGCTTGGCTGAGCTTATGGCTACCCTTTGTGACAGGTGTGATGGTGTCACCGCCATAGGGATGTGCCTGGGAGACTCAGGTGCTCCGGGCACCAGAGGGAGGCGGACCCCGGCAGGCCCCTGACACACCCTTACCCGGCCTCGACCGCGTCTCCTGGTCTCAAAGTGGAAAGTGGGAGGAGGGTGTGGAGTCCCCCTGGATGTTGTCCACAATGCTTGATGGGTACCGATTCCAATTCTGGTGCCGGCCCCCTGTCCCTCAGGGGTCTTCGTGTCACCACGGTGGCCGACCCCTGAAGAAAATCCTGCGGCTGGAGATCTCCTCACTCCTGGACAAGGGTGCCATTCGCAGGATCGAGACATCAGGGCGGCTAGGTGGGTTCTACTACACTAATTTTGTGGTCCCAAAAGAACGGAGGGTTTCGACCGATTCTGGACCTCTGCAACCTCAATGGGTACTTGAAGGTACTAAGGTTCCACATGCTATCCCCAGCCGTGTGTTTCAGGCCGTGTCCAGGGACCGGTTGTTTGTGATGCTGGTCCTGAGGGATGCATACTTCCATGTTCCTGTTCACCCAGCTCATTGGCAGTACGTCCGATTCACTTTCGAAAGGACGGTTTGCGAAGTCGTGGTTCTTCCCTTTGGCTTCTCCTTGGCACTCCACACTTTCGCGCAGTGCATGGACGCTGTCCTGGCACTTCTCACGTCCCAAGGATTGTTGATCCTCAATTACCTGGATGATTGGCTGATTTGTGACCCAGGTCCTGTCAGACAGAGACATGCTCCTGGCCCACATTGGCGGGCTGGGCATTACTGTAAACGACAAGAAGAGTCATCTGACGCCCACCCAGAGGATGGCCTTCATTGGAATGGAACTGGACTCAGTCCTCACGAGAACACGCCTGTCCACCAGAAGGGTTCAGGCGATCTTGTCTTGCCTCCACCACTTTCGGCAGGTTTGAGTGGTATCCGACCAGACCTTCCAACGCTTGTTGGGTTTGCTTACGGTGGCCTCGTTGCTGATTCCCCAAGTCCTGCTCCATCTCCAGCCTCTTCAACGGTGGTTCAACTCCCACAGGCTGCACCCAAAGCACCACCGTCACCGCCAGCTGCGGGTCACCGCACAGGGCCTCAGGTCATTGTTGAGGTGGCGCTGTCGCTCCTCTCTTTTGTGTGGGGTGGAGATGCTGAGCACAGATTCCTCCCAGATTGGCTGAGACGACCCTGGTTCAGTCTGCTTCTGTCCCTGTTGTCTGGGACACCTTGGCAACTTCCCCTGAGACCCGACCTGCTGTTTTCATGCCGGGGGAACACTGTGGCATATGAGACCGCACCGCCTCAGTCTGTGGGCTTGGATGCTGAATGGCACCAATGGTCCATGTTAGGACTACAGTAGGGTGTAAGGAACACCATGCAGAGTGCATAACTGCGGCATATCAGTTGCGCTGGCAGTTGTTCTGCTCTTGGTGCACTGGTATTGAGGTTATGCCCGAGTCATGCGGGGTGCAGTATGTCCTCCAGTACCTGCAGTCTCGCTTGGATGAGGGCTTGGCAGCCACTACACTGAGAGGGTATTTGGCCGCTGTATCTGCCTGCCATGTGGGGTGGATGGACAGGCCAGTGGGGCGCCATCCCTTGGTGTCCAGGTTTATGAAAGGGGTGTCGCCTGCGTCCAGCTTGGACCCCTCAATGGCGAGGTGGGATCTGGGTGTGGTCTTGGCAGCTTTGGCAACTGTTGGAGTCTGTCTCCCTGAAACACCTCTCTATGAAGGTGGTTATCTTGGTAGCGATTACTTCCATGAAGAGGGTGGGCTCCATGCTTTTTTGGTAAGTTCTGAGTGCTACCGGATGGACCCCGGTGGGAGGAGTATATCTCTCCGCCACAACACTTCATTCCTCCTGAAGGTTCTGTCAGACAGGCATGTGAACATCCCTTTTGTCCTGTCTGCTTATGACACCCCGGCAGTGGCTGGGGAGTCTGGGCCTCCCTCGGGCATGCTGTGCCCTGTGAGGGCACTGGCTGCCTATGTGGAACGGACACGGTCAGTGAGAACAACAGACCAGCTTTTTGTCTGCTATGGTGAGAGAATCCTGGAGGCTGGGCTATCAAGCAGAGGCTCTCTCACTGGATTGTGGACACGATTATGACAGCACACCGCCTGGCTGGCAGGCCAGTGCTGGGATCTGATTCACGGGAGTGAATCTGTAATTCCTCACCTCGGATGTATCCCTCCACCACGGAGTGATAACAATATATTGGAGTGATCCATATAGCTCACATAACCGTGGTTACATACGTATGCCAACTGACATTTATTCCTGAGGTGCTGACCTGTTGCACCCTCTAAGACCACTGTGATTATTATTTGGCCCTGCTGGTCATCTATGAACATTTTAATATCTTGAAGAACAATCTGGCCTTAATGGCCATCTACTCTTATAATCTCCAACTGGCACAGCCAGAGGAGGACCCCCTGGAGCCTGGTTCCTCTCTAGGTTTCTTCCTATTCATGCCTTCCTATGTAGTTTTTCCTAGCCAACGTGCTTCTACATCTGCATTGCTTGCTCTATGGGGTCTTTGGGCTTTAAGGCTAGGTTGCTGCATAAGCTCTTTGTGACAACTGCTGATGTAAAAAGGACTTTAGAAATACTTTTGATTGATTGATTGATTGGTTGATTGGTTTGGGCTTGATAGCTCTGAGTCATCCGGCCCACAGAGCAGAGTTTGCTTTTCTCTCCTGACAGTGAATCAAAAAAACCCTACTCTAAAGTCTAGGGACAAACCTCACACACAACTCACAGCTCCTCTAATCTGCACTGCAAACCTTAACAGAGCAGAACTAAATCAGTTAGGATCCAGACTTTGTCACCAATCAATAGAGGTGATGTGTGTTTGACTTAAAATGTAGAGACAAACATTACACACACTCCACAGCTCTGAAAGAACTGTATTAAACAAACCATACTTGGACGAAGCAACCTGCCAACCTGTATTTAATTAGATGTCCATCTTCACAGTTTAATATTGAGATTAATACCTTCCTTATAGAAAGAGAGAGAAAGAAAGAAGTGTTTACTGTAGAATGTTCAAGAAATAGATCCAAGAAATAGCTTGGCTTTGGCATCTGAGCAGATATTTCAACACCGTTTTATCTCTGTTAAAATGCACTGATTTCCCTGCAAAAAATGCTCACAATATTGTAGCGGGAATGATCTGGTAAATATTCTTTCACGATGTCTGTGAAAAGGGCGGGCGGGCGGGCGGGCGGGCGGGCAGGCAGGCAGGCAAGCAGGCAGGCAGGCAGGCAGGCAATGTGCGTACGCACACACTCACATACACACACACACTTGTTCATCATCAGCCCTACTTTATTCAGGGGCAGAGTTAATTCCTCATTATGAGCAGAGCTGGTCATTGTAACACAGGATACAAAGACCCCACCAGACACTACTGCTTCACCTTTCACCTCTTACTGATATTCTGCCATTCAGTTTCAAAGCCCGGACAGAGCGTGACGATTTCCCTCCCTGAAGAAACATGGGTTTATTTGTGTTGCCAGCACTTGCTTATATATAATGAGTTAGTCACTTCCTTTCACTTTCAGTTAAAATGATTTTCTATCCATCGGGCACATCATCAACAACCACCCTTTTTCTGCTGCCATGGACAATGCGGTTGTTAATAGTGGAGTGTCAGTTGTTGTCTTTGTGTTTGTCTCCACCCCCCTGCAGGTGTTTCACGTTTTGTTTGTGAAACCTACCAGCGTTTGTTCCCCTGCTCCTGTCTGTTTCTTGCTCCTGTTTCCTAGTCTTTCCCATGTTTGGACCCTTCTGCCTACCCTGATACTGAGACTTCCTGCCCCTTTGCAACTTCTCTGGATTACTGACTCCTGCCTGCCTTAACCTGTCAATTACCTGTCCCTGTATTTCGACACTGTCTGCATCTGGGTCATACCTGAAACATGATAAAAAGTGTAGTGTTAGTTGTCAACAGTGGAGTGGTAGTTGTTAATAGTGTAGTGTCAGATGTTCATAGTGGAGTGTCAGTAGACAGTGGAGTGGCAGTTAATAGCGTAGTGTCAGTTGTTAATAGTGTAGTGTCAGATGTTCATAGTTGAGTGTCAGTTGACAGCGGAGTGTCAGTCAATAGTGGAGTGTCCGTTGTTAATAGTGTAGTGGCAGTTAATAGTGGAGTGTCAGTTAATAATGAGGTGTCAGTTAATAGTGGAGTGGCAGTTAATAGTGGAGTGGCAGTTGTTAATAGTGGAGTGTCAGTTAATAGTGGAGTGTCAGTTAATAGTGGAGTGGCAGTTGTTAATAGTGGAGTGTCAGTTAATAGTGGAGAGACAGTTAATAGTGGAGAGTCAGTTCATTAATAGTGGAGAGTCAGTTAATAGTGGAGTGACAGTTAATAGTGGAGTGGCAGTTAATAGTGGAGTGGCAGTTAATAGTGGACTGTTAGTTAATGCTAGTGGAGTGTCAGTTGTTAATAGTGGAGTGGCAGTTAATAGTGGAGTGGCAGTTAATAGTGGAGTGGCAGTTAATAGTGGAGTGACAGTTAATAGTGGAGTGGCAGTTAATAGTGGAGTGGCAGTTAATAGTGGACTGTTAGTTAACACTAGTGGAGTGTCAGTTAATAGTGGAGTGTCTGCTAACAGTGGAGTGGCAGTTATTAATAGTGGAGTGGCAGTTATTAATAGTGGAGTGTCAGATGTTAATAGTGGAGTGTCAGTTAATAGTGGAGTGACATTTAATAGTGGAGTGACAGTTAATAGTGGAGTGACAGTTAATAGTGGAGTGACAATTAATAGAGGCGTGACAATTAATAGTGGAGTGACAGTTAATAGTGGAGTGACAGTTAGTAGTGGAGTGGCAGTTAATAGTGGAGTGACAGTTAATAGTGGAGTGACAATTAATAGTGGAGTGACAGTTAATAGTGGAGTGACAGTTAATAGTGGAGTGACAGTTAATAGTGGAGTGACAGTTAATAGTGGAGTGACAATTAATAGTGGAGTGGCAGTTAATAGTGGAGTGGCAGTTAATAGTGGACTGTTAGTTAACACTAGTGGAGTGTCAGTTGTTAATAGTGGAGAGTAATTTGTTAATATTGGAGTGTCTGCTAACAGTGGAGTGGCAGTTATTAATAAAAGTGGAGTGGCATTTGTTAATAGTGGAGAGTCATTTGTTAATATTGGAGTGTCTGCTAACAGTGGAGTGGTAGTTATTAATAATAGTGGAGTGGCATTTGTTAATAGTGGAGTGTCAGTTAATTGTGGAGTGGCAGTTAATAGTGGAGTGGCAGTTGTTGATAGTGCGGTTGAATGTACAATATTTGTGTTTGAGGCTATGGATGACTGAGGCAGACTATGGAAAGTTTTGTGTCTTAAAGGGGCCAGAGCCCAGTGGGGAGGCCATCTGTAGTGGCTGCAATTGATCTACATCCCCTGGGGCTTGGGGGACTGAGGAGGACTGAGGAGGAGGACAGAAAGGAGACACAGAGGAGATATTCAATATCTGCTTTTTAAAAATGTTACCCCTCTACCAATAGATGCCCTTCTTTGCAAGCATTTGAAAACCTTCCCAGTCTTTGTGGTTGAATCTGTGTTTGAAATTCACTGCTTGACTGAGGGATCTTACAGATAATTGTATGTGCGGGATACAGAGGAGGTAGTCATTAAAAAATTATGTTAAATACTATTATCGCACACAGAGTAAGTCCATGTAACTTATTATGTGACTTGCACATAATCTTGAACTTTTTTAGGCTTGCCATAACAAAGGGGTTGAATACTTATCGTCTCAAGACATTTCAGCTTTTCATTTGTAATTAATAATAATAATACAAAAAAATAATTCCACTTTGACATTGTGTGTTGGCCGGTGACAAAAAAATCTAAATGTAATCACTTTTAAAAAATCAAGCTGTAACACAACAAAATGTGAAAAAAGTTAGTGTGTGAATACTTTTCTTGCACGGACACACCTTTAGACATCATTTAGTGCACAATGCAGACACACAAACACAAGATGAAACACATGCATGGACACACCTTTAGACATCATTTAGTGCACAATGCAGACTCCCAAACACAAGATGAAACACATGCACACTAACACAAACACACACACACTCACCAACTGCCCCTGCGCAGCCACTCCAGTGAGCAGTGAATCAGGGCAGACTAGGTTGTGAACAACACTAGGTTGTTAGAACATGAAGGAGGCAGCAACAGCATGTGCAGCAGAACCTCCAAAAGAACATGAGGCATTTGCAGAAAAATAGGTGTCTTACTTGTTTTAGTCACCACGGCAAATGTACCTCTGACTATTATACTGTGCCCCAGTGTTCTCTGTTAGAGTTTGTATCAGGTTCACTCCCTTTGTGCTCCACTGATTCCTTTACTGTTGTTCAGAGCGTTTTGGTGTCTTTGAAAATAAGATACGACATTGGTGATTTAGGTTGACTCATTTTAAGGGGAAAAGTACCTCTGTATTTTAAAAACTGTGACATATCTGCAAAATTCCGTAGGCCTATACTTTGTGATTGTATTTGATATTTAGGGTTTCATTTGATTAGTGAAAATCAGTAAGCACTCAAACACATATCAACCATAGCAATTGAAGTTGTTACAGTTAGCCTACACACAGTCTAAGTGGCATTTAGGAGAGTTCAGAGCAGTGAATCACTCTGTACGCTGTGCCAACCGAACAGTGGTTAGACCACACAGCTGTGGTTAGAAGGTACAGGACCCTACAGCAGCTGACTACCTCACTTATAGCATTTTCAATGTGTGAGGTGCCTCCATGGTACAAACAACCTTTCAACTTCTCTGTATGGGTAGGTGGAGGGGCTTGTGTGTGTGTGAACCTCCTTTTCTGTTCTTTATCTTGCCCTCCTTTGATTCTGGTAATGTCCAGGATGCTGACAGCTGAGTTAAGTGGAGTTTCCTACATCAGCGGAATCTCCCTGAATCTGCAGCCTGACTTCCTCTGTTACACCTGACTGTCTTCTTCTACTGTAGCTAGTATACTCTACCTCAGCTCACACAGGCAGAGGCCATCAGTGTTAAGTCAAATAAAGGTAGTCAAATTACTTGGAAATAACAGGTGAAATGGTGTGATGTTAAGAAAACTTGTGATTAGTTTGAAAACAAACCTGAATATTTTGGGTCGATGCAAACAGTTAGAAATCTTTCCTAAGCACAACTATTGTAGAAGTTCTGTGTGTTTTGTTCTTCTGTTGCTGACTCCTCTCCTGCCACCTAATGTTAATGCTGAGACAGTGACACAGTCAGTCCCCTGGATCTGGTAACCACGCACTGGTTTCGTCTCCGTCCTGCTCCAGTGAGAGGCAGGGCTTAACCCCTCTAATGAACTGTGGTGATTTCTAACCTATGACCTGTATGACTGGCCCAGTGGCTGGCCGGGTGGAGAGGTCAGCCTGATGTGTATCTGTCAGGAAACCCTTTAGTCCCTGGGGTTAGGTTATCTCTAACTCTTTATGTGGAGTGGCTGACCTAAGGAAGTACTGCAGAGGAGAGGCCATATGACCCTTCTGTTCTGCTTCTGCTCTCCACTACACTCAGTGTTGTCTCTGGGCTTGTCCGTCCGTCCGTCCGTCTGTCTGTATTTGTCTGACTCTCTGTGGATATGGATGCCTGGCAGACTGCTGAGGAAGTTAGCTACTCAAGGCCCTTCTGCACTTCTCTCCATTGTCTGATAGCTCTAATAGGGAAGTTGCTCCTACTGGTTAAATGGTTGACTGTGGAGGACACAGAGGCCTCTATGCTTCTGCCCCATTCTAGATGGGATCTGTCTCAATTACCATTTCTGATAGCCATCAGGATTCATCCAACGTCAATGTTTCTTTAAGAAACCAAAGCTTTTGAAGTTCCACCTAAATCAGCAACACCAGCCTGGGTGGGTGTTGGAGCTGTTATCCAGGCATTCCTCTCAGTCTTAACCCCCCTCTGGCTCCAGACCCACATCCAGTTGTTGTTTGTGGCAGGTGGCGTGTGCCTTGGGGAGCCCTGTGTGTATGTGTGTGTATGTTTGCGTGCGTGTGTGTGCATGTGTGTGCGTGAGTGTGTGTGTGCGTGCGCGTGCGTGTGTGTGTGTAATTAAACAGAAATATTCAGTAGTGGCCTCTCGTTGTCAACCACTATGGTATGTGTACAGACCATCTACCACTTCGGCAGGAGTTTACCGACTAACACAGGGATCTGAGATCAGTTTATTCTCCCCAAATCCCAATCTTAACCATAAGTGGAGAAACCTTAAAACTGACTGCAGATCAGTGTCAAGAGCCAAATTCATCCTACTACCCAGCTACGCCCTCTAAACACACTAAACCATACAGCCATCTGCATTAGTAAGATGGACGTTTAGTTTTACAAGTGTTCTGGGGACAGACAACACAGTTCTTGATATATACACATTTTGTCAGTTTTAAACTTTAACCCTGTCAGAGATCCCAGCAAAAATTGGCTTGTCAATTATCTAACTTTCATTTATCTGCATGTCCAGAGCTTGTATTTAGCTTCACAATAAAGTGTTTTACCATTTTCTTTTCAGGAACACATTTTCTTTTCAGGACAACCAGGTCTACAAGTAGAACACAAAACAAGTTGACATAAACTATTGCATTCACTAGTTTTATTGAAATATGTCTATAAAAAAAGGTCAGCCAAGAGAAGACCTGATAAAAATGAATGTATATGAAGCTGCAAGTACATAAATTGTTTGCTCAGCAGGAAATACATATCGAACTAGTCAGTGACAACTGTTTGGAGTTTAGAGTTTGTGAAAAGAAACTATGTGAGGTTATTACAGTATTATAGACACTATGTCCTTGTGTTTCCTATGATCTTCTGTGTAGAAGAACCTCTCACCTTCTAACAACTCTTGTGTAGCTTGTGAGTGTTGTGGAGTCTCATCTTTTCGTCAATAGCTTTTAATAGTTTGTAGCTCAAACTATTCTGACTCCACAGAAGTTGTTGTAAAAAGACCCCGTCCCAGACCCCTTTGGGATCCACCATTGTCTCACAAACACCTCTCTACCTACCGCCTCCGTCAATCACACAGACTAATGGTTGGTACCAATAGATGCAGAATAAATCCAATCCCATACTAATTCAGTGGTACAACCAAGAAGTCTGTAGCTCAAACACACAAGGTTTAAAAGGGTTAGAAGTCCTAAATCAAGCCGGAGCGCTGGTGAGACTCATTGGGTTAATAGCTACCACATGCTTCACAAAGAAAAACATCTGACACAAGCATGACCTCATTGACACCATGTTATCACAGCAAGTAAAGTTAATGCAGTTATCAATCAAGACCATTGTTCTGCTTAGTCATAAAACCAAGTGTGCTGGTTCTGGATGTGTTTATAGTTAACAGTTCCGTCCAGGTCAATGATTAGAGACAGTGTTTGGTTGTTGTTTTTGTTAGTTTGTGTAAACCATGCAACAGCACCAGAGAGGGCGAGCCTCTGCCCAGTCTGCAGGTGTTTCAGGGGGGTATGTGTGTCAGGTTGGTACTACAGTACAGATGGGAAAGTGTGTGGGGAGTCGTCAGCTTACCACAAACACACACATTCTCTCTCTCTCTCTCTCTCTCTCTCTGTCTCTGTCTCTGTCTCTGTCTCTCTCTCTCTCTCTCTCTCTCTCTCTCTCTCTCTCTCTCTCTCTCTCTCTCTCTCTCTCTCTCTCTCTCTCTCTCTCTCTCTCTCTCTCAGACACACACACAAGCTACTGTAAATAAATTAAGGTCATAAATCGGCAGAAGGGAGTCTTTCAGATTAAGGAGGAACTTTGTTTTACCCATGATTCTCTGGTGGAAGAGTTGATCAATCATATTAAGACAGAGAGGGAAAGAGAGAGGTGGGAATAAAAGGAGAGTAGGCACCATCTGTCTGTCTGTATTGTGTGTTAGGGTGCATGCGTGTGCTACCTGCCTCAGTCTGTAGCTGAGGTGGCCTGTAATAGTCAAAAGAACGGACACAAGTTTACATCTGCAAAGTCCTGCCACTTACTTTATTTTCTTTATTTTTTTGTTAAAAAGAAATGGAATACAGCTAAGCACAGGCTTAAATCCTGTGAGGAAAACCTGGTTGTCTTCTTTCCAACAGACACTCGGAGACTCATTCACCTTTCAGCAGGACAATAACCTAAAACACAAGCCCAAATCTACACTTGAGTTGCTTAACAAGATAACACTTAATATTTCTGATTGGCATAGTTACAGTGACTTAAATTGGCTTGAAAATCTATGGCAAGCCTAGAAAAATGGCTGTCTAACAATGATCAACAACCAAGTTGACAGCGCTTGAATAATTTTTTTTAGGAATAATATGCTAATATTGTACAATCCAGATGTGATTGTACAAAATCTCTTAGAGACTTACCCAGAAAGACTTACAGCTGTAATCACTGCCAAAGACGATTCTAACATACATTGACTCAGGGTTATGAATACTTATGTAAATTAGATATTGCTGTATTTCATTTTCAATAAATCTGCAAAGATTTCTCAAAACATGTTTTCACTTTGTCAACATGGGTTGTTGTGTATAGATGAGTGAGAAAAAAATCAGGTCAACAGGTATGAATACTTCCTAAAGACACTGTTTGTATGTCTGTGAGATGGGTGCACAAACTGAAAGCATGTGTATGTCTCCAGCCGAAGACACATCCACGAACACACCTACCCTCAACAACCACGGTTAGAAAGCTATGCAGACTGACTGACAGACTGACAGTCATACAGTAACTTAAACACACACAACAAACCCATAGACAAAGGAACACACCTAAGGAAGGATGCAGTGCAGGCAGACAGACACACAATCAGTCATAAGAGTATGGATAACCACCACACGCCCTAAACGGTTGCTCCTGTATAGCCAATACTGTTATAGTTGCTGCAATTTGAACTGATTATACCTCGCTTCTTTATGTTGCATACCACTCTACACATCAGAATAATCGAGAAAGTCTCTATGGTTGAAAAACATTTACAGATCAGACTAATTGCAGAAAGTCCCTCACTTGACATATGCTGACCAGCAACTCACCTTCCTTTCTGACCCTCTGACTCCTAGCTATGTCCTTCCTAGTTGTGCTGAGTAACACCAGTTACTTAATTCTAACAGGGCTCGAAGGAGGATATTTACAGTTGAAGTTGTATTTAAAAACCTGGAATGTTGCTATATTTGGAAACAGAGGGAGCCACAGATAGACACCACAAGTTCCTACTAAGAATAGAGGGGAATGCAACTTTAAAAAGAACAGGGAGCATGAAAATGAACCCATTTCAATTGTATTAGTCTTAACCTACTGTCTGTATGGGCTGGGAATAGCACCCAGGGATACATCCAGCGTGTTCATGTGGTAGTCACTAGAACAGGGGTGTCAAACTCATGTTGCCCCGGGAGGCGTATTCAGTCTTCAACGGCACTGAAAATTGGTTATATTTCCTCGCCATCTGGCCTCCCGATCACGCCCGGTTGTGATACAGCCGGCCGAGGCTACATTGAAGAATCTAAAATCAAAAATATATTTTGATTTCTTTAACACTTTTTGGTTACTACGAGTCCATATTTGTTATTTCATAGTTTTGATGTCTTCACTCTTATTCTACAATGTAGAAAACAGTAAAAATAAAGAAAAACCATTGAATGTGTGTCCAAGCTTTTTATATATATATATATATATTTCCTTGCCGTCATCATTTGCAAAAAATTATCCTCTATCCCATCGTTTTTGAATTTTCAATGCACCTTGACTGTCTAGCTTTCATTTTGGCGAGCTAGACAGTCAACAAATTTAATGAATGTTGGTAAATTATAATTTCTACACAGTTTAAATTTGATTTTAATAATTTTAAAGTATTTAAAAATATATAATTTTAATCATTCTAAATTGTTTTAAATTGTTTTATTTTTCACTCAAACCATCCGTGGGATTGTACCCCTCTCGGGCCTGATGTTTGACACCCCTGCACTAGATAGTCGTGCTAGAAAGGACAAAAGTGGTTATATCTTCAGAACTCATGAGCAATTCAATGAGGTATTTGTCCTCAGTTTAGGGTTAGAGTTAGGTTCTAGGTCAGAGGTTATGTTAGGGATAAGGCTTGAGGTTGGTGGTTCTAACAATCATTTTGGTCATAAAGCACTGTACTTCTATTCTTTTTTGAGCGGCCAGATAGTGATGACCATGCGTACTCTTTTTTACCTTACACAACTTTCGGGATACGAACAGCAGAGTACAGTCATCCTCTTAGCTCTCTGGCTGTCCTACAATAGTTCTCTCTTCAATCCTACACATCCAACTAACACCACACCCCGTCGGTGGGAAGACATGGTGGCTGCTTGAGTTGCAAGTTCTCTGGAAAGGCTCAG
Source organism: Oncorhynchus clarkii lewisi (assembly GCF_045791955.1). Lineage (NCBI taxonomy): Eukaryota > Metazoa > Chordata > Actinopteri > Salmoniformes > Salmonidae > Oncorhynchus > Oncorhynchus clarkii. The sequence goes on along the minus strand of NC_092176.1, from coordinate 31,590,975 downwards.
GATATTTTAGAACCTTAGAATTAGAATAGACTTTTAGAACTACTGTTTGTCTGTTCTACTAATTCTAATTATAGGCTTCCAGCTGGTCATGGCTAGAAGGGATACAGCTTTCGTCAGAATTAACTTTTCGTGGCAGGTTTAGGAGAACTTACACAGTAATTCAAGGTAATTAACGTAGCAGGTAAGGATAAATAAATTACGTTGACATAAATTTGATAAATGATGGATTCCATCTAGACATGACACTACCAGATGGAGAGATACAGTGCTCACAGGGAACTGAGTTTTTTTTTTTGTATCTAGTTGTGTAGATGCATTCGTTGGAGTGATGAAAACCTTTCTGTAACAAATGAACATAGCAACATGCACAGTTTTGATCCCAGACACTTTCATCTACTGTTTGTAACATCCTGCATTCCATTGTTCTTTCATAGAACAACTATCACAAGCATTTGCATGAGGACAACTCTAAACAATGAAATCATCAAATACATTTTTGTCATTGGTATAAATATGTGGTGTTTGAAAAAGAGACTGCTGTACATACTGTACTGATATGTGATCTCAGGAATGTGTGTGTGTATGTGTGTCAGAATTGCAAGGTCCAGTTGAACAGCTGGGTTAAAACACTGCATAGCAGTCATGTGGATTTCACAGCTTTATTAACACCTAACAGCTGGACTCCCTGTTTGAAAATCTTATAAAGACTAAATAGACAAAATGTATCCTTTGTGTCACAGAGAGTCTGAAGTGTTTGTGTCTGTGCGTGTGCATGAGGAGTAGTGAGTCATGTTGTAAACATTCCTTTGTGGTCTTGGCAGTCCATCAAACAAGAGGGTAGAGGGATGACCCGTGCTTAGAGTGAGGTACACACCTGTTCCCCTCTGATCTGAAGAGGACAGGGATTAACACAAACACACCTTGACTCAGCCGGAGGATGGTTACTGAGGCATTAACACACACGCCCTGACTTAGCCGGAGGATGGTAACTGAGGCTCCATGCCAACTGTGTGGAAACAAGAATATATCAGGATTAGACCTGGTGGTCCCATATCTCCTCCCTGCAGTGGAGTGTGTGTGTGTGTGTGTGTGTGTGTGTGTGTGTGTGTGTGTGTGTGTGTGTGTGTGTGTGTGTGTGTGTGTGTGTGTGTGTGTGTGTGTGTGTGTGTGTGTGCGCGTGCGTGCGTGCGTGCAAGGTGCCTTGTGGCGTTGAAGGCTGGAGAAAGACTGGCAGATGAAAATTGATACACCTGCTGTTGGTTCCTCTGTCATCCATTGCTTTCCATGCATGTGTGTCTGCATCACATAATACTAAGACAACCATGGTGTTATATCATACAACAATGAGAATGATCGCTCTGATATTACAAACTGATGCCCCCTTTTTTTGGGAAACTCTCTCACTCACTCCCTCTATCTCTCTCGCTCTCTCTGTTTTCAATTACATGTTGTTGCTGCTATATGTTCCTACTGTTTCAAACTCCAAAGATGTAATCATCTAAGTTTCTGCTTAATGTGTGCTCATTGGGCTCTTGAGGAGTAACTATACCTAACAATCTGTATCATTCCATCTCTGTAGAAAGCTGTCTGCATCTGATGGTTGACAATTGCCACATGTAAAAGGTGTTGATAGCAAAGTCAATCAGTGAGCCCACTCAGCACCTGAAAGTTCACGTTCAAAGTTTGACCTTTATTATGATCAGACTATGGAAATCCCCTCATACTGACAGATAAGCCTATAGTGACAGATAGGCATCTCTCTCTGGTTTCCTGGAGACTAAAAGAAAGCCGTATCAAAATGAGAGTTGTGCCTAGTGGAAAGTCTTAAATCTTACAGCATCACATTTCATTCTGAAAAAGCCTGCTTTAAAAGGATTGGCTGTACAAATAGAAGTCAGTCTGTTTCCTAATATAGACCTGCTGAATCTTATTCTGACACCACAGCACTCTTAGAGAGAGAGAGAGAGAGAGAGAGGGGAGAGAGAGAGAGAATCTGAAGTCAAATGTTATATATCAACGAATTGGTGAGGGCACTAGAAAAGTCAGCAGCACCCGACCTCACCGTGCTAGAATCTGAAGTCAAATGTCTACTGTTTGCTGATGATCCGCTGCTTCTGTCACCAATCAAAGAGGGCCTACAGCAGCACCTAGATAGTCTGCACAGATTCCGCCAGGCCTGGGCCCTGACAGTAAATCTCAGTAAAACCAAAATAATGGTGTTCCAAAAAAGGTCCAGTCGCCAGGGCTACAAATACAAATTCCATCCAGACACCGTTGCCCTTGAGTACACAAAAAACTATACATACCTTGGCCTAAACATCAGCGCCACAGATAACTTCCACAAAGCTGTGAAAGATCTGAGAGACAAGGCAAGAAGGGCATTCTATGTTCTTTCGTGTCTTCCTAATTGCTAATTTAGCTGCCCCTGACACGAAGTTAAGCAAGAGAACTACACCCATTCGACTAAACCTGTACTTTATCCCAAATATAAACTGTTGGGAAGAGAAAACCTCTCCCAGAGCTGAGAACCAAGTAGTGATCAGGTCAATCATCCGACCAACCTGGGACACTTTGAGAACAGATGTGCCAGAGTTTCAGACTCAGCACAGAATGGATACCCTTCCTCAACAGTAGGATCCAGGTGTACCAGATGTATATTGGTGGCTATGGCTCCATGTATCATCCTCCATTGGAGAACAGCTGTCCTCTTTTCAATAGGCAGTTTATATAAAAACTGCTAACAGGCTTTTGGGGAGGCACCTGGACCAAACACACCCGCCCACCTCGTCGATTTTACCCCTTCAAGTGAAAAAGCACAGAACACTTTTACACAGATTTTGTACATGGCCTTCTTTCGCACCGCCTTGAACTCCCCAAGCTCTGGGGTATCAAAGGAAAACAGCATCCCCACGTCCTCCTTGAATGCCCCCGCCGCAGCACTAACATTCAGAGCAGGGAACACATAATCCAGACCCTCCATCCACTGATCAGAATTGGAAGTGTCAGTCACATACCACCGATGAAGTACTGGCAAGGAATTGCAGACCTCAGCTATGACCTTCCTGAGTAGGCGAGATGATCGGATCCTCGCTCTTTCTCCCAGCTCCTACAACAATCTGCTCCTGCTCCGCATCAGGTGACCCAGCTTGTTACACCCCACACCTAACAGGCATGAACGTAGGCTGGCTGAACCCATAGCACAGGACTGGATGGCAGTGTTATGAAAAAGAGGCTCTTCAAAAAGTTACATCCCTGGTGACGTGCCGGCCTTATGGGAAATGACAAAAACTCTCCAAGCCTGCATAACAGACTCATAAAATGGGGTCAGGCCAGACAAATCACCCCCCTGATTTGATGCTTGTCTTAGCCCAAACAGCCCGCTCTCCTCTCTCATCAATGTATAGGCTGTGTCGACCCAGCTAGAACAGTCACTGTACAACAGTCTCTGGGCTGCTTGAAGTCGGAAAGCCATGATTCTGGAAGAAATGTCCACCAGACCTTGCCCACCTTCGTGCAGCGGCAGATACAGGGATGCAGCTTTAATCCAGTGTTGTCCAGAACAGAAGAAATTGATAAGGGTCCTCTGAAGCTCTGTAAAATCATTAGTCTGTGCCAAAGGGTAGAGGCAGCTAGATTATTGGCTATTATCACCCTTCCACTATAAGACAGCTGGGGTAGCACCCATTTCCACCTTGAAAATCTGGCACACACTTTCTCAACTACACCCTCACAGTTTTTTTTTTTCTGAAAGACATCAGAGCTTAGAAAACCCCCCAAAGTCTTCATCCATCTCTGCCCCACTGAATTGTCCCTGGTAACCGTGGAGCGGACCCCGTCTGAAGCTGACCTGCCCACAGCGATTTGCTCTTTTCCCAATTGACTCTAGCTGAGGGGGCCCCTTCATACACCTTAAAAGCATTTGAAAGTACCTTAACATCCTCACCCCCTGTAATCAAAACGGTAATGTCATCTGCATACGCAGACAGTGCTATCGTGGGACCCTTCATTACCCCTGGCACAGAGAAACCAGTAAGCCTCACTCTTAAAAATCAAAGCATTGGTTCAATTGCCAGACGATATAACTTTCCATAAATTGGGCATCCCTGCCTGATACCCCTTCGCACGAAGATTGGGCAACTCAAACCACCCCCCACCTTCATGAGGCCCCAGCAAATAGTAAACTCATCCAAGACAAAAAAAAACATCCACAAATCCAAAGGCTTTCATTCATTTTGAACATGAACTGGTGGTCCACACGGTTAAAAGCCTTCTCCTGATCCAAAGAAAGTAAACCCACATTCACATCAGACAGTTTACAAATGTCTAAAACATCTCTTGTTAGAAACAGGTTATCAACAAAGCATCGATGCCAGGGGCTCGGCCTGATTAGAGCTGCATAACTGCAGTGGACAGCTCCTGCAGAGTAATGTCACCTCTCTGCTCAGGGCCCAATTGAGGAAGTCTATGTAACAACACCTGTCGCCGAAACGACATAGCCTGTTTCAAAGCCGGGTGTTTGCAACCCAACGGGACAATCTTAATTGAACTTGCAAACTTCCCAAACTGCAGTAAGCCGGAGAGAAAAGCGGGGTAACTTGATTAAACATACCTTTAAGCCATGCTCAACCATACGAGCTATGGAGACCAGAAACTCCTCCACAGTGACACTAGCTTCAGTAACGCACCTACAACTGTGCCAAATGTGGGTTGCCATCTCCGCCAAACACAGGAGAATTTCAACAAGAAAAACAGTATACTTAATTCTACCACAACAAATAAATAAAATACATATTCACCTTAATCATGCATAGAAAAAGGTAAACCACCTAGAATAGAAAACAAGAAGGAAAACACAGGCGATCTAATTCCCAGCATGTACCAACCACTCCCAGCATGCAGAGAGAGAGAGAGAGAGAGAGAGAGAGAGAGAGAGAGAGAGAGAGAGAGAGAGAGAGAGAGAGAGAGAGAGAGAGAGGCCGTAGATGACAAGGACCTTTTATGCCATCAAAAGGAACATAAAATTTGACATACCAATTAGAATCTGGTTAAAAATAATTTAATCGGTTAAACAACCCATTTCTCTTTATGGTTGTGAAGTCTGGGGTCCACTAACCAAACAAGCATTCACAAAATGGGACAAACACCAAATTGAGACTCCGCATGCAGATTTCTGCAAAAATATCCTCTGGGTACAACGTAAAACACCAAATAATGCATGTAGAGCAAAATTAGGCCGATACAAGCAAATTTTCAAAATCCAGAGTAAAATCCAGAGTAGAATCCAGAGTTTTCAAAATACAGAGAGATGAACCTGGAGGAGAGTACTAACCTAAACTGGTCCTGGGGCTCTGTTCACAAACACAAACAGACCCCACAGAGCCCCAGGACAGCAACACAATTAGACCCAACCAAATCATGAGAAAACATAAAAGATAATTGCTTGACACATTGGAAAGAATTATCAAAAAACAGAGCAAACTAGAATGCTGTTTGGCCCCAAAACAGAGAGTACACAGTGGCAGAATACCACTATTACTGACCAAAACTTAAGATAAGCTTTGACAATGTACAGACTCATTGAGCATAGACTAGCTATTGAGAAAGGCTCCCGTAGGCAGACCTGGCTCTCAAAAGAAGACAGGCTTTGTGCACACTGCCCACAAAATGAGGTGGAAACTGAGCTGCACATCCTAGCAGCCTGCCAAATGTATGACCATATGAGAGGCACGTGACTCGTTTCAGGAAACTAGGCGAAAGTTGCACGTCACAACTTCACAGGAGAGCCACTTGAACATAAACTTTTTTCTTTTTTTTCTTCAGAAATGCCTTCTGGAACATGTGAACTTTCATATGGCTTAATAAGAAAATTGAATGCCATCTGTAAATACAAATACAATTGTAAAATTACGAGCCTAGTTGGTTTAGCCAACGAAAAAGACAGGAGCCGGACTTGGAGAGAGATGAGTTTGGATTGGTATGCCATGTAGCGCGCTTCTGTCTATAATATGAGCTGGTCAGTATGTGTAGGTAATCCTTTCTAACGCTGCCTTTTTTAACTATATCACATAGTAGAACTGCAAAAAGCAAAAGTTATGCTCTCCGGTGGAATTAGAGTATGATTCTGGCATTTGATCGCAAATATGCAGAGGGAGTCAAAAAGAGAACACACAGAAGGCTGTTGTATAAAACACCTGTCTCAGGATTAAATCTTTAAACTAAGGGCAACCACAGCATCCTTGACAGAGAGGAAGAAGCGTCCACCAATGTATATGGGTAAGATAGTCTAGCTAACTAGATTTTCAAATATGACACATTTCTAATTTTAACCAAAAGGTTGCTGGATTGAATCCCTGAGCTGACAAGGTCAAACAAACTGTTGCTCTGCCCCTGAACAAGGCAGTTAACCTACTGTTTCCCGGTAGGCCGTCATTGTAAATAATAATTTGTTCTTAATTGACTTACCTAGTTAAAATAAAAATGTATTGCATGGTAATAATATTATAAATTGGGATTATGGTTCGTTGTTTAGCTAGCTAGCTACATGTCTAAACAAAAGATTCCACTATTCAAGTAACCATTTCAATGGAATGTCACTGTGACAACTGTTGATAGAAGTAGCTGGTAAATTCGCTCTGGCTATCTACTCCGATTTCAGAACACTCTTGTCCTAGTGTGCCGGAGCGCAGAATAATTGACGAAATTACGAATGTCCAACACCCGTTGAATATGGCCGGTGTCAGTAAACGTTGGCAAAAAATTTATTTCAATTGTTGCCAGCAGCACAGTTATGGTCACCAACGCTTTGGGTAACATAAAACAGCCTAACCAGCTCTGCTAAGGTGAGTAAAATTGTCATCTGTGTCTGGAAGTAGCTAGCAAGCTAGCCAACGTTAGCCAGTTAGCTTGGGTGCTTGACTGCTGTTGTTAGGTCAGAACGCTCGGATCAACCCTTCTCCTCGGCCAGAGTGTTCAGTTTGCGCTCTGAACGTTCCAAGAGTGAAACGCTCTGAATGTATGAATGGACAATCGGATAACGCTGTGAGTTTATGAACGCCCAGAGCACACTCTGAGAGCACTCTGGCACTACAGATTGAATTTAGGAACACACCCGTAGTCTAAACCAGTCTTGAAATCTTTGGTTGTTTAGTACATGGCTTCACATGTGAATCCTTAAAGAGATGCTTAGGGCTAGGGTTTAAGAGGGTGTGAATGATGCTGAATGGGTGTAGTCATAGACGAGCTCCCCAGTAGGTGTACCAAAACATTCAGGGACATTTTCTCAAAATTGAGGTTACAAGTTTAGCAACTTTCAATGTTCCTCAACTGCAGTGTTTGATATATAATTTTCTAGCTCTGAGTCTCTACTTTTGTACAATGTAAAAAACACAATTTGAAATTTTGCTACATAAGACTAAATCGAGCCGGCCGGTCACGTATTCCCTTAAGATTACACAGACCAACGAAGAATTTGAAAACAAACCCAATTTTGATGAACTCCCTTATATATTGGATGAAATACCATGGTGTGCCATCATATCGGCAAGATTCATGACCTGTTTCCACAAGAAAAACAGAAAAGGATCGAAGAAAATGTTCAATGAACCTACCAGGTACAACTGCAAATCCGTAAACACGGGCACCCTCATAGATGTCATCCTAACTAACTCGCACTCCAAATACACCTCTGCTGTTTTCAATCAAGATCTCAGCGATCACTGCCTCATTGCCTGCATCCGTACTGGGTCTGTGACCAAACGACCACCCCTCATCACTGTCAAATTCTTCCTAAAACACTTCTGCGAGCAGGCCTTTCTAATTGACCTGGCCGGGGTATCCTGGAATGACATTGACCTCATCCCGTCAGTAGTTGATACCTGGCTATTCTTTAAAAGTGCCTTCCTCACCATCTTAAATAAGCATGCCCCATTCAAAAAATGTAGAACTAGGAATAGATATAGTCCTTGGTTCACTCCAGACCTGTCTGCCCTTGACCAGCACAAAAACATCCTGTGGCGTTCTGCATTAGCATCGAATAGCCCCCGTGATATGCAACTTTTCAGGGAAGTTAGGAACAAATATACACAGGCAGTTAGGAAAGCTAAGGCTAGCTTTTTTAAGCAGAAATTTGCATCCTGTAGTAATAACTCAAAAAGTTCTGAGACACTGTAAAGTCCATGGAGAATAAGAGCACCTCCTCCCAGCTGCCCACTGTTCTGAGGCTAGGAAACACTGTCACCACAGATAAATCCACTATTATTGAAAATTTCAATAAGCATTTCTCTACGGCTGGCCATGCTTTCCACCTGGCTACCCCTACCCCGGTCAACTGCCCGGCACCCTCCACAGCAACCCGCCAAAGCCCCCACCATTACTCCTTTACCCAAATCCAGATAGCTGATGTTCTGAAAGAGCTGCAAAGTCTGGACCCCTACAAATCACCCGGGCTAGACAATCTGGACCCTCTCTTTCTAAATTATCTGCCGAAATTGTTGCAACCCCTATTACTAGCCTGTTCAACCTCTCTTTCGTATCGTCTGAGATTCCCAAAGATTGAAAAGCTGCCCCTCTTCAAAGGGGGTGACACTCTAGACCCAAACTGCTATAGACCTATATCTATCCTCACCTGTCTTTCTAAGGTCTTCGAAAGCCAAGTTAACAAACAGATTACCGCCCATTTAGAATCCCTACCTTCTCCACTATGCAATCTGGTTTCAGAGCTGGTCATGGGTGCACCTCAGCCATGCTCAAGGTCCTAAACGACATCATAACCGCCATCGATAAGAGACATTGCTGTGCAGCCGTATTCATCGACCTGGCCAAGGCTTTCGACTCTGTCAATCGCCACATTCTTATTGGAAGACTCGACAGCCTTGGTTTCTCAAATGATTGAACTCGCCTAGTTGACCAACTACTTCTCTGATAGAGTTCAGTGTGTCAAATCGGAGGGCCTGTTGTCCGGACCTCTGGCAGTCTCTAAGAGGGTGCAACAGGGTTCAATCCTCGGGCTGACTCTATTCTCTGTATACATCAATGACGTTGCTCTTGCTGCTGGTGATTCTCTGGTACACCTCTACCATTCTGTATACTTCTGGCCCCTCTTTGGACCCTGTGTTAACTAACCTCCAGACAAGCTTCAATGCCATACTCTCCTTCCGTGGCCTCCAACTGCTCTTAAACGCATGGTAAACTAACTGCATGCTATTCAACCAATCCCTGCCCACACCTGCTAACCAGTCCAGCATCACTACTCTGGACGGCTCTGACTTAGAATACGTGGAAAACTACAAATACCTAAGTGCCTGGTTAGACTGTAAACTCTCCTTCCAGACTCATATTAAGCATCTCCAATCCAAAATTAAATCTAGAATTGGCTTCCTATATCGCAACAAAGCATCCTTCACTCAAGCTGCCAAACATACCCTCATATGTTTGACCATCCTACCAATCCTCGACTTCGGTGATGTCATCTATAAAATAGCCTGCAACACTCTACTCAACAAACTGGATGCAGCCTATCACAGTGCCATCCGTTTTGTCACCAAAGCCCCAGACACTACCCACCATTGCGACCTGTACGCTCTCGTTGGTTGGCCCTCGCTTCATACTCGTCGCCAAACCCACTGGCTACAGGTTATCTACAAGTCTTTGCTAGGTAAAGCCCCGCCTTATCTCAGCTCACTGGTCACCATAGCAGCACCCACTCGTAGCACGCACTCCAGCAGGTATATCTCACTGGTCACCCCCAAAGCCAATTCCTCCTTTGGTCGTCTTTACTTTCAGTTCTCTGCTGCCAATGACTGGAACGAACTGCAAAAATCTCTGAAGCTGGAGACTCATATCTCCCTCACTAGCATTAAGCACCAGCTGTCAGAGCAGCTCACAGATCACTGCACCTGTACATAGCCCATCTGTAAACAGCCCATCTATCTACCTACCTCATCCCCATACAGTATTTATTTATTTATCTTGCTCCTTTGCACCCCAGTATCTCTACTTGCACATTCATCTTCTCCACATCTACCATTCCAGTGTTTAATTGGTATATTGTAATTACTTCGCCACCATGGCCTATTTATTGCCTTAACTCCCTTATCTTACCTCATTTGCACACACTGTATATAGACTTTTTGTTTTCTTTTGTTCTGCTGTATTATTGACTGTTTTGTTTATTCCATGTGTAACTCTGTGTTGTTGTATGTGTCGAATTGCTATGCTTTATCTTGGTCTCAGTTGCAAATTAGAACTTGTTCTCAACCAGCCTACCTGGTTAAATAAAGGTGAAATAAAAATAAATAAATAAATAAAATACAGAAAAGGGCAACCAGTGAAGAACAAACACCAATGTAAATACAACCCATATTTATGTTTTTTTTCCCCCCTTTCGGACTTTAACTATTTGTACATAATATGAAATGTGAAAGTCTTCATTCTTTTGGGACTTTGTATTATTTTGTATTTATTATCTATTTTACTTGCTTTGGCAATGTAAACATACAGTATGTTTCCCATGCCATTAAAGCCCTTCAATTGAATTGAATTGAATTGAAATTGAAATTGGTTTAAGAGAGAGTGAGATTCCATCTATGTGAAGGGGATAGGCTTCAGCCAAGGACTCCTGCCCTGTGTGTAACTGTGTGTACTGTATTCTATATGGAAGCATAGCCTGCTCTTACCAAATGAACAGCCAATCAACTTTCACCCACTTCCTAGTTCTCTGTAACTCTGCATGCATGGCTGTCTCTCTGCAGAGTATGACCAGAAAGAGATTACAGAGGAAAGGGCAGACAGGGTCCTCTCACTGGCCTGATGAACACCCACAAGTCACACTGCAGGATCCTGCTCAATAGTGCACATGGTAGCAAAACGTTTTGCAAAGGAACATCAAACCAGCCTTTCTTATTGGACAACTTCAGCTTGTCCCCTCCCTGTTTCAGTCCGTTTTCTTTCGCCTGGTGCCTAGTGAACACGATCCAGCTACAGGCACGCTTTGATTGACTTGGCCCCCCATCATGAGGCAAATATAGAGATAGCCTACCTGTATGTGTCTATGGGTTGTGTTGTTGTTCATCATGTGATCGAGCACATTGCAGCATATGCTTAACATGGGCATCATAAACATGGTGTTTGTATGGGATACACTATTTCACGTACTCCTGGGGTAAGGAATGTTTTTTGGATCCCTCAGGATCCTCCTGGGGTAAGGAATGTTTTTTGGATCCCTCAGGATCCTCCTGGGGTAAGGAATGTTTTTTGGATCCCTCAGGATCCTCCTGGGGTAAGGAATGTTTTTTGGATCCCTCAGGATCCTTCTGGGGTAAGGAATTTTTTTTTGGATCATTACAATATGCTCCATCACATGATGAACATAAACACAAATCCAAGCCTTATACAACTCTACACATATAGTTATGTCATCTCAAGTCGTCATAAGTCTACTGAAAACACAACAAAGAGTTTGTTATTTGACCGACTTAAAGGCATCACTGTGACACCAGCAAGTGGTGGGATTCTAAAAATAGAACAATAAGGCCATAGAGTCCTGTTGTTAGAGACTGTGAGCTGTGGTACCTCCTCCATGGCTGGATTACCGACCAGGGGTAAAGAGTTAGGTAAATGCAGTCAGAGGGGCTTTATGGGAGGTGACACACAGGGACATGTCACAGTGAGTCGGCAGAAATACCAGAGCCCTCAGAAGTCCCCCTTGTCCCCACTGCGGCACTCACAAACCCCAGCCTGAACCGTAGCCTGATCCAGAGGCATGGAAGGCCATTTCTATTTATCAGACTAGTGTTCACTTGCAGTGTGTTTCACATTTTGGGGGGGATTTGTCCAAAAATCATGAATACTTTATGTCTACACCTGCAAATTAAATCAATTCACCTAGAATTAGGCTCTGGGCCTGTGAAAGTTTCTGGACCAGTGGAAGGTTCTAGGCTAGTGGAATTTGTCATAGACATGGATGTAAAGAAGGACAAGTACACTCCAACACATACCTTTACAATAGTATGCATGACAACCAGCCCTGTAAACCCTCGCCTATTGCCTCATAATTTCAATTTTTCCTACCCCTCTCCACCTCTCTTCCTCTCTTCCCTGCCAACAATGACATCCCCAATCAGCTCTGTAATCCCACCTCTTTGTTTTCAGCTAACTGCTCTTACACTACAGCTTGTGACTTGGCTGACCCTACGTAAATATAGAGTTGTAAACGCACACTAAAGGAATACGTTTAAACAGCCGACCCTGAAGTATCCTCTTGGATCCTGGAGATTGTTTACCAAGCCTTGATGAATGAGTTGAAAGAAGCCAGCATATGGGTATTCAGTTTATGGAGAGACATGCGTGTTCACAGACACACACGCACGCACACACACTCACACTGACACACAAACACACACACAAAGGATTAGTGTCTATACAGAAGGTGGGGCCTCCATTGTGGCAGCATTAGGCCTCATTAGAACATATTTCCACCGTGACGCCTACTTTGTGGTCAGAGCCCTCCAGATGTTCCTTACACTGTCTACTCAAAAGAGTTTGTGTGTGTGTGTGTGCATGCGTTTGTGTGCGTGTGTGTGTCTGTGTGTGTGTATTTGTGTGTGCGTGTGTGTGTGTGTATTTGTGTGTGCGTGTGCCCATGTGCGTAGTTGCTTGTGTGCATGAATATGTGTCCATGGCTGTGTGTGTCCATGGCTGTGTGTCCATGGCTGTATGTGTCCATGGCTGTGTGTCCATGGCTGTGTGTCCATGGCTGTGTGTCCATGGCTGTGTGTCCATGGCTATATGTGCCCATGGCTGTGTGTCCATGGCTGTTTGTCCATGGCTGTGTGTCCATGGCTGTGTGTCCATGGCTGTGTGCCCATGGCTGTGTGTCCATGGCTGTATGTGCCCATGGCTGTGTGTCCCCATGGCTGTGTGTCCATGGCTGTGTGTCCATGGCTGTATGTGTCCATGGCTATGTGTGCCCATGGCTATGTGTGTCCATGGCTGTGTGTCCATGGCTGTATGTCCCCATGGCTGTATGTGCCCATGGCTGTGTGTCCCCATGGCTGTGTGTCCCCATGGCTGTGTGTCCCCATGGCTGTGTGTCCCCATGGCTGTGTGTCCCCATGGCTATGTGTATCCATGGCTGTATGTCCCCATGGCTGTATGTGCCCATGGCTGTGTGTCCCCATGGCTATGTGTGTCCATTGCTGTATGTGTCCATGGCTGTATGTGTCCATGGCTGTATGTGTCCATGGCTGTATGTGCCCATGGCTGTATGTGACCATGGCTGTATGTGCCCATAGCTGTATGTGTCCATGGCTGTATGTGTCCATGGCTATGTGTGTCCATGGTTGTGTGTGTCCATGGCTGTATGTGTCCATGGCTATGTGTGTCCATGGCTGTATGTGCCCATGGCTGTGTGCCCATGGCTGTGTGCCCATGGCTGTGTGTCCATGGCTATGTGTGTCCATGGCTGTATGTGTCCATGGCTGGGTGTCCATGGCTGTATGTGTCCATGGAAGTATGTGCCCATGGCTGTGTGTCCATGGCTGTATGTGTCCATGGCTGTATGTGTCCATGGCTGTGTGTCCATGGCTGTGTGTCCATGGCTGTATGTGTCCATGGCTGTATGTGCCCATGGCTGTGTGCGTCCATGGCTGTGTGTCCATGGCTGTATGTCCCCATGGCTGTATGTGCCCATGGCTGTGTGTCCCCATGGCTGTGTGTATCCATGGCTGTATGTGTCCATGGCTGTATGTGTCCATGGCTGTGTGTCCATGGCTGTATGTGCCCATGGCTGTATGTGTCCATGGCTGTATGTGCCCATGGCTGTATGTGTCCATGGCTGTGTGTGTCCATGGCTGTGTGTGTCCATGGTTGTGTGTGTCCATGGCTGTATGTGTCCATGGCTGTGTGTCCCCATGGCTGTATGTGCCCATGGCTGTGTGTGCCCATGGCTGTGTGTGTCCATGGTTGTATGTGCCCATGGCTGTGTGTGTCCATGGCTGTGCATACATGGGGCGTCTGTGCGTGTCCATCCATGTACTGTTTATGACTGTGTGCGTCTGTCCATCCAAGATCATAGGACATTAAGAAATGAGGAAGGGAAAAGGATAACTTTCTTCTTTTGCCAGTTGACAAAAAAAGGAAAAACAAGAGATATGAAAGAGAAAAAGTCAACTCTCCTTCCTCTAAAGATCTAAAGACAGGAAGACAGAAGAAGACAACGCTGACTAAAGATCTGAGGAGCATTTGACTTTCATGTTCTCAGGTAGGTGTGGTGTTAAAGGAGGAACAGGGAGGAGGTATGGAACGATAGAGGGATCTGAGGCTTGGGGAGGGAGGAGGGGAGGAGGAAGGTTGAAGGGCAAATTGTAAGCATGAGCTTCTTAGCTGGGGCAAACGGGGGGGAAGGGAGTTGGAGTGTTGTTTGGCCTTGGGAATCTGGGCTTTAGACAGACACACCCTTTTTCAATGGTGGGGTAACAGCTGTTGATGTCTCCCACCTGGTGCTCAATTGTCTTGCTGCTGGTTGGCTGATTGCCTAGCCGTGAGTGGTTGATTGGCTGGTTGAGACTGGGTTCATTGGGTACAATACCATCTAAACTGAGCTGGTTAACCGCATCACACATAGCAGGTGACTCTCTCTCTCTTCTCTGTCTCCATCTCTCCAACTCTTTGATACTTACACCTTTTCTTTCTTTCTCTCTTTCTTTATTTCTTTCTTTCTATCATTCTTTCTTTTACAACTCATATCCCACATGCTGTTAAGCAGCCCCAGGCTCTGACTATGGTTGCTTACACAGCAAATAAAGCACAGAGAAGAAAATAAAATAAAGAAAGAGTGGGGTAAATGCAGTAAGGGTTGATTCAAAGAACAATGTGGTTTGTTAGATGCTCTGTAGCACGCAGACAAAGGTAGCAGCTGCACCACTGAACAGTGACAGAGGTGAGTCAGACCATTTTTATTTAACTAGGCAAGTCAGTATTCTGCCGTGTGTGGAATATTCACTCCTCTTCTTCAGTAATTGGGATGCATTGCCTATAATGTTATTCATACATGCAGACAGATAAATATATATTCTAACACATTGTGTCTGAATGTTGGCATTTTTTTATGCTGCTGTGTGAGAGCTGAGAAGAATTCCGCATGCACCTCTTGATGTAGGCACTCAGGATGAACAGAAAAATATGTTCAATCATACACAGTGACCTACAGAATGAGCCACCGGCATACAGCATCATGGTGAATGTGTTTTGCTTGAGAGATGTTGGCTGGAATCAGGTCAGTGTGTGTGTGTGTGTGTGTGTAGCCTGAGACTTTGCGTCTCATTACCTCTCACTCAACAGGTGAGAGCACAGCTGCACACAAAGTATACATCTGTCGTAGAGGAGAGGAGGGCAGAAGAAGGGAGGAGAGGAGGGGAGGGGAGGGGAAGGGAAGGGTGGGCTGGGGAGGGCAGAAGAAGGGAGAGGTGGGGAGAGGAGGGGAGGTAGTTAGGGAAGTTGAGAGGGGGAAGGATGGAGCACAAAACACAGCTGTCCCGTCAAACACACACACACACACACACGGCCAACCCTGATGTGCCTGTAGATAAGCAATGCCAAATCACCCCAGTTTCTCCTTCTTTGTGGTTAATGGGTCACCATCAGCCCTCATGACCAGTTAAACACCGTGTTAAGTTCTCTTCAAAACCAGTGAATATTCTAAAATCTGCATGAATAAAATAGGGTAATTTTCCTACCAGAGATGTGTTTCTATCAAATTGACTCGTTGCAGATAAAAGTTGTTGCAAAAATAAAGTTGTGTTTAATTCCCATGTAAAAAATCTAAAGTTAAAACCTGTAACGGTTTTTTTGACTTGAAGGAGAGGCGTACCAAAACGCAGCGTGGGTTCTATTCATGGTTCTTTAATAAAGACAACTATACATGAACAGACTAACAAAACAAGAACCGTGAAAACCTACAAACAGCCCTATCTGATGCAAACACAGGGACAGGAACAATCACCCACAAAACCCAACACCAAACAGGCTACCTAAATATGGTATCCAATCAGAGACAATGACTAACACCTGCCTCTGATTGAGAACCATATCAGGCGATGACATCTAGCTGCCTGTAGCTCAGGACCTGAAGCAAGGATCGGCATAATCCTGATACTATTTGAAAGGAAAGACTTTGGAGCTTGTGGAAATGTGAAATTAATGTAGGAGAGTATAACACATTAGATCTGGTAAAAGAAAAACCAAAAAAACATGCATTTTCAAACAACAAAGAAATAATCATCTACTATCTGTAATAGTAACTATAAATTGGAAAGTGCAGTTAGATTAGAAGTTAAACTTGCGGGCCATATAAGATATGTCTATGTCCTGGAAAGTTTGCTGTTACTTACAACGTCATTCTAGTCACATTAGCTCACGTTAGCAACAACCGCCCCGGGATAGGGACACCGATCCCGTAGATCCTTACTGATGGTTTTGTCACAAAAGCAATTGCCTGACAGTATATAGTGAATGTTCCCACTCTGTTCTTGATACGTGTGCTCTAGCCAACAGCTCACAGATACAGTGCGGGTATAACCTACATGAGGAAATTGTTATGGCCAAAAGAGCAAGATTATTTTAACTTGTCAAACAGCAGCCAAGCATCAATCATCATCATGTCACCAGAATAAAACCCTCAATATTTATTGGAAAGGAGCATCATGCTCATTGCCGTGCACCACCTTGTGAAGTTCATCATCATTTACTTCATCTGTAGCCTAATAAACTGCATGCTTTCCTGAGTCTTAGTGGGAGGACCACACAACATATGATTGCGTGACTCCCAATTTACTTCAATGTAATGGTTATAGGTATAAATATTTGGCATAGAAGTGTTTCCACCACCATTTCTCGCATAATTAATTTTATTCACACCAAAAAATCGAACCTAGAGTATTTTGTTTTGTTGAGATTTGGAAAGTTTACTGACAAATTTGCGGTTTCCATCAGGCCTGTTGTGACATTTTCTATCACACGTGTACTCTCATAAAAAGGTTGGATGGAAACCTGGTTACTGCCATCCCCATTTTCAGTACTGGAATAAATAACAGAGAGAGAATAATTGTCAAAATGCAATTATTATTATTATTGTGAGTAAATCTCCAAAGTCCCCTTTGAGGTTTACAGTCAATGGCCTTTCTCTTCTGTGACCAATAAAGAGACCAAGAGACAGATGAGACTTATAGTAAACTCCCACAGTGTAGTGTGTTAGAGTGGGGATTTCCTGTTATAGCAGCCTGAGCTTCCCCTGCTGCATTAATAATAACTGGACACACATACACACACACAAACACACACATGTACACACACATACACACACACATATACACATGCAGGATGCTGAGTTATTTCACACCATTTCACTCTCTCCAGGTATGCTGCTCTGATGGTGCCCACAGCGACTGAGTCACCAGCCTGCTGTCTCTGTCTGTCCCTCTGTCCCTCTGTCCGTCTGTCCGTATGTCTGTCTGTCTGTCTGTCTGTCTGTCTGTCTGTCTGTCTGTCCATTTTCCTGTCTCTTTCTGTCACTGTCTCTGTCTGTCCATTTTCCTGTCTCTTTCTGTCTCTGTCTCTATTCCTGTCCCTGTCTCTCTCTGTATGTCTCTGTCTGTATGTCTCTGTCTCTCTCTGTATGTCGCTGTCTCTCTCTGTCTCCTCTCTCTCTGTATGTCTCTGTCTCTATCCCTGTCCCTGTCTCTCTCTGTATGTCTCTGTCTGTATGTCTCTGTCTCTCTCTGTATGTCGCTGTCTCTCTCTGTCCCTCTCTGTCCCTGTCTCTCTCTGTATGTCTTGGTCTCTCTCAGTCGTTGTCTGTCTATCTCTGTCTATGTCTGCCCCTGTCTCTGTCTCTATCTGTCTTTATCCAAGTCCCTGTCTCACTCTCTCTGTCTCTATTCCCCTCTCTCTCTCCCGCTCTCTCTCTCTCTCTCTCTCTCTCTCTCTCTCTCTCTCTCTCTCTCTCTCAGCCTCTATCCCTGTCTCTCTCTATCTCTCTCTCTCTCTCTCTGTCCCTGTCTATGTCCCTGTCTATGTTAACAGTTTTTAAGTTCCATATGGCATGGTACATACACCATTATTATACTGTGGGCTGTGAAAATGAGCTTCTCTTAGAAGGTTAACAATCGGAATCTAAATCTCAATCTGATTATATGGACATTATGAAAATAATAGTTTTCAAGCAGCTTTATTAATTCGTAGATAGTTGAAATAGTGAAAGTCCTTTACAGTAAATATTACTGTTCCTCTCCAACTCTCTAAGCCTAACCCTCTCCTAACCCTGTCTGATTATGGAGGAGACTGAAGGAATTTGTTTCTATCGCCTCAGATCAGACGTCAGCGCTAGGGATGAGGAGACATTCCAGTGATGCCATTCACTTTAACACACACACACACACACACACACTAAATCACAAGGACACACACACAACTCAGTATTAGGAAGTTGTTCCTAATGTTTGGTATACCTTGTATGTTGACATGGTGAGAGTGGTAATGACCAGGGGTGCAACTTTGGTTTTAGAAGTGATTGGGGACAAAACCTAGTAGGTCTTGAGCAAAGTGTGAATTACTTTGCAAAAAACTTTTTGGGTCTTTAATTTAACCATTCTTCTATTTGTTTAAAATCCTAGGTTGTCCAGCCAGGTAGTGAGCAATTGGAGGCCACAGAAGGAGAGTTGTATGGAATTGAAGCTCGTCTGGAGGTTTGTTAACACAGTGTCCAAAGAAGGGCCAGAAGTATACAGAATGGTGTTGTCTGCATAGAGGTGGATAGGAGAATCACCAGCAGCAAGAGCGACATCGTTGATGCATACAGAGAAAATAGTCGGCCCGAGAATTGAACCCTGTGGCACCCCCATAGAGTCTGCCATAGGTAGTCTAACACAATATAACAGAAATACATACAGTACAAAGGTCCTCTCTGGTTATAAACAATAGGATTCATGATTTAGTTGATTTAGTTCAATCTCCCAGATGTTAGGGTATTCCAGCTTGTAGGAGACAGAAAAACACTTCTTAGATACCTAGAGACAAAGAGCAGTCGTAGTGTCGCATAACAGCATGTTTACTGGCGTATTAGTTGTTATTGCCGTATGTTTAGTTACCACGTTCTGCACTCAGTGGTTAAGAAGGGAGATTTGTGTAATGTTATGTGTGTTATGGAGGGTTTTGGAAGGGGTGTGTCTTCTAATCCCACTCTGTCAGATTATGAGCCTGTGTTTTATATGTTTATCCTCTCTGCTGTGCTGAGAGAGGGAAATCTATCTGAGCTGAGAGAGGGAAATCTACCAAAGCTGAGAGAGGTATATCCACCTAAGCTGAGAGAGGGAAATCTACCTGAGCTGAGAAAGGGAAATGGGTGGGAGGTGGGAAGGAGGAGGGTGGCAGGTAGGAAGGGGAACTTAAAAGGGGTAGAGGGTAAGAGAGAAGAGAATAGAGCAGGAGGACTTGAGAGAGAAGAGAATGGAGCAGGAGGAGTTGGGAGAGATATATACGGAAAGAGCTGAGAGGGACAGAGGAGGAGGACAGTGGAGGGGAAATAGGGAATGCGGAAGGGGGATATCAGAGAGAGAGAGACTGATGGAAGGGAAGGAGTGAGGGAGAAAAGAGAGGGAAATGGATTCGGTGGAGGACGGAAGGTCCCTGCATAGTTGTTTAATTTAAGAAAGATTCCCGTGGCAGGGTTTAGGAGACAAAGGCGATAAGGCTGTCACTGGGGAAACCTTAGCGATGGAATTATCACTTATCCCCTCTGAGTGTCAATATGTAAACATGTGTATAGGAGACATTGCTCGGTTGTTGTTTATGACTGTTTCAAGGCAGTGGCACATTCATTGTTCTTATAGGACTTTTGTAAATATTATGTTTGTGTGTTTGTTTTATTTAACCTTATTTAACTAGGCAAGTCAGATAACAACAAATTATTATTTACAATGATGGCCTACCCAGGCCAAACCCTCCCCTAACCCGGACAACGCTGGTCCAATTGTGCACCGCCCTATGGGACTCCCGATCATGGCCGGTTGTTATACGCCTCTAGTACTGAGATATTTTATTTATTTATTTTATTTCACCTTTATTTAACCAGGTAGGCCAGTTGAGAACAAGTTCTCATTTACAACTGCAACCTGGCCAAGATAAAGCAAAGCAGTGTGACACAAACAGAGAGTTACACATGGAATAAACAAATGTACAGTCAATAACACAATAGAAAAAGTCTATATACAGTGTGTGAAAATGAAGTAAGATTTTAGGGAGGTAAGGCAATAAATGGGCCACAGTGGCGAAATAATTACAATTTAGCAATTAACACTGGAGTGATAGATGTGCAGAAGATGAATGTGCAAATAGAGATACAGGTGTGCAAAGGAGCATAAAAAAATATCAATATGGGGATGAGGTAGTTGGGTGGGGAATTTACAGATTTATTTGCAGGGCCTTAGAACGCTGCTGTAACGGCTGTTGGTGGAAGAAGGTGAGGACCAATGCGCAGCGTGGTACGTGTTCATCTTTTTAATAAAGTAAACTGAACACTGAATAACAAAACAACAAAGAAACAACCGGAACAGTTCTGTCTGGTGTAGCCACACAAAGACTGAAAACAACCACCCACAAAACACAATGGAAAACAGGCTACCTAAATATGGTTCTCAATCAGGGACAACGATTGACAGCTGCCTCTGACTGAGAACCATACCAGGCCAAACACAGAAATAGAAAATCATAGACAAACTAACATAGACAACCCACCCAACTCTCGCCCTGACCATACTAAAACAAAAGACAAAACAAAGGAACTAAAGTCAGAACGTGACAGCTGCACCATTCGGGAGGCCAATAAATGCATTATATATACTGTCCAGTACTGTCGCTCGCTGCAGCAAACTGAAAAGATGAGCGACCCAGGGATGTGTTTGCTTTGGGGACCTTTAACGGAATGTCACTGGCAGAACGGGTGTTGTATGTGGAGGATGAGGGCTGCAGTAGATAGGGGGTATCTCAGATAGGGGGTGATTTGATAACTGATGATATGATATCTTACTTCCCTGAAATAGACGTAACCACTGGCCTATACTAATGGGGCTTTCCTGATTTACTGCCACTGATGGTTGACCTTAGGATTACATGGTATCCAGGGTTAGTACATGCCACCTGTCTAACAGGCCAGGTGAACTGATTGACCCAGGTGGAGGCATGCATAGATGTGTATGTGTGTGTACTAACTTCACCTAATCTCCAGATTAAGCAGATGATCCTAGCTTGCACTATATATCCCCAGTCAGACGCCTGTGCAGCCAGACAGTACAGTACAGTACAGTACAGCACAGCGCAGTCAGCCTACTCACACAAAGAGAGCCTTGTACTAATGCAACACAAGGCAACAGAGAACATTAAACACAAACAGCAGATCAGATCGGAGTGTACAAGCACACATCTGTAGAACACCCCCAGAGGATGCTGCTGAACCCCTGTTTGTGTGTGTGTGTGTGTGTGTGTGTGTGTGTGTGTGTGTGTGTGTGTGTGTGTGTGTGTGTGTGTGTGTGTTGCTGGGGGGGGTGTATGTTCGGTGACTGGCTTTGCTTTTGTTTTTCATTACGTACTTCCCCACTCGGCTCTGGCAACAGTCTCTGTCAGTGCCACGGAGCCCTGCTCTGTCCTCGGAATGATCAGATGTTAAAGACCTTGATGAGGAGAGGAAAGGCATCAACTATACCCACTGCAGCTGGGGAGAGGGGTCCTCTCTTACGTCAATGGAGGCTCAGGGCCCAGACAGAAAGAACTACTCTGCCTCCAGGGCTGTGTAGTCAAGGAGGGGAGGTTCAGAGACTGGGAATGAGACATGAGGTCTACTGTCTGTGTTTGATTTTCTTCAAATGGTCAAAGTCATTGCTTTTGAAATGTACAGTGACAGAATTCAGAACATGGGCCCGTCTTGTTCTCCCTGTACACAAAGTCAGAAAAGTAGGATGAATAAAGGGGGCATATAAGCAGACAAAGAAATCTCTTACAATATTCAATTATGGCATTTCTCTAAAACAGGCTACAGGCTATACGTGCATCACAAATTCAGAACAGTAGGCTAAGTTAATATGGGAAAAGGGACCAAATTATTAGGGTGAGGCATATGGGCTTCTATCAACTTACTACACAACATACACTTAGTATTACTTTCTTAGCTACAGTATAGATATCTGCCTGGCATATTACATCATTTATGCAGCAACACACAATACATATTTGGACTCACCTTGAACAGGAAGGTGATGCAGCGGTCATTCTTGTGGACATACTTTGTCATCAAAATCTGTCATTCTCTGGATTTATGGTGCTTTCAAGACAACTGGGAACTCGAAAAAAAACAAGGTCGAATCATGACATCAGTTTTCTTCAGGTAGGAGCTCTAGAAGGAGTTGGAGCTCGTTTTTTTTCAGAGTTCTCAGTTGTCTTGAACTAACTGAGGTCTGAGATGTTCCAATTCAGAGTTTTCCAGTTGTTTTGAATGTGGCAGAAGACATGCTGGATTGACAGCATGGCCAATGTATTCAACCTTTTCTGGCCGATGGTGTTGCATGTGAATGTTTATCCTTTTCAACTTGGAAAAGAGACCCTTAAACCCAGACTTGGACCACACACTCTCTCTGTGTAATAGCAGGCTAGTGATTGCTTTGCAATGTTGCAGTTAGCTGCTGATTCCTTCCAAACAAATCATTGTTGAATTTGCGATTTCCAACTTGTGTAATGTTTATGCCCAATGGCAAATGAGCACCGATACGTTTTATCTATAATTTCTCTTCATATGACAAGTATTGAAAAGGATTGTCGACTTGATTCACGATGATGACTGCTTGTCTAGCTTGCTACCTAAGATTTTTAAAGTATTATATAGACATAATCTGTCCAATCAAAGCTACAGCAGATATAATGTGATTTGTTGGATAGGCACTTCTAATGTAAAAATCTATGGCAGCACCCAAGGGGCTTCAACTTTCTAGCTCATGAGCCCATGAGTGACAGAACACTGAGGTAATCGTGGCGCAACTAGAGAACATTACCAACCCCTACGCTCTGCATATTCCGCTGGCTGCCCCACCACCACAGAAAGCACTGAGCAAGACTGAAACACCTGCATTTTGGAGCTGCCTTAACCGAGAAAGCAAAAAAGAGAGCATGTTTGCACGCAAATGTATTAACTCAATTATATACACTACCATTCAAAAGTTTGGGGTCACTTAGAAATGTCCTTGTTTTTGAAAGAAAAGCACATTTTGTTGTCCATTAAAATAACATTAAATTGATCAGAAATACATTGAGAAAGACTATTGTAGCAAGAAACGGCAGATTTTTTAAATGGAATATCTACATAGGCTTACAGAGGCCTATGTAGTACAGAACACTCCTGTGTTCCAATGTCACGTTGTGTTAGCTAATCCAAGTTTATTATATTTAAAACAGATAATTGGTCATTAGAAAATCCTTTTGCAATTATGTTAGCACAGCTGAAAACTGTTGTGTGATTAAAGAAGCAATAAAACTGTCATTTTTTAGACTAGCTGAGTATCTGGAGCATCAGCATTTGTGGGTTTGATTACAGGCTCAAAATGGCCAGAAACAAAGACCTTTCTTCTGAAACTCGTCAGTCTATTCTTATTCTGAGAAATGAAGGCTATTCCATGTGAGAAATTGCCAAGAAATGTACGATTTTGTACAACGCTGTGTACTACTCCCTTCACAGAACAGCACAAACTGGCCCTAACCAGAATAGAAAGAGGAGTAGGTGCACAACTGAGCAATAGGACAAGTGTCTATTTTGAGAAATTAAATATCCCATGAAACATATTACCAGAAAGCTTGACCTACATGGAAAAATCAGCTTCTGTGATACAACAAGTAAACGAGAACAGTCATAGTTTGTTGTGACAGTTAAGACTGTATAGAATGCATTCGGAAAGTATTCAAGCCCCTTCCCTTTTCCCACATTTTTTTACATTCCAGCATAATTCTAAAATGGTTTAAATAAATAAAAATCCTCATCAATCTACACAAAATATCCATAATGACAAAGCGAAAACAGGTTTTGAGAAATATTTGCATATTTATTAAAAATTATAAACAGAAATACCTTATTTGGATAAGTATTCAGACCGTTTTCTATGAGAATCGATATTGAAAACCGGTGCATCCTGTTTACATTGATTATCCTTTAGATGTTTCTACACCTTGATTGGAGTCCACCTGTGGTTAATTCAATTGATTGGACATGATTTGTAAAAGGAACACAACTGTCTATATAAGGTTCCACAGTTGAAAGTGCATGTCAGATCAGTACCAAAACATGTCTGCAGCATTCAAGGTCCCCAAGAACACAGTGGCCTTCATCACTCTTAAATGGAAGAAGTTTGGAACCACCAAGACTCTACCTAGAGCTGGCCGCCTGGCCAAACTAAGTGATCGGGGGAGAATGGCCTTTGTCATGGAGGTGACAAAAAACCCAATGGTCACTCCAGGGTTCCTCTGTGGAGATGGGAGGACCTTCCAGAAGGACTGAATCAGAGAGGTGCAGGGTGCTGCCATAATCAACATCTTCAGCAGTGGGGAACAGTGGGTTAACTGCCTTGTTCAGGGGCAGAACAACATATTTTTACCTTGTCAGCTCGGGGATTCAATCTAGCAACCTTTCAGTTAACCACCAGCCTATTCTCACAGCTGATTCTCAGTTTATTCTGACAGCCCATTCCAGACCTGATATAAAGCTGCTCTTTTTAGACATAACCGGTCATCTCAGATAAGAGATATGAATAGATCATTGATGATGAGTCATGGTCATTCTGTTTTTATGTGTGGAATATGGTCATGTCTCTTTTCCTCCAGAGTCTGTGAGGGCTACGCCTTGGCTGTTTTACACAGCGTGTCCAGTTGGCTTGGCTCACAGATCACCCTAATATCTATCTCTTAGATGTGTTAGGAGGACAATTGTACCAAAGGCAGCTTTGCAGTACATGGAGGTCAATGTTAACTGTGGAGCAGAGAACAACAAATGTTCCTTAAAGACTTGCAGTGTTTTACAAGTCTTCACAAGAGCATGTTGTCCAGCCCAGTGCAGATTGCAGCAGTAGGATAGCCTCGAAGGCAAATACTCCCCAGAGGACTCAACAAAATGACAGTGCCATGAGCAGCATCCCAGATAGGAGTGACATTCAAGAACTCGCACTCACACAGTCAGAAAACAGTATCTTGCACATGTGCTAGGGTAGCCAGGGCACTGAAAAAGCGGATAAGTTGAGCCTTGCGCTTCAACACTCTTAGATGTTGGGGAAATAGACCCACTATGCTGTTTACTTTCTGTGTCTAAGTCATATTGCTGAGTCTACATTTAATGCACCAGTGGAGAGCACAAGTCTGGGCTTCAAACACAAAAGGTGTCAGTCCACTCCACTTACAGTAGTACAAATACCCAGGAGAAAGACATGTAAATTCAAATAGGTTAGATTATCTCTTTACCTTTATTCTCTGAGGTAAAGCTCAGCGTGAACTTATGTAATGTCTGGTAGAGTTATAGGAAACCCCTGATATCCAGTAAAGTTAGATGACTCCCCCATGATATCCAGTAGAGTTAGAGGACCCCCCTCCCCCTGATATCCAGTAGAGTTAGAGGACTCCCCCTGATATCCAGTAGAGTTAGAGGACTCCCCCTGATATCCAGTAAAGTTAGATGACTCCCCCCTGATATCCAGTAGAGTTAGAGGACCCCCCTGATATCCAATAGAGTTAGAGGACTCCCCCTGATATCGAGTAGAGTTAGAGGACCCCCCTGATATCCAGTAGAGTTAGAGGAGCCCCCTGATATCCAGTAGAGTTAGAGGACTCCCCCTGATATCCAGTAGAGTTACAGGACTCCCCTTGATATCCAGTAGAGTTAGAGGACTCCCCCTGATGTCTAGTAGAGTTAGAGGACCCCCTGATATCCAGTAGAGTTAGAGGACCCCCCTGATATCCAGTAGAGTTATAGGACCCCCCTGATATCCAGTAGAGTTAGAGGACTCCCCCTGATATCCAGTAGAGTTAGAGGACTCCCCCTGGTATCCAGTAGAGTTAGAGGACTCCCTCTGATATCCAGTAGAGTTAGAGGACTCCCCCTGATATCCAGTAGAGTTAGAGGACCCCCCTGATATCCAGTAGAGTTAGAGGACTCCCCCTGATATCCAGTAGAGTTAGAGGACTCCCTCTGATATCCAGTAGAGTTAGAGGACTCCCCCTGATATCCAGTAGAGTTAGAGGACCCCCCTGATATCCAGTAGAGTTAGAGGACTCCCCTTGATATCCAGTAGAGGTAGAGGACCCACCTGATATCCAGTAGAGTTAGAGGACTCCCCCTGATATCCAGTAGAGTTAGATGACTCCCCCTGATATCCAGTAGAGTTAGAGGACTCCCCTGATATCCAGTAGAGTTAGAGGACTCCCCCTGATATCCATTAGAGTTAGAAGACTCCCCCTGATATCCAGTAAAGTTAGAGGACTCCCCCTGATATCCAGTAAAGTTAGATGACTCCCCCCTGATATCCAGTAGAGTTAGAGGACTCCCCCTGATATCCAGTAGAGTTAGAGGACTCCCCCTGATATCCAGTAGAGTTATAGGACCCCCCTGATATCCAGTAGAGTTAGAGGACTCCCCCTGATATCCAGTAGAGTTATAGGACCCCCCTGATATCCAGTAGAGTTAGAGGACTCCCCCTGATATCCAGTAGAGTTAGAGGACTCCCCCTGATATCCAGTAGAGTTAGAGGACTCCCCCTGATATCCAGTAGAGTTAGAGGACCCACCTGATATCCAGTAGAGTTAGAGGACTCCCCCTGATATCCAGTAGAGTTAGAGGACTCCCTCTGATATCCAGTAGAGTTAGAGGACTCCCCCTGATATCCAGTAGAGTTAGAGGACTCCCCCTGATATCCAGTAGAGTTAGAGGACTCCCCTGATATCCAGTAGAGTTAGAGGACTCCCCTGATATCCAGTAGAGTTAGAGGACTCCCCCTGATATCCAGTAGAGTTAGAGGACTCCCCCTGATATCCAGTAGAGTTACAGGACTCCCCCTGACAAGTCAGCTAGCTACTAGAGCTTTGATGTACTTGTTTAAAAGATGATGAGTTTGTGTGGCTAAAAGGATGTTTTCAAGAAGATGCATTTGGTGATAATGTTTACCAGCACTATTGTATTCAAAGTTTACCAGGTTGGATGCTGTTCAGCTTGATGATTGATGTCTGGGGACAGAAAGCTTGTGTCTGGAAGGGATGTTTTCAACCACCAGTGCAGAACATGTCAAAGAACAAGAAAAACCTTTCTAGAAAATAAACATGTTTTGCAATGTTATGTACAGTGCTGCCCAAGTCAATGAAAGGAAAGTACGGGTTTAAAACCAGGGACTGCTTAATACTGAGTAGTTTCTTAATTAAGACATTGATCAAGCAGACTGTTTGTGTCATGTACTGTCATGTTGTGTCTTGTCTCTGTCCTTTCCCTTCACCCTGTCTCCCTCTGCTGGTCGTTGTTAGGTTACCTTTTCTCCCCCGCTTTCCCCCAGCTGTTCCTTGTCTCCTCTGACTACCCATTCACCCCGTTTCCCACCTGTTCCCTTTTTCCCTCTGATTAGGTCCCTATATCTCTCTCTGTTTCTGTTCCTGTCCTTGTCGGATTCTTGTTTGTTGTGTTTCATGCCTGAGCCAGACTATCGTCATGTTTGCTGTAACCTTGTCCTGTCCTGTCGGAATCTGCCGGTCTATCTGAGCCTACCTATGTTTGGTTATTAAAGAAGCTCTGTTTAAGTTAGTTCGCTTTTGGGTCCTCATTCACTCACCATAACAGAAGAATCCGACCAAGAATGGACCCAGCGACTTCGGATCCTCTCCACTCAGCCGTCGGGATCCAGGGAGCGATGCTAGGCAGACACGAGCAGGAAGTGTCTGCTGCTCGACATGCCGTTGAGACCCTGGCCACCCAAGTCTCCAACCTCACAGAACAGGTTCACCATCTCCGCCTCGATCCACCGGCCACTTCCAGGGCTTTCGAATCTCCGGAGCCCAGAATCAATAACCCGCCGTGTTACTCTGGGGAGCCCACTGAATGCCGCTCGTTCCTCACCCAGTGTGATATTGTGTTTTCTCTCCAGCCCAACACTTACTCCAGGAGCACTGCTCGTGTCGCCTACGTCATATCTCTCCTTATTGGACGGGCTCGTGAGTGGGGCACGGCAATCTGGGAGGCAAGGGCTGAGTGTACTAACCAGTATCAGGACTTTAAGGAGGAGATGATACGGGTTTTTGATCGATCTGTTTTTGGGGAGGAGGCTTCCAGGGCCCTGTCTTCCCTATGTCAAGGCAATCGATCCATAACAGACTACTCTATTGAGTTTCGCACTCTTGCTGTCTCCAGTGGCTGGAACGAGCCGGCCTTGCTCGCTCGTCTTCTGGAGGGTTTCCGCGCAGAGGTAAAGGATGAGATTCTCTCCCGGGAGGTTCCTTCCAGCGTGGATTCCTTGATTGAACTCGCTATTCGCATTGAGCGACGGGTTGATCTTCGTCACCGAGCTCGTGGAAAGGAGCTCGCGCTCTCCGTCGCCTCCCTCTCCGCATCACTACCATCTTCCTCTGCCGGCTCGGGTGCTGAGCCCATGCAGCTGGGAGGTATCCGCATCTCGACTAAGGAGAGGGAACGGAGAATCACCAACCGCCTCTGTCTCTATTGCGGTTCCGCTGGTCATTTTGTCACTTCATGTCCAGTAAAAGGCCAGAGCTCGTCAGTAAGCGGAGGGCTACTGGTGAGCGCTACTACTCCTGTCTCTCCTTCAAGATCCTGCACTACCTTGTCGGTCCATCTACGCTGGACCGGTTCGTCAGCTTCCTGCAGTGCCTTAATAGACTCTGGGGCGGAGGGCTGTTTTATGGACGAGACCTGGGCTCGGGAACATGACATTCCTCTCAGACAGTTAAAGGAGCCCACGGCCTTGTTCGCCCTGGATGGTAGTCCTCTCCCCAGGATTCAGCGTGAGACGCTACCTTTAACCCTCACTGTTTCTGGTAATCATAGTGAAACCATTTCTTTTTTAATTTTTCGTTCACCTTTTACACCTGTTGTTTTGGGCCATCCCTGGCTAGTTTGTCATAATCCTTCCATTAATTGGTCTAGTAATTCTATCCTCTCCTGGAACGTCTCTTGTCATGTGAAATGTTTAATGTCTGCTATCCCTCCTGTTTCCTCTGTCTCTTCTTCACAGGAGGAGCCTGGTGATTTGACAGGGGTGCCGGAGGAATATCACGATCTGCGCACGGTGTTCAGTCGGTCCAGGGCCACCTCTCTTCCTCCACACCGGTCGTATGATTGTAGTATTGATCTCCTTCCGGGAACCACCCCCCCCCGGGGTAGACTATACTCTCTGTCGGCTCCCGAACGTAAGGCTCTCGAAGATTATTTGTCTGTAGCTCTTGACGCCGGTACCATAGTCCCCTCCTCCTCTCCCGCCGGAGCGGGGTTTTTTTTTGTCAAGAAGAAGGACGGGTCTCTGCGCCCCTGCATAGATTATCGAGGGCTGAATGACATAACAGTGAAGAATCGTTATCCGCTTCCTCTTATGTCTTCAGCCTTCGAGATCCTGCAGGGAGCCAGGTTTTTCACTAAGTTGGACCTTCGTAACGCTTACCATCTCGTGCGCATCAGGGAGGGGGACGAGTGGAAGACGGCGTTTAACACTCCGTTAGGGCACTTTGAATACCGGGTTCTCCCTTTCGGCCTCGCTAACGCTCCAGCTATCTTTCAGGCATTAGTCAATGATGTCCTGAGAGACATGCTGAACATCTTTGTTTTCGTTTACCTTGACGATATCCTGATTTTTTCACCGTCACTCCAGATTCATGTTCAGCACGTTCGACGTGTCCTCCAGCGCCTTTTAGAGAATTGTCTTTTTGTGAAGGCTGAGAAGTGCACTTTTCATGCCTCCTCCGTCACATTTCTCGGTTCTGTTATTTCCGCTGAAGGCATTAAGATGGATCCCGCTAAGGTCCAAGCTGTCATTGATTGGCCCGTCCCTAAGTCACGCGTCGAGCTGCAGCGCTTTCTCGGCTTCGCGAACTTCTATCGTCGTTTCATCCGTAATTTCGGTCAGGTGGCAGCTCCTCTCACAGCCCTTACTTCTGTCAAGACGTGCTTTAAGTGGTCCGTTTCCGCCCAGGGAGCTTTTGATCTCCTCAAGAATCGTTTTACATCCGCTCCTATCCTTGTTACACCTGACGTCTCTAGACAGTTCGTTGTCGAGGTTGACGCGTCAGAGGTGGGCGTGGGAGCCATCCTTTCTCAGCGCTCCCTCTCTGACGACAAGGTCCACCCATGCGCGTATTTTTCTCATCGCCTGTCGCCGTCGGAACGTAACTATGATGTGGGTAACCGCGAACTGCTCGCCATCCGGTTAGCCCTAGGCGAATGGCGACAGTGGTTGGAGGGGGCGACCGTTCCTTTTGTCGTTTGGACTGACCATAGGAACCTTGAGTACATCCGTTCTGCCAAACGACTTAATGCGCGTCAGGCGCGTTGGGCGCTGTTTTTCGCTCGTTTCGAGTTCGTGATTTCTTATCGTCCGGGCTCTAAGAACACCAAGCCTGATGCTTTGTCTCGTCTCTTCAGTTCTTCAGTAGCCTCCACTGACCCCGAGGGGATTCTCCCTGAGGGGCGTGTTGTCGGGTTGACTGTCTGGGGAATTGAGAGGCAGGTAAAACAAGCGCTCACTCACACTCCGTCGCCGCGCGCTTGTCCTAGGAACCTTCTTTTCGTTCCCGTTCCTACTCGTCTGGCCGTTCTTCAGTGGGCTCACTCTGCCAAGTTAGCCGGCCACCCTGGCGTTCGGGGTACGCTTGCTTCCATTCGCCAGCGTTTTTGGTGGCCCACCCGGGAGCATGACACGCGTCGTTTCGTGGCTGCTTGTTCGGTCTGCGCGCAGACTAAGTCCGGTAACTCTCCTCCTGCCGGCCGTCTCAGGCCGCTTCCTATTCCCTCTCGACCGTGGTCTCACATCGCCTTAGATTTTGTCACCGGACTGCCTTCGTCAGCGGGGAAGACTGTTATTCTTACGGTTGTCGATAGGTTCTCTAAGGCGGCTCATTTCATTCCCCTTGCTAAGCTTCCTTCTGCTAAAGAGACGGCACAAATCATCATCGAGAATGTTTTCAGAATTCATGGCCTTCCGTCAGACGTCGTTTCGGACAGAGGTCCGCAATTCACGTCTCAATTTTGGAGGGAGTTTTGCCGTTTGATTGGGGCTTCCGTCAGTCTCTCTTCCGGTTTTCACCCCCAGTCTAACGGTCAAGCAGAACGGGCCAATCAGACTATTGGTCGCATCTTACGCAGTCTTTCTTTTCGTAACCCTGCGTCTTGGTCAGAACAGCTCCCCTGGGCAGAATACGCCCACAACTCGCTTCCTTCGTCTGCGACCGGGCTATCTCCTTTTCAGAGTAGCCTCGGGTACCAGCCTCCGCTGTTCTCATCTCAATTCGCCGAGTCCAGCGTCCCCTCCGCTCAGGCTTTTGTCCAACGTTGCGAGCGCACCTGGAAGAGGGTCAGGTCTGCACTTTGCCGTTATAGGACGCAGACTGTGAGGGCTGCTAATAAGCGTAGAACTAAGAGTCCTAGATATTGTCGCGGTCAGAGAGTTTGGCTCTCCACTCAGAACCTTCCCCTTAAGACGGCTTCTCGCAAGTTGACCCCGCGGTTCATTGGTCCGTTCCGTATTTCTCGGGTCATTAATCCTGTCGCAGTTCGACTTCTTCTTCCGCGATACCTTCGTCGCGTCCACCCGGTCTTCCATGTCTCCTGCATCAAGCCCGTCCTTCGCGCCCCCGCTCGTCTTCCCCCCCCCCCCCCCCCATCCTTGTCGAGGGCGCACCCATCTACAGGGTCCGTAGAATTTTGGACATGCGTCCTCGGGGCCGTGGTCACCAGTACCTCGTAGATTGGGAGGGGTACGGTCCTGAGGAGAGGAGTTGGGTTCCCTCTCGGGACGTGCTGGACCGTGCGCTGATCGAGGATTTCCTCCGTTGCCGCCAGGTTTCCTCCTCGAGTGCGCCAGGAGGCGCTCGGTGAGTGGGGGGGTACTGTCATGTACTGTCATGTTGTGTCTTGTCTCTGTCCTTTCCCTTCACCCTGTCTCCCTCTGCTGGTCGTTGTTAGGTTACCTTTTCTCCCCCGCTTTCCCCCAGCTGTTCCTTGTCTCCTCTGACTACCCATTCACCCCGTTTCCCACCTGTTCCCTTTTTCCCTCTGATTAGGTCCCTATATCTCTCTCTGTTTCTGTTCCTGTCCTTGTCGGATTCTTGTTTGTTGTGTTTCATGCCTGAGCCAGACTATCGTCATGTTTGCTGTAACCTTGTCCTGTCCTGTCGGAATCTGCCGGTCTATCTGAGCCTACCTATGTTTGGTTATTAAAGAAGCTCTGTTTAAGTTAGTTCGCTTTTGGGTCCTCATTCACTCACCATAACAGTTTGTGGGTACTTATTGTTCTGCCTTATTTTGATTAACAACTAGAATTCCCCATGTGTCAGAAACACTAAAGATGAAAGCCCTGCCAATTCAGAGAAACAGAACACATGCACACACACACGCACACACACACGCGCGCACACACACACATTACTATGTCCAGATCAGGCCTGAGAAAACAAAATAAGTCCCTCACAACAACAGCTGATATACACACACACATCATCAGGGAGTTTTTCAGCTGGCAGGCAGAAAGGCAGGGAGTCAGCAGGCAGGCTGGCAGGCTGGGACTCAGCATCAGGGTTTTTCCATGCTAACGTTTGTTTTTCATCCCCTTTCCTTCAATGGACTGTTTGCGGAGACGAGGAAGTGGACCTGTAGGGGTGGAGTGTTAATCATGGAATATTATGTGACACATCTCCCTTAATTCTGCTAAGTCTGTGGTCGTCCACCCAGCTAGATCATGTGATACCTAACACTGTCTCAAAATAAGCAGGGGCGTTTCTAGGAATATTTTAATGGGGGCTGCAACCATTAAAAAGTTAGAGCTAAATTAGTAGGAGAACGACAGAAACAGCCCTGTTTGTCCTACCCGCTAGTAGAGGACATTTTGTTTTTTTTCTCTCCAGATTGACAACGCTCTGACCCGATGAGAATTTGGGGTGTGGGAGGGGGGGGCACAATCATATTTCAGGAGGGGGCGGTGCCCACCCTGCCACCCCTCTGACAACACCTCTGAAAATAAGGTTCTGACACTGTCCAGCCAATATGTTCATCACACACACACACACACGCACACGCACGCATGCACACACACACACACACACACACACACACAGTGCAGTTTCCAGTCTGCTCCAGTGGCAGTGAGAGGTCATGTTTCCAGCCTACAGCTGTAGAGAGAACATGTCCAGACACACAAGCTCAAGTCTGCGCCCGCTCAGGCGCAACCAACGTGTACACCAGACACACACACAGAAACTCTCTCACATGCGCAAATGCTCCCGAGTAGCACAGCGGTCTAATGCACTGCATCTCAGTGCTTGAGGCATCACTGCAGACACAACTGGTTCGAATCTAGGCTGGATCACAACCAGCTGTGATTGGGAGTCCCATAGGGCGGTGCACAATTGGCCCAGCGTCATCTGGGTTTGGCAGTCATTGTAAATAAGAATTTGTTCTTAACTGACTTGCCTAGCTAAATGAAGATAAAATAAACACACCAGGTAGCTGAGACCAGTGGTGTTCATGAATGTCCTGAATGAGGAGCTAATAAGAGCTTAACTCACAGGAGGTCTGTTTTCACACTGTGAACCACCACCAGCAAACATACACTAATCAAAAATATAAGCATAACATTTAAAGTGTTGGTCCCATGTTTCATGAGCTAAAATTAAAGATCACAGACATTTTTCATACTCACTAAAAGCTTATTTCTCTAAAATACTGTGCACAAATCTGTTTACATCTCTGTCAGTGAGCATTTCTCATTTGCCAAGATAATCCATATCAATTAAACAGCATGATCATTATACAGGTGCAGCTTGTGCTGGAGACAACAAAAGACCATTCTAAAATGTGCATTTTTGCCATATAACACAATGCTACAGATGTCTCAAGTTTTGAGGGAGCATGCAATTTGCATGTTGACTGCAGAAAGGCAGTGCTCGTCATCCTCACCAGGGTCTTTGTAACCAACTTCAGTAGGCAAGTGTGCTCTTCATGGATGAATCCCAACTGTACCAGGCAGATGGCAGACAGCTTGTGTGGCGTTGTGTGGTTGAGCGGTTTGCTGATGTCAACGTTGTGAACAGAGTGCCCCATGGTGGCAGTGGGGTTATGGTATGGGCAGGCTTAAGCTACGGACAAAAACACACAATTGTGTTTTATTGACGACAATATGAATGCACAGAGATACTGTGATTAGATCCTGAGGCCCGTTGTTGTGCCATTCATCCACCGCCATCACTTCATGTTTTGCATAATAATGCACGGCCCCATGTAACCCATTGAGCATGTTCGGAATGCTCTGGATTGACGCGTACGACAGCGTGTTCCAGTTCCCGACAATATCCATCAACTTCACACAGCCATTAAAGAGGAGTGAGACAACAATCCACAGGCCACAATCAGTAGCTTGAATAACTCTATGCGAAGGAGCTTTGTCCTGCTGCATTGGGCAAATGGTGGTCACACCAGATACTGACTGGTTTCTGATCCACGCCCCTACCTTTTTTTTTTTAAAGATATCTGTGACCAACAGATGCATATCTGTATTCCAAGTCATGTGAAATCCATAGATTAGGGCCTGATGAATTTATTTCAGTTGACTGATTTCCTTATATGAACTGTAACTCAGTTAAATCTTTGAAATTGTTGCGTGTTGCATTTACATTTCAACTTTCAATCATCTGATGAAGAATCCAGATAATACATCTCTAAATGCCACATTCCTGTAGACTGGGTGTGTAACTAAGATGTCTGTCTGTTTTACAGGTGATCTCACCTGGGCTGGTGTGGGGAATGTTTCCCTCCAGTGATGTGATGTCTGTGGTGGATCTGTAGATGACACTCCCAGCTTCTGCAGTACATATCTGAAATGATTGGCAATATTTCACTGATATGATGAATGGAGCAGAGGTGGTTCGATAAGCGATATGACTCACCTTGCCTTAGATCTGAAGACTTGCTTATGCCTAGCTTTGTGTTCAAGGAATATGGAGTCATAAAGATTAATCAAATTTCATGGCCAGTCAATCATACAATTTCCAATTTAGGAGGTAAAACATAGAATAAATGTAAAATACGACGACAACATGTTTGGCTCAATATTTTTTCCTGTTTGTAATCTTTGAGATAAACCCAGACAGGGGATAAAGTGAGCAACTGTTATTTATAGGTCTGTGTCATCACCAGAGTTCTCATCTTTGTCCTTATCTCCTTAGCAGCAGTCCTATTCTCCATGCATCTTAAAGTGTCCTTGTCAGGCAGGGCCAGAGACATTGTGTTATAGATATGTGGTAGTTGAGTATGGGCCTGAGGCCCCACACTTAGTGTGGTGTGAATTCTGTAATGATTGTAATGTTTTTAAAATGGTATAACCGCCTTCATTTTGCAGGTCCACAGGATGAGTAGCTACTGCCTTGGTAAGAACTAGTGGAGATCCATAATAAACACAAATACAAATCACATAGACACTGCAGGAGGCTGCAGAAGCAAGGCAATTAGTAGGTTAAGAGGACAGTATTACACAAGCACACACAATTGGACATACACACACACACACACACATACACAAACACATACACACGGTTGGTCATGTTACTTTCTAAACGTAATCTGTTTCCGTTACTAGTTAATGTACCTGTCCAAAATTGCAATCAATAACGTATCTTTTGGATTACCCAAATTTAGTAGCGTAATCAGATTACTTTCCGTTGTTTTGGGATGATTGTGTTGGCACCACTGTCCTACTACACAGGGTAACAAGGGCATCCTGTCTGATGTCTCTCTTTCTCCTTATCTGACTACCACTCATTCTTTTCCTGATTACATCACTCTATCCCAGTTAAAGACCACAGAGCTGATGTGTTAACTGCATTGAATCATGTTAATGTACAGTACATCACTGAAGGACCTCTTTTGGAAAAAGCAAGACACAGTAAGTTTTCTTTATTTCGATGTCGTAGGACATTTATATGAGTAAGGTCTTGTCTTTTCAAAAGATTATACCCAGGGGATTTTCCCTCCAGAAGAGGAGTGTAAGGGCTGTTTTAGTCAGAGGCTTTTCTTTCCTTTAACATGCTGTGCTGGATGAGTCAGTGTGCAAAGCTTGGTGTCGGTTACACAAGTGAACTGTCCTTCTGTCCATGACAGTCAAACTGTCCTTGTCTCATAAGTCGGGTGGGGGAATTATAAATATATATTTTTTTACTACGCATCCAAAACCAACAGTATAAAAACCACATGAAAGCAGATATTTTCCTGGGCAGCTGTCGCGTGCAGCTGGTAACCGGGGACGCAGAGCTCTGAGAGTCCTTTAACGCCTCACATGTGGCGCTACCTGTCCAGCAGGGATTGGAGGATTTCACACGCATGGGGCAGCTGCCACGAACCTTAAGACAGAAAAGGATAAAAGAGCGAGAGATGGATGAAGGGAGAGAGAGAGGGGAAGACTGTAAAACTGCCCCTGTGATACCCGTACTATCCAACTAACCAACTAACCATCCATCCATCCAACCACCCATTGGTGGCGGTTAGCACCATGTGTCTAGCCATGTCAAAGCCAGGGGAGTTAGGGAAAGCTGTCACCTCCAGTGAGTCTGTGTTTATGAAACCCAATGACTCGCTGCACCCCCAAAGGCTCAGGGGACAGAAAACAAAGTACAGAGGCCAGGGGGGGTAGTGGGGGGGTAGTAGAGTCAATTTTGCAACTATTTCCTGATTGTGATAATGTTCCTGAACCGGTCCCTGTTAGTTTGTGTTGTCTGTGTGATCAGCATGGGGTTAGTGTGGGTTAGTGGGTAAGTGCCTCTACTGGTTGTCTGGCCTAGGAGGAAGGAAGTATCCTGAGGATGACATTAAGGACATGACAGTAACTGTTATGTGTCCTTTATGACATGCTGATGTTGGGAACTACATGTCCTTGTTTAAAGGAATCACCTAGGAAAGCTCCCAGTCTGGCAAATTGATTTTAACACCCACGTAAACTATGTGTTTATGTTTGTGCAAGAGAAGAAGTGTATTTGTATGCGTGTGTCTTTGTGTGTGAGGTGCTTGTGGTGAAGCAGGTGTATGCTTGACTGTGAAAGGGAGAGTGTGTATGTGTAACTGTGTTTGACCTCTGTGACTTCAGTTCAGCCTTCCTTGGCCTGCAGTACTGTACAGCTGGTACAATACGTGCTATGGGTTGAGACATGCACTCTGCTCTCACCCATACATCCTCTCCACTCTTTATCCTTCGCCTGCTTTGGTCTGGCATCCAGCTCAAAGGACAGACCTCGTCCATCCGTCTTCTCACAGCACAGAAGAGAGCAAGGGAGTGAGAGAAAATTTGAGGGAAAAAGATAGAGAAAGCGAGGGAGACACCTGTTGTGTTTGATGTGGTTACTCAGCTCAGTATACAGACGGTAGTGGACCCAGTTGACCCCAGTTCATCCATGTGAGCAACAGCAGCAGGTTCCCAGGCCTTCTCTCACTCTGACCCATACAGACGGATGTATACGCTATCGCTTGACAGAGTTGGCAAGCTGAATATAACAGGAACTGACCCACCCCTTCTCTGCTGATGCAGGCTTTTCATCAAGGGGATCTGGGTTAACCACACGCACAGTTGAAGTGGTGAAAAGTGGTCCCATTTCAATGAAACCCTTACTTTTTTATGTGTTTTAAAAGCTGTCCATTCAGTAACACAGTAGACAGAAATGGTGAGGATCTGAAAATGAAGTGTGACCCATGTGTAATTTACTCAGCTGTGCATAGTTGCCTATGGGTGGGCCACTTAAGAGCCAAATGCCCCTAGACACTTATCTAAGGCCAGTTTTGCACCCCACCCCACCCCAGTGGTTAACGTTGGAGGAATGAGCTGATCCTGGATCCTGGCAACTTCATGTTTTTGATCAAAGATGTATCTATCTTTTGTTTTTTGAACTTAGATAAGAAAAACATTCCTATCAGCCATAATGTCATCTGTGAAGTCCTTTTGGAAATTTAAGTGCAGACTTAAATTACACTCATCTCTCCATCTCACAAAGAGAAGAACTCCCTGAAACATTCCTCAAAGACTCTTAAAATACATCATACAGTTATGTTTAAAACAGAGAAGAGAATGCTGGAATGAACATGACTAATTCTCTCTCTCTCTCTCTCTCTCTCACTCTCCCTCTCTCGCCTTACTCTCTCTCTCTCTCTCCCTCTCTCTCGCCTTACTCTCTCTCGCCTTACTCTCTCTTTCTCTCTCTCTCTCTCTCTCTCTCTCTCTCTCTCTCTCTCTCTCTCTCTCTCTCTCTCTCTCTCTCTCTCTCTCGCCTTACTCTGCAGTTGTCCCAGAGTGTGAGTATGACAGCATGGTGAGTCAGCCTGGACTTATCAGACTCTTTTCTGTTCTCTCTGGAACTCACCTTCAAACAAGACACTTTTCCTGGCATCTGCTGCACACATATACACACACACACACACACACACACACACACACACACACACACACACACACACACACACACACACACACACACACACACACACACACACACACAGACCCACAGACAGACAAACACACACACGACAGAGAGAGAGAGCGAGAGAGACGTACACACACACTTCAGATACTACTGTACCTGTGGCAGAATCAACTTGGGTAACAGAATTTCACACAGGGGTACTTGTGGGGTACGTTCAGCATCTCCCTATTGCGTTTGGAGCTACATTATGTCGGAAACTGTGTGTTTTCGGCATAATGTGAGAGTGAGCCACGGCGGAGGTTGGTTAAATAACTGTAAAACAGTTATGCCCCTTACTTAAAAGTTTCTGTAGAAAGCTAAAGGATGGGCCTGGAGAAATATAACCGCTCTCAAGTTCATAGACAGATCTATAGATGCAAAGACTCACCATGGTACTAAGCTCATGATGCATTTAGAATCAATGGGTACTTAATATACAGTACCAGTCAAAAGTTTGGACACACCTACTCATTCAAGGGTTTTTCTTTATTTCTATTATTTTCTACATTGTAGAATAATAGTGAAGACATCAAAACTATGAAATAACACATATGGAATCATGCAGTAACCAGAAAAGTGTTAAACAAATCAAAATATATTTTATACTTGATATTCTTCAAAGTAGCCACCCTTTGCCTTGATGACAGCTCTTGGCATTCTCTCCATTAGCTTCATGGGGTAGTCACCCGGAATGCATTTCAATTAACAGGTGTGCCTTGTTAAAAGTTAATTTGTGGAATTTCATTCCTTCTTACTGCGTTTGAGCCAATCAGTTGTGTTGTGACAAGGTAGGTGTGATATACAGAAGATAGCCCTATTTAGTAAAAGACCAAGTTCATATTATGACAAGAACAGCTCAAATAAGCAAAGAGAAACGAGAGTCCATCATTACTTTAAGACATGAAGATCAGTCAATACGGAATTTTTTAGCAGTCGCAAAAAACATCAAGTGTTGTGATGAAACTGGCTCTCATGAGGACCGCCACAGGAAATGAAGACCCAGAGTTAGCTATGCTACAGAGCTGTCGTGCTGTTAGGTGACCTAAACTGGGACATGCTTAAAACTTCTTCGGGAATAGGGGGCAGCATTTTCATAAATGATAAATAGCGTGCCCAAATTCAACTTCCTGCTACTCATCCCCAGAATATAAGATATGCAAATTATTATTAGATGTGGATAGAAAACACTCTGAAGTTTCTAAAACTGTTTGAATCATGTCTGTGAGTATAACAGAACTTAGCATGTAGCAGGCAAAACCCAGAGGACAAACCATTCATATTTTTTATATTTTTTAGATCACTGTCTATTCAATGAAGTTTCATTGGGAAACCAGATTTCTAAGGGATTTGTTTGCAGTTCCTACCGCTTCCACTGGATGTCACCAGTCTTTAGAAATTGGTTGAGGTTATTCCTTTGTGTAATGAAGAAGTACGGCCATCGTGAATGAGTGTCACTTGAAGTGGACTTCTTGAGAGAGACGCATGACTCGAAAGGTAGAGTCAGTTTGTTGTCTTCCTGTATTGAACACAGATCATCCCGTCTTCAATTTGATCGATTATTAACGTTTAAAAATACCTAAATTTGTATTCCAAAAGTAGTTTGAAATATTTTGGCAAAGTTTACAGATAACTTTTGAGATATTTTGTAGTTGGAAGCTGTGTTTTTCTGGATCAAACCCGCCAAATAAATTGACATTTTGGATATATATTGACGGAATTAATCAAACAAAAGGACCATTTGTGATGTTTATGGGACATATTGGAGTGGCAACAAAAGAAGCTCGTCAAAGGTAAGGCATGATTTATATTTTATTTCTGCGTTTTGTGTCGCGCCTGCAGGGTTGAAATATGCTACACTCTCTTTGTTTACTGTTGTGCTATCATCAGATAATAGCATCTTATGCTTTTGCCGAAAATTATTTTTGAAATCTGACATGTTGGCTGGATTCACAACGAGTGTAGCTTTAATTAGTATCTTACATGTGTGGTTTAATGAAAGTTAGATTTTTATAGTATTTTATTTGAATTTGGCGCTCTACATTTTCCCTGGCTGTTGCCCAAGTGGGACGCAAGCGTCCCGCCTATCCCAGAGAGGTTTTAAAACCCCGGCCATCCTACAATCTAAGCTTGATGCCCTCAATCTCACACAAATTATCAATGAACCTACCAGGTAGAACACCAAATTCGTAAACACGGGCACCCTCATAGATATCATCCTAACCAACCTGCCCTCCAAATACACCTCTGCTGTCTTAAACCACATGGTTAGCACTGCCTCATTGCTTGCGTTTGTAATGCGTTCGTAATGGGTCTGAGATCAAACGACCACCCCTCATCACTGTCAAACGCTCCCTAAAACACTTCAGCGTGCAGGCCTTCCTAATCGACCTGGCCCAGGTATCCTGGAAGGATATTGACCTCATTCTGTCAGTAGAAGATACTTGGTTATTCTTGTCAAGTGCTTTCCTCACAATCTTAAATAAGCATGCCGCATTCAAAAAAATTACAACCTGAAACAGATATAGCCCGTGGTTCACTCCAGACGTGACTGCCCTTGACCAGCACAAAAACATCCTGTGGCGTACGGCATTAGCATCAAATAGCCACCGCGATATGCAACTTTTCAGGGAAGTAAGGAACCAATATACACAGGCAGTTAGGAAAGCAAAGGCTAGCTTTATCAAACAGAAATTTGCATCCTGCAGCACAAACTCCAAAAAGATCTGGGACACAGTAAAGTCCATGGAGAATACGAGCAACTCCTCCCAGCTGCCCAATGCACTGAGGCTAGGAAGCACTGTCATCACAGATAAATCCTCAATAATTGAGAATTTCAAGAAGCATTTTTCTACGGCTGGCCATGCTTTCCACCTGGCCTCCCCTACCCGTTGTTAACAACCCTGCACCCCCCACAGCAACTTGCCCAAGCCTCCCCCATTTCTCCTTCTCCCAAATCCAGATAGCTGATGTTCTGAATGAGCTGCAAAATGTGGACCACTACAAATCAGATGGGCTAGACTATTTGGACCCTCTCTTTCTAAAATGATCAGCAGAAATTGTTGCAACCCCTATTACCAGCCTGTTTAACCTCTTGTACCGTCTGAGACCCCCAAAGATTGGAATATATCTATATCTATATCTACCCTACCCTGCCATTCTAAGGTCTTCGAAAGTCAAGTTAACCAACAGATCACAGACCGGTTCGAATCCCACCGTACCTATGCAATCTGGTTTCCGAGCTGGTCATGGGTGCACCTCAGCCACGCTCCAGGTCCTAAACGATATCATAACAGCCATTAATAAGAGACAATACCGTGCAGCTGTATTCATCGACCTGGCCAAGGCTTTCGACTCTGTCAATCACTGCATTCTTATCGGCAGACTCAACAGCCTTGGTTTCTCAAATGACTGCCTCGCCTGGTTCACCAACTGCTTCTCAGACAGAGTTCAGTGTGTCAAATCGGAGGGCCTGTTGTCCGGACCTCTGGCAGTCTCTATGGGAGTGCCACAGGGTTCAATTCTCGGACCGACTCTTTTCTCTGTGTACATCAATGATATCGCTCTTGCTGCTGGTGATTCTCTGATCCACCTCTAAACAGACAATACCGTTCTGTATACTTCTGGCCCTTCTTTGGACACTGTTAACTAACCTCAAGATGAGCTTCAATGCGTTACAACTATCCTTCTGTGGCCTCCAACTGTTCTTAAATGCAATTAAAACTAAATGCACGCTCTTCAACCGATCGCTGCCCGCACCTGCCCGCCCGTCCAGCATCACTACTCAGGACGGTTCTGGCTTTGAATAAATGGACAACTACAAATACCTAGGTGTCTGGTTAGACTGTAAACTCTCCTTCCAGACTCACATTAATTAATCATCTCCAATCCAAAATTCGAGAATTGGTTTCCTATTTTGCAACAAAGCATCCTTCACTCATGCTGCCAAACATTCCCTCGTAAAACTGACTATCCTGCTGATCCTTGACTTCGGCGATGTCATTTACAAAATAGCCTCCAACACTCTACTCAGCAAATTGGATGCAGTCTATCACAGTGCCATCTGTTTTGTCACCAAAGCCCCATATACTACCCACCACTGCGACCTGTATGCTCTCGTTGGCTGGCCCTCGCTACATATTCATCGCCAAACCCACTTGCCAGGTCATCTATAAGTCTTTGCAGAGTAAAGCCCCACCTTATCTCAGCTCACTGGTCACCATAGCAACCGCCTACCCGAAGCACGCGCTCCAGCAGGTACAGTGGGGAGAACAAGTATTTGATACACTGCCGATTTTGAAGGTTCTCCTACTTACAAAGCATGTAGAGGTCATAGGTACACTTCAACTGTGAGAGAAGGAATCTAAAACAAAAATCCAGAAAGTCACATTGTATGATTTTTAAGTAATTCATTTGAATTTTATTGCATGACATAAGTATTTGATCGCCTACCAACCAGTAAGAATTCCAGCTCTCACAGACCTGTTAGTTTTTCTTTAAGAAGCCCTCCTGTTCTCCACTCATTATCTGTATTAACTGCACCTGTTTGAACTCGTTACCTGTATAAAAGACATCTGTCCACACACTCAATCAAACAGACTCCAACCTCTCCATAATGGCCAAGACCAGAGAGCTGTGGAAGGACATCAGGGATAAAATTGTAGACCTGCACAAGGCTGTGATGGGCTAC
This sequence comes from Oncorhynchus clarkii lewisi, assembly GCF_045791955.1. Classification (NCBI taxonomy): domain Eukaryota; kingdom Metazoa; phylum Chordata; class Actinopteri; order Salmoniformes; family Salmonidae; genus Oncorhynchus; species Oncorhynchus clarkii. The sequence continues at coordinate 31,547,525 of NC_092176.1, read as the reverse complement.
AGGACAATAGGCAAGCAACTTGGTGAGAAGGCAACAACTATTGGCGCAATTATTAGAAAATGGAAGAAGTTCAAGATGACGGTCAATCACCCTCAGTCTGGGGCTCCATGTAAGATCGCACCTCGTGGGGCATCAACGATCATGAGGAAGGTGAGGGATCAGCCCAGAACTACACGGTAGGACCTGGTCAATGACCTGAAGAGAGCTGGGACCACAGTCTCAAAGGAAACCATTAGTAACACACTACGCCGTCATGGATTAAAATCCTGCAGGGCACGCAAGGTCCCCCTGCTCAAGCCAGCGCATGTCCAGGCCCGTCTGAAGTTTGCCAATGACCATCTGGATGATCAAGAGGAGGAATGGGAGAAGGTCATGTGGTCTGATGAGTCAAAAATAGAGCTTTTTGGTCTAAACTCCACTCGCCGTGTTTGGGGGAAGAAGAAGGATGAGTACAACCCCAAGAACACCATCCCAACCGTGAAGCATGGAGGTGGAAACATAATTCTTTGGGGATGTTTTTCTGTAAAGGGGACAGGACGTATTGAGTGGAGGATGGATGGGGCCATGTATCGCGAGATCTTGGTCAACAACCTCCTTCCCTCAGTAAGAGCATTGAAGATGGGTCATGTCTGGGTCTTCCAGCATGACAACGACCCAAAACACACAGCCAGGGCAACTAAGGAGTGGCTCCGTAAGAAGCATCTCAAGATCCTGGAGTGAAAGTCCATATTGCCCAGCGACAACCCCGAAACCTGAAGGATCTGGAGGTCTGTATGGAGGAGTGGGCCAAAATCCCTGCTGCAGTGTGTGCAAACCTGGTCAAGAACTACAGGAAACGTATGATCTCTGTAATTGCAAACAAAGGTTTCTGTACCAAATATTAAGTTCTGCTTTTCTGATGTATCAAATACTTATGTCATGCAATAAAATGCAAATTAATTACTTAAAAATCATACAATGTGATTTTCTGGATTTTTGTTTTAGATTCCGTCTCTCACAGTTGAAGTATACCTATGATAAAAATGATAGACCTCTACATGCTTTGTAAGTAGGAAAACCTGCAAAATTGACAGTGTATCAAATACTTGTTCTCCCCAAAGTATATTTCACTGGTCACCCCCAAAGCCAATTCCTCCTTTGGAAACCTTTCCTTCCAGTTCTCTGCTGCCAATGACGGGAACGAACTGCAAAAATGACTGAAGCTGGAGACTCATATCTCCTTCACAAACTTTAAGCACCAGCTGTCAGAGCAGCTCACAGATTACTGCACCTGTACATAGCCTATCTGTAAATAGCCCATCCAACTACCTCATCCCCATACTATTTATTTTACTGATTTTCCTCCACTTGCACGCCATCTTCTGCACATCTATCACTCCAGTGTTGAATTACTATATTGTAATTATTTTGCCAGTATGGCCTATGTATTGCCTTACCTCCCTTATCTTACCTAATTTGTACACTGTATATAGACTTTTTCTATTGTATTATTAACTGCATGTTTGTTTATTCCATGTGTAACTCCGTGTTGCTGTTTGTGTCGCACTGCTTGGCTGTATCTTGGCGAGGTCGCAATTGTAAATGAGAACTTGTTTTCAACTAGCCTACCTAGTTAAAAAAAAAAATAAACCCACCAGTCGGATGTGGAGGTAAAAAAACATTCTACCTCACTCAATAAACTCACCGGTCAGATGTGGAGGTATAAGACACTCTACCTCACTCTATAAACTCACCGTTCAGATGTGGAGAAATAAGACACTATCTTACTCTATAAACTCACCATTCAGATGTGGAGAAATAAGACACTATCTTACTCTATAAACTCACCGTTCAGATGTGAAGATGTAAGACACTCTTACTCTATAAACTCACTGTTCAGATGTGAAGATGTAAGACACTCTACCTCACTCTATAAACTCACCGGTAGAATGTGGAGGTAGAAGACACTCTAACTCACTCTACAAACTCAACGTTTAGATGTGGAGGTATAGGACACTCTACCTCACTCTATAAACTCACCGGTCAGATGTGGAGGTATAGGACACTACCTCACTCTATAAACTCACCGGTCAGATGTGGATGTAGAAGACAATCTAATTCACTCCATAAACTCACCAGTCAGATCTGGACGTATATGACACTCTACCTTACTCTCTAAACTCACCAGTAGAATGTGGAGGTATAAAACACTCTACCTCACTCTATGAACTCACCGTTCAGATGTGGAGGTATAAAACACTCTACCTCACTCTATAAACTCAACAGTCAGATGTGGAGATATAAGGCACTACCTAACGCTATATACCCACCGTTCAGATGTAGAGGTATAAGACACTCTACCTCACTATATACTCACCTGTTAGATGTGGAGGTAAAAGACACTCTACCTCACTCTATAACCTCACCGATCAGATGTGGAGGTATAAGACACTCTACCTCACTATAACCTCACCGATCAGATGTGGAGGTATAAGACACTCTACCTCACTATAATCTCACCGGTCAGATGTGGAGGTATAAGACACTCTACCTCACTATAACCTCACCGATCAGATGTGGAGGTATAAGACACTCTACCTCACTATAATCTCACCGGTCAGATGTGGAGGTATAAGACACTCTACCTCACTCTATAAACTCACCTGTTAGATGTGGAGGTATAAGAAACATATACTTATGTTTCTCTCATGCAACCCCCAGTTATTCATTCATTTGCCAGCATAATGTTCTTTGTGTTTGAACACACACACACACACACACACACACACACACACACACACACACACACACACACACACACACACACACACACACACACACACACAATACGAAGGGAAATATTTAGCTACAAGGCCTGCCCATATGGTGCTTTTTGCCCTGTATAAACACACACACACACACACACACACACACACACACACAATACGAAGGGAAATATTTAGCTACAAGGCCTGCCCATATGTTGCTTTTTGCCCTGTATGAACACACACACACACTCAAAACACAATCTATATTTCAAAAGTGTGTCTGTTTACAGTCTGTTCTCCTGTCTCTTATGTTTGCATTCATAACACACAATGCTCAGAGAGAACCTGATAACCATCTGACTGGTTGCAGAGTCTGTCTGCTCGCCCACCTGACGGGGTTTCCGTATCTGGCTGGCAGTCTGTCTGCTCGCCCACCTGACGGGGTTTCCGTATCTGGCTGGCAGTCTGTCTGCTCGCCCACCTGACGGTGTTTCCGTATCTGGCTGGCAGTCTGTCTGCTCGCCCACCTGACGGCGTTTCCGTATCTGGCTGGCAGTCTGTCTGCTCGCCTACCTGACATTGTTCCTGTATCTGCCTGCCTGTCCAGGCTGGTCACTAGATGACAGCACTGACTACCTGACTGCCTTACTGTCCATCCAGTGACATGTACAGTATATAAGATTCTCATCAGGAGCGGCTATATACAATCTTTGATACTGACAGTGTTTCCAAATGAAACAACAGTCCTGGAGAGCAACAAAATACACACAACATTGAAACATACAGTGAGTGCCCTTCTCTGTCCAGCAGCTCAAAGGAAAAGTTTCTGGAGAACATGAAAGGAGTCACAGACAGCTGCATATACTGTGAAAACCTTATGAACACACACACACACACACATGCTAACAAAGTTGACAGTCTGGTGTCTTTACAATGACTTCAGGCAGCAAACTAAGCAGCCCGTAAACCCTTCTATTGTAAACCACTGTACCAGACACAGGTGTGTGTGTCTGTCTGTCTGTCTGTCTGTCTGTCTGTCTGTCTGTCTGTCTGTGTCGTCTGATGCTAAGTGTTTTCTTCCATAACTGTCATCCTTTGTGACATGTGTCAGGTGTAAGGCATGATGGGATTCCTCCTCCAATGATGGGCACATCTATACAACATTATTACAACACATTACAAAAGTATGTGGACACGTGCTCATTGAACATATCATTCCAAAATCATGGGCATTAATATGGAGTTGGTCCCCACCTTGCAGCTATAACAGCCTCCACTCTTTTGGGAAGGCTTTTTCCACTAGATGTTGGAACATTGCTGCAGGGGCATGCTTCCCTTCTGAGCATTAGTGAGGTTGGGCACTGATGTTGGGCGATTAGGCCTGGCTCGTGTTCCAATTCATCCCAAAGGGTTTCAATGGGGTAGTGGTCAGGTTTCTGTGCAGGCCAGTCAAGTTCTTCCACACCGATCTCAACAAACTATTTATATTTCCTTCCTTTGTGCACGGGGACATTGTCATGCTGCTCAGGAAATGGCCTTCCCAAACTGTTGCCAGTTTGGGGAAAGAATCGTCTAGAATGTCATTGTATGCTGTAGCATTAAGATTTCCCTTTTCTGGAACTAAGGGGCCTAGCCCGAACCGTGAAAAACAGCATCAGACCAATATTCCTCCTCCACCAAAGTTTTCAGTTGGCACAATGCATAGGTCGCATTCTCCTGTCTTCCGCCAAACCCAGATTCGTCAGTCGAACTGCCAGATGGTGAAATGTAATTCATCACTCTATGATGTGGCTGAAATAGCCAAATCCACTAATTTGAAGGGGTGTCCACACACTTGTGTATGGATTAGGTGAGTTACCAAGACTTAAAACAGTGCAAAAGCTCTAGAAATGTAGCTTGTTAAAAATAATGACAAAATCAAAGCCACTTTGATCATTTTCAGCCAAGCAAGGAGTGTTAAGTACACTTTTTTTGAAAGAGCAAACAGAGTGAAAAAAAAACAGATCCCATGTTTTTACTGTTAAGAAACATTCAAATAGATCTACAGACATATTACAGGTGCAATGAAGTTTGGCATTTCACACTCTGACCAGGTGCAGCAAACCACACACTTACTGGACAGCGAAACAGAAACATCCTTACTGGACATCCTGGCAGAAACATCCTTTTGGACATCCAGCCTGAAACATCCTTACTGGACAGCCAGGCAGAAACATCCTTACTGGACAGCCAGGCTGAAACATCCTTACTGGACATCCTGGCTGAAACATCCTTACTGGACAGCCAGGCAGAAACATTCTTACTGGACAGCCAGGCAGAAACATCCTTACTGGACAACCAGGCAGAAATATCCTTATTGGACAACCAGGCAGAAACATCCTTACTGGATAGGCAGGCAGAAACATCCTTACTGGACAGCCAGGCAGAAACATCCTTACTGGACAGCCAGGCAGAAACATCCTTACTGGAGAGCCAGGCAGAAACATCCTTACTGGACAGGCCGACAGAAACATCCTTACTGGACAGGCCGACAGAAACATCCTTACTGGACAGGCCGACAGAAACATCCTTACTGGACAACCAGGCAGAAACATCCTTACTGGACAGGCCGACAGAACATCCTTACTGGACAGGCCGACAGAAACATCCTTACTGGACAACCAGGCAGAAACATCCTTACTGGACAACCAGGCAGAAACATCCTTACTGGACAGGCCGATAGAAACATCCTTACTGGACAGGCCGACAGAAACATCCTTACTGGACAGGCCGACAGAAACATCCTTACTGGACAGGCCGACAGAAACATCCTTACTGGACAGCCAGGCAGAAACATCCTTACTGGACAGGCCGACAGAAACATCCTTACTGGACAGGCCGACAGAAACATCCTTACTGGACAGCCAGGCAGAAACATCCTTACTGGACAGGCCGACAGAAACATCCTTACTGGACAGACCGACAGAAACATCCTTACTGGACAGCCAGGCAGACACATCCTTACTGGACAGCCAGGCAGAAACATCCTTACTGGACAGCCAGGCAGAATCCCCTGCGGGTTTCTAGGAACACAACCACTCCATCAAACCGCTGTAAGTTTCCATGCTCCTAATTTACCCAAGGCTTGTAGGGTCAAATACTATCAAGACCCCAACTGATGCATTGTATATGTGTCCCTCTGTGACTGTGCAAAACAGAACAGTCAGTCACAGAATTAGCCTCATAAAGATGTATAAAACAATCTTTAAGAAATACCAGTTTACATACTGCAGCACAAATCCACTGATTAAAAGAGAGAGGAAGAGAGACAAATTGGCTGACAGAATCAACCGTCATTTGAGTCATTGGAGCATAATTTGCACTAATTAGACATTTGCTTGTTAGTTGTCACGGGAGACAATGTCAACCTCAATGGGTCTGTCACTGTGCATCAGACAACAAGGCGAGGCCTAGAGAGCGGGATTTTGGAGGAATGTTGAGATGAAAGAGGAGGAGGAAGAGGAGAGGGAAGAAGGCTCTGGAATAGGATGAGGAAGAGGGGATGAGATGAAGTGGGAGGAGAAGAAGGAGAAGTAGGAGGTGGAGAGCAGAATGTTTGTTTGCATGCGTCCAACCACATACACCACACACCAACACTTAAGGCCAAATCCTTGAGTTACCCTGGATGACCCTGTATGAGTGACTATGTGTCTAACCTGAGAAGCACAAATGTTTCGCATCAGTCAACATTTAAGTGAGTGTGACATTTTCCAGGAAGTTCCATTTCGAGTTACTGTATCATAGATTGCATATAACCTTTAGGATGACTCAAATTGCAAACACTTTCACGGCTCCAATGCGTTTACAATTTCTCATTGCATTTTCCTTGCTCCATTGGCATCATAGACCACTGGGGTTTTCTAGGATGGAACAGTGCCCTGTATCCTTTATGAGATATGTGTTTGATTGTGCCAGATGGTCAGAATAGCTTTCTATTGTGAGATTTTAGGATGAGCCAGCCAGATGAGCATGCAGCCTAATGCACTGTATTGCAGGGTAAATATCAGTCTCTTTTGAAGAACATGATGACTCCTTCATGACTCAGCACTCCTTTTGTGTTGTAATAGATTGGCATGGACAAAACAGCCACGTGATATGTTCTCTAGGTGGTGAAAGTCTTCCTCCCCCCTTCCTTTCTCCACCCCTAAATCACTCCCTCATCCAGAACACTCTTTTCATTAGCAAAAGAGACGTTTTGGTTGAAGTGTGCCGCTCTTCATGTCTGTGCAGACCCACCCAAAACCCTTAGCCCCATTACACACATGCACGCCTCGCCCCTCTTTATTTTTCAGACTCTTTATTTGTGAAAGGAACCTGCTCAAATATCTCTCTGCAGGAGTAACAGCCGTCACTAAGCCACCATGGCCCTCTCAGCACCTTATAGGGGCCCAACTCTCCTCTCTGTCTACATCCCTCTATCCTCCAAACCCTCTGTGTCTTCTGTCTATCTCCCTTTCTGTCTCTGTCTATTATTCTGTCTATCTATCAATGGCTATTTTCTTTCTATTCCTAACTCTTCTCTTCTGCAAAGAGAGAGACAGTGAGACAGAGGGGCAGAGAGAGACAGGGGGAGAGGGGGAGAGGGGCAGAGCAAGAGAGAGACAGAGAGACAGAGAGAGAGAGGCAGAGGGAGGGATAAGGACTCCCCTTCCGTTCATCCATTGTTGGTCTCCAAAGCAGGCAGCACGTGCTCTCAGCCCTCTAATCTGCACTGTTCAGGCCCGGGGCAGCTGCTACTGACGCTGCCAGACACCCAGCTGTCCTTACACACACACACGCACAACACAACACATAACACAACACAACATACACACACCCCTCCACCACCTCATCCTATCAATGAGGGACAATGGAGGCAGGACAGGGGTCAAGAGAGGGGGGCTGTTGGAGTGTGCCGGGGGTGGTGGGGGGGTTCATTTCACAGTCAGTAAAGTGGTTTTATGTTAACTGAGTTTCAGCAACAGTTGGCAGCACGTGTCTCAATGATACGCTTCCCTCTGTTATTGTTCACCAGACGGGGTTTGAGGTCACCGGCGACATGGACACCATGAAACAAACAAACCATCACATACACATTCACATACACATATATATATACACACACGCACACACACACATACATATCCACTCGTGCATTTACACACATTTGCATGCGTACATAGACATTATCAATCACATTTACACTCAGAATCATTTTGAAAGCAGTATTTGGGTGTTTTGTAGAAAGATACACATTTTGGAAGTGGTAAAGTACGCTCATCATTCTAACTATCGACTATAAGGTACACAATAACACTCACTCCTCTCTTTCTCTTGCTCCCTCTCTCTCTGTCTGGTCAGATACTCATGCTGCAACAGCAAAGAAATCCTCTCTGATTGGCTAGCTCTTTCCGTTGTTCGCTATCTCAGATTGGCTCAAAGCGTGCTGTGCCTCAATCTCTAGCTGCCTAGGTCTGCTGCTGGCTCCGTCATTGGTTAGCTCTATTGCTCTCTTATTGGCTTAACTTCCAATAGGCTGTGTCTGTGATTGGTTATTTTGTTTTGTCTCTGGTAGAGTGTGTATATTCTGAATAGTAGAGGAGCTGAATACTAAGTACTGCACACAACAGCAGCTATGGAGACTGGAAGAGTGGCTGATGAAAGTGTGAGCGTGTGTTTGTGTGCTGTGGGCTAATGGCTGATTGTGTGGTTGTGTGAGTGTGTGGTTGTGTGTAATTTGGAAAAATATCAGAATTGGGCTGCCTGTGTAAACGCAACCTTTGAGATTCTCAATGCCTCTGTATCCCAGCCAGTTGTGTCTCATTGGTCTTTTGACTCATCACATCAGGTCTTTTCATATCAGATCTTTTTCAGAGCTGATATGATTTGTCAAAAGGCCAATTGGTGGAATTGGGCTGCCTGTGTAAACTCAGCCTGTGTGTGTGTGCGTTAATTTGTGTGTGTGTGTGCATGTGCATGCACGTGTGTGTGTATGTCTCTATGTAGGGGGCACATCTCTGGTTGAGGTCTCTTTAAGAGCAGGAGCATGTTAAGCATTGAGACATCGGATGTGGTTGCCCCAGGCTCCAGACAGACTGACAGACACACTCCAGTTGGAGACAGAAACCCAAATCCATCTGGAATACTTACATAGATAGTCAGTCATGAATTGTGACTGGATGGTGATGGGGGTGTTCAGGAGGTACAAACGATGGAGGGGGAGCGATTTCATTGGGTTACGGTGAGTGAGTTGAAGAGTGAATATGCAATGAGTGTGTCGGAGGGTTAGTGAGGGTGTCAGGCGGTTGGTGAGGGTGTCAGGAGGTTGGTGGGGTTGTCAGGAGATTGGTGAGGGTGTCAGGTGGTTGGTGAGGGTGTCAGGAGGTTGGTGAGGGTGTCAGGAGGTTGGTGGGGGTGTCAGGAGATTGGTGAGGGTGTCAGGTGGTTGACAATGGTGTCAGGGGGTTGATAAGGGTGTCAGGAGGTTGGTGGGGGTGTCCGGGGGTTGTTGAGGGTATCTGGATGTTGGTGGGGGAGTCAGGAGGTTGTGAGGGTGTCAGGAGGTTAATGGGGGTGTTTGGGGGTTGGTGGGGGTGTCAGGAGGTTGGTGGAGATGTCCGGGAGTTGGTGGGGGTCTCTGGGGGTTGGTGAGGGTATCAGGAGTTTGGTGGGGGTCTCTGGGGTTTGTTGGGGGTGTCAAGAGGTTGGGGTGTCAAGAGGTTGGTGGAGGTGTCAGGAGGTTGGTGGAAAGTCAGGGGTTGGTGGGGGTGTCGGGAGGTTGGTGTGGGTGTCAGGATGCTGGTGGGGATGTCTGGGGTTGGTTGAGGTGTCTTGAGGTTGGTGGGGGTGTCATGGAGATTGGTGGTGGTGTCTTGGGGTTGGTGGGGGTATCAGGAGTTTGGTGGGGGTGTCTGGGGGTTGTTAGGGGTGTCTGGGGGTTGGTGAGGGTGTCAAGGCATTGGTGGGTCTGTCAGGAGGTTGGTGAGGGCTTGGGCAGCCTCCCTGGCTGAATGGTGCATGGATAGATGGAGAGATTTTGAGAAGGGTAAAGAGAAAGAGACATAATGTATGAAAGCAAGAAAGAGAGGGAGAGGGAAATAGGTCAGGGGCAGGTCAGAAGGTCAGAAGCCAATTTGCCCTGACCATTTCACTTAGGAGTCTTTGTCCTGTTAGACCTATCCATTCAGCCACATGGGCACACACACATACACAAACTACACATTTAATCCAAATACACATACTGATCATCATAAATAAGCATCACACTGCCCATCTACACACACACACACACATGCACAGACTCACACACATTTTTTTCTCTGTTCCTTTGTGTGGTTCAGCAGATGGAGAGGAGTAGAGTGTGGTTGCTGGGTAGACTAAGTAGCCCAGGAGTCACTCAGCTAGTTGTTACTTTTTTGTTTCAGAGAGCTGTCAGAGGACAGAGAGCCAAACCAAGCTGCAAACTTACTTATTATATTACTACTGCCCTCTCTTTTTTACGCTCCTTCTGCTGTTTCTCTCTCTCTCTCTGTCAGGCACACCTCGAAGTAATTACAAATTACGAGAGAGAAAGAGAGAGAGAGAGAGAGAGAGAGAGAGAGAGAGAGAGAGAGAGAGAGAGAGAGAGAGAGAGAGAGAGAGAGATGTGAACGAGCTGAGAGACAAGGAAAGAAGGGCCTTCTATGCCATCAAAAGGAACATAAAATTTGCTAAAAATACTTGAATCAGTTATAGAACCCATTGCCCTTTATGGTTGTGAGGTCTGGGGTCCGATCACCAACCAATAATTCACTAAATGGGACAAACACCAATTTGAGAATGCACGCAGAATTCTGCAAAAAATCATCCGTGTACAATGTAAAACACCCTAATAATGCATGCAGAGCAAAATTAGGCCGGTACAAGCTAATTATCAAAATCCAGAAAATAACTGTAATATTCTACAACCACCTGAAAGGAGGCGAATCCCAAACCTTCCATAACAAAGCCATCACCTACAGAGAGATGAACTTGGAGAAGAGTCCCCTAGCAAGCTGGTCCTGGGGCTCTGTTCACAAACACAAACAGACGCCACAGAGCCCCAGGACAGCAACACAAATAGACCCAACCAAATCATCAGAAAACCAAAAAATAATTACTTGACACATTGGAAAGAATTTACAAAATAACTGAGCTAACTAGAATGCTATTTGGCGATAGACAGAGAGTAAACGGTGGCAGAATACCTGACCACTGTGACTGACCCACACTAAAGAATAGCTTTGACTATGTATAGATTCAGTGAGCATAGCCTTGCTATTGAGAAAGGCCGCCGTAGGCAGACCTAGCTCTCAAGAGAAGACAGGCTATGTGCACACTGCCCACAAAATGAGGTGGAAACTGAGCTGCGCTTCCTAACCTCCTGCCAAATGTATGACCATATTAGAGACACATATTTCCCTGAGATTACACAGATCCACAAAGTATTTGAAAATAAATCCAATTTTGATAAACTCCCATATCTACTGGGTGAAATACCACAGTTTGCCATCACAGCAGCAAGATTTGTGACCTGTTGCCACAAGAAAAGGGCAACCAGTGAAGAACAAACACCATTGCAAATACAACCTACTGCATATTTATGTTTATTTGTTTTCCCTTTTGTACTTTAACTATTTGCAGATCATTACAACACCATATATAGACATATGACATTTGAAATGTCTTTATTCTTTTGGAACTTCTGTGAGTGTAATATTTATAGTACATTTTTATTGTGTATTTCATTTTTGTTAATTCTACTTCACTTGCTTTGGCATTGTTAATATATGTTTCATGCCAATAAAATCCTTGAATTGAATTAAATTGTGAGGAGACAGTGCATGGGGCATAGAGAGACAAGACAACAATGTTGACAGCAACATTTGGAGAAAGGCAAAATCCACAAAGACGTGCTGACAAACAGACAGACACACACACACACACACACAGTACATGCTGTAGTTGCACATACACTCAAACTATCTGCAGCTGCATCCTGTGTGGCTGAAACCACAGGGCTCTCCTGTCACACACACACACACATATACACACACATACAGATATATTCACACACTGCATGTTTACACTTGTTAAGAAAGCTGAAAAACACAACCAAGACAACTGCCATGAAGTCTTCTCAAAACTTAAACACAGAGCAGACACACCAACAGACACAAAGACATCAAAGTTCTTATAACGAAGTCTGTGTGTAGCTGGTGTATAGGAGTCAGGCGCAGGACAGCAGGTATGAGTAAATAAACGTATTTACTCAACATAATAAATGCAACACAAAAACAGAGCCCACAATAACGGACCTTCCTACATAGAAACAATCACTCACAAACAAACATTGGGGAACAGAGGGTTAAATAATGAACAGGTAATTGGGGGATTGAAATCAGGTGTGTAAGACAACGACAAAACAAATGGAAAATTAAAAGTTGATTGGCGATGGCTAGAAGGCCAGTGACGTCGACCGCCGAACACCGCCCGAACAAGGAGAGGGACCAACTTCGGCGGAAGTCGTGACAGTTCTAGATCTTCATTTGATTGACAGGTGATAATTAATTAGCTCAGAAGACGTCAAAGCAAATCCCCAGACATGACAAGCCTCAGTTGCAGATCACTCTTTGTCTGGGTGATCCCAAGTATTTTAATCTTAATAGTGTAATCACAACTGAACAGATAACATTGTTTGATTACCATGTGTCAGATGAATAATCCACTCTGCCCATAAGGAAGTTTTGCTGCTTGTTTGATTAACGGGTTGTATGTAATATCCTATTTTCTTATTGCAGAGTCAATATGAATGCTTCACTGTGTGTGTTCATGAGATAAATAGGCAATATACAGACAGTTTGCGGGACGGTTATTGGGGACAGCTGTACTAACAATATTGATTTATTTAGAAAAAAGTTACACCATTTCAATGAGAAAGTGACAGATAAAAGCAGATTTAAAAAATCAGCTTCCGTCAATATGCTGTTTGATAGAGCTGTTTGTTTCACACACACTCTCTCCACCTATTCACACACACTCATTATAATCCTCTCTGCCCATTGGCCGCTGTCAGAGCCCTGTCTCCAAAGCATCATCGGAATGCAGAGTTGGGCTACGCAAGGAACGCTGTGTAAATATGTAAACAAACAGTGCATGTGTCAAATACAGTGTGTGTCAGCGATGTCTTTGTGGGGGAAAAAAATATGTAGAAAATCAAGAAAAAATGTACCTCATCACAGGTTGTGTTATGGCAACTTTACTGACGACTTTCAACATTTAAATATTAACTGAAACTATTTATAAATTGATATCTGATGAAATGTACGGTGGCGAAGTCGCACACAGTGCATGTGTGCACCTGACCCCAGCAGAAACGAAAGAATGTATAGAAAAGTACACAATTGTCAGAAAATGCCAGAAAATACCATTCTGTATGACGTTTACCAGAGCGTTCTGGAGTGAAGCTGGAGCTGTTTTGTTAAAAGTCAATTTTGTCCTATGCCAAATCGTAGTGATGAAGAGAATTTAGAACACGTTTTATTGAACTACTCCAGAACTAAAGAAATATGGGATCTGATGAGAAGTAATGATTTTCATTTATGTATAAATCAATCTTTTACTGTGTTTTTGATACTCACATGTTTTTGATACTCACATGGATGACAATACTAAAGATCTATGGTGGATAATAATATGCATTGTGAACCATAAGATTTGGAAGACAAGATGTAATATGACGATAAAACAATACCTTATTTTTAAACAAATCAAAACGGAATAAAAACAAAATAAAGTTGACCTACAAAAACTTCCATGGACAGTTTTAAATATGTGACTGACTGGCTCAATTCAGTACTATGTAGCAACATGTGAAATTGTGTTTTGTACATTGGATAAAAGTAGATACTCGGAGATAGAAAATGTTTTTTCATACACTACAGTTCTGTAATGCTGCTTTTGAGAAAATGCAGATGAATGTTTTGCTACACCTACTGAAGAGCTCTTCTTTGTCTACACCCATTCAGCATTGTTCACAAGCCTTAGCCCCACCCATCTCTTTAAAGATTCACATGTGAGGCCATGTGCTAAACAGAGTGAGTACTGTAGTGTACTAAACAACCAGATATATCAAGATTAAAGGTTGGTTTATACTATGTCTATCAAGATGTCTGAATCCAGCTGTCCCAGTTACATCATGAACATTCTATTGTCATCAATCTTGTATAAACACAAAAAACAGCAACACAACACTTTCTAAACAAAGATTTGCATTTGTTTCTAGCTTGCTAGTTAGCTAGCTAACTTTAAGTTAGCTGACTAGCCAGTTCAAATAATGACCATTTCATATAGCTGACAGCATCTTAACTTTAGCTCATTTGTATGGATTATTACAGGAAAAGAAAGTCACAACAATATCATTATTTACAAGTTAAAGGTGAGAATTTTAGAACTTGGACACTGTCACGTTGGCATGAAGGATAGGGAGCCAGACGCAGGAATGCGTAATAGTTTTTTTTATTAAGTGCAAATTATTGCGTGCCGTGTAAAGACATGGGAGTAAATAACACTAGCGCACAATGATTATCACACAGGACAAGACCCGTAATCATCTGCACAATCCACAACGGCACGAAAGCCCAAAACACACAGCACAGGTACTCACACGCACCAACGGACATAGTAACAATAATCGACCCCCCAATGGAGACCAAAGGGCACATATATATGAATACAATCAGTGGGAATAGGGGCCAGGTGTGTGTAATGAAAGTTCTGGAGGGATCCGTGACAGACACTGTCTCGTTGGCCTAACGTTATATTCTCGTTGGCCTAACGTCATGTTATTCTTCACATTACCGTCTTTGGTAAACACACACTATATCATATAAAATCTAAGTTGTCACATGCACAGGATACAGAAGGTGTAAACGATACAGTGAAATTATTACTTGCATAGTGGAGTATTTTTAGACATGAAGCTAGCTAGCTAGCTAAACAATTAACTATAATGCCAATTCATAATGTTACTAGACTGCATGAATCTAGAGGTAGCTAAAGCTAACCAACTAGATTCAATATTAGCTAGCTAGCTGACATTGGGCTAAACTAGCAATGCAAATGGCTCTGAGATACAAATAATATTACTACACAAGATCATACACATAATGTTAGCTAGCGAGCCAGCCAGCCAGCTAATGTTAGCTAGCTAGCTAACAGTACGCTTTAACTTGCAATGTAAATTACTTTCTGACAAAAATAGAAACGTACAATAACTGAAAATGTAGCTAGCTAGATTATCTTACCCGCATACATGCTTTTCTCTCTCTGTCATGGATGCCACAGCTGCTCTTAGTTTGAAGATGTAATCCGGAGACAGGTGTTTTTTGCAGTTCTTCCTAATATCTTTCAAAGAAACCGCGTTAGAAAGCCGCATTACCTACACATACTGAGCAGCTTATGTTATAGACAGAAGCGTCCTACATAGCAGACAAATCCAAACTCATCTCTCGGCATCCCCAACCCACCCATGATCTCAGCCAATCATGGCTAGTGTGAAGGTTCCTGACTTTCTCCGTGGCTAAACCAACTCGTAATTTGTATTTGTATTTAAAGATGGCATACAAGTTTGTTATTAAAGAAAATGAAAGTTAAAATGTTACAGAAGACATTTACGCTCAAATGCCTCTCCTGTGAAGTAGTGATGCGCAACATATGCCTAGTTTCCTGAAACGAGTCACATACATACACTGAGAAAAAATATAAATGCAACATGCAACAATTCCAATTATTTAACTGAGTTACAGTTCCTACTGTATACAAGGAAATCAGTCAATTAAAATAAATAAATTAAGCCCTAATCTATATATTTCACGACTGGGAATACAGATATGCATCTGTTGCTTACAGATACCTTAAAAACGTAGTGGCGTAGATCAGAAAACCAGTCAGTGTCTGGTGTGTCCACCATTTGACACATCTCCTTCGCATAGAGTTGATCAGGCTGTTGATTGTGGCCTGTGGAATGTTGTTCCAGTCCTGTTCAATGGCTGTGCGAAGTTGTTGGATATTGACGGGAACTGGAACACGAACACGAGAGATCACGTTTAGAGGGAGGCCCCATGCCACATGACCTTGTGTTGCAGAGAGATGAAAAGTCAATAGTGGTCATGCGTCAGTTGAGGTATGCAGTAGATGCACACACACACGTACGCGTGCACACACACACACTCTCTCCCACACGACCACTAACGTCACATCTTCTCCAGACTGCCCAATGCTTTTGCCATTGACAGGACATTCTGGCTCCATAGGCCATGCAAGTCATTGTTGTGTTAAACACCAGTGCATTAGATAAACACAATCATAACAGTGCTCAAAATACCCACACACTTTGGGACACCTATCCAATTGTGCAAGACCATTTTGAGCCAATCGCATCTCTGTTACCAACAGCAAACAATCAGTGTTTGAGTTTGTCAGAGCCTGATTCTGTGATCTGATTGGCTGCTACCACTTCAGCCCCTCCCCCTCTCTATCCTTCCCAACAGATTAAGTAACACCATCAAAACAAAAAGAGCTTATTTTGTTTTTCATTAGCAGCAGAGAAACCATAAACACCGGGCTTGTTTTGAGAGAGAGAGAGAGAGAGAGAGAGAGAGAGAGAGAGAGAGAGAGAGAGAGAGAGAGAGAGAGAGAGAGAGAGAGAGAGAGAGAGAGAGAGAGAGAATAAGATGAAGCACTGTTGCTAGGGACACCTTGGTATGTTACTAGGGCAAATGTGATGTGTTGCTATGGAAAAAGCACATGTGTAACCAAGAGGGGCAATTGCATCATTTCCTCCAAAAACCTGAAAAACATTTCTCCCATACTTTACCCTATAAGCAAAACCCAAATGTTATCCTGAGTTTATCTTTTGGGGGATGATGGAATTCTAAATGTTTCACACGTCTCTCTCGACTCTTAAACACTTTGTTATTAAGTCATGCATGGGAGAAAATTATCAAATAAAAACACTTATTCTATGTATCTTGATATTGTCTTTGGCGCCAACACTAGTTTACTGTTTTTGTTAAACGTCACTATGCTCGTGGTGATAACTCTAGTCCACTGTTCTCCCTAGGGAAGAAGTGTGTGAGTATGAACACAGCTTCTGTTTGCTTGTCCTCTCACAGTACTATGTGTTAGTCCACGAACTGTTCTGAAAGGTGATTGACCTGTAGAGATGATGTTGTTCACGTGGCAAGTGGGGCCTAGCATCATTAATGTAATCATGTAACCATGGTTCAGGAGGGAATGTTCTAAAGATCATACACCCTTCCACACTTTGTTACACAATATGTGATGGCCCAGTGTTACATCAATCTATTTTGCATGCTTTCACAGTCCACTCTTGTCAAACTCTTGATGAAAAATGAGCTGTTTGTGTGAGGAGCCAGTGCATCATCGCTCCCCTAATTCCCTACAGCAGGGATGGGCAACTCCAGTCCTCGGGGGCGGAGTGGTGTCACACTTTTTTCCCATCCCTAGTTAATACACCTGATGAAACAAACTGCATTCTAACCTGAATATCGTGATTAGTTGATTGTTGGTGTCAGATGTGTTAGCTGGGGCTGGGGCAAAAGTGTGACACCAACCAGGCCCTAGAGGACAGGAATTGCCCATCCCTGGCCTACAGTGTCAACTGAAATTACATTTTAGGAATGCCCATCTATGTGGTAGGCCTACCGTTAGTAAAACACACAACAAAAAAAAAGATGGCTGGTCCGGACAGGACCAAAAAAAGACGTCCAAAAGACATCTGTGTTGATACGTCCTTACTGGGGTGGAGCCAACCGTGTTGGCCCGCGTGGTAAGCCCACTGTTTGTAAAACAGGCCGTTGCGTTGGCTTAATTAGTCTTGATTCCTGTGACTACTCAATTTGGCTATTTAAGCTCTGAATATCAGCTACCCAACTTTATCAGGAGGAGCTATCCTGAGCCTATTTGCAATGTGTTTACACAGCGGGAAATGCAGAAATATTTTCTCTTTCACTATTAAATTTACCGACACAAACGTAAAACCACTGATCATGAAAATGTAGCCCACAGGATGAAACTCCTGGATAGCAGTTGTGAGTAGCATGATTGTCCCCTTGACTTTTTCCACATTTTGTTAAGTTACAGCCTTATTATGAATTGGATTAAATAAATAAAAAATTAGCGTCAATCTACACACAATACCCCATGATGACAAAGCAAAAACAAGTTTTTAGCAATTTGTGAAAATTTCTTAAAAATAAAAACCAGAAATGCCATATTTACTTAAGTATTCAGACCCTTTGCTATGAGACTCAACATTGAGGTCAGGGGCATCGTATTTCCATTGATCATCCTTGAGATGTTTCGACAACTTGATTGGAGTCCACCTGTGGTAAATTCAATTTATTGGACATGATTTGGAAAGGCACAGACCTGTCTACATGTATATAAGGTCCCACAGTTGACAGTGCATGTCAGTGCAAAAATCAAGCCATGAGGTCGAAGGAAATGTCCGTAGAGCTCAGAGACAGGATTGTGTCGAGGCACAGATCTGGGTAAGGGTATCAAGAATGTCTGCAGCATTGAAGGTCCCCAAGAACACAGTGGCCTCCATCATTCTTAAATGAAAGAGGTTTGGAACCAGCAGTTCAAACTGAGCAATTGGTGGAGAAGGGCCTTGGTCCTAGGGATGTGACCAAGAACCCGATGGTCACTCTGACAGAGCTCCAGAGTTCCTCTGTGGAGATGGGAGAACCTTTCAGAAGGACAACCATGGTAGAGCGGCCAGACAGAAGCCACTCCTCAGTAAAAGGCACATGCCACTTGGAGTTTTCCAAAAGGCACCTAAAGACTCAGACCATGAGAAACAAGAGTCTCTGGTCTGGTGAAACCAAGGTAGAACTCATTGGCCTGAATGCCAAGCGTCACATTTGGAGGGAACCTTATACCATCCCTACGGTGAAGCATGGTGGTGGCAGCCTCATGCTATTGGTATGTTTGTCAGCAGCAGGGACTGGGAGAATAGTCAGGATCGAAGGAAAGTACAGAGAGATCCTTGATGAAAACCTACTCCAGAGTGCTCAGGACCTCAGATTGGGGGTGAAGGTTTACCTTCCAACAGGACAACCCTAAGCACACAACCAAGACAACGCAGGAGTGGCTTCGGGACAGGTCTCTGAATTTCCCTGAGTTGCCCAGCCAGAGTCCAGACTTGAACCTGATGAACATTTCTGGAGAGACCTAAAAATAGCTGTTCATGCGATGCTCCCTAACCAACCTGACAGAGCTTGAAAGGATCTGCAGAGGAGAATGTGTGAAACTCCCTAAATAAACGTGTGCCAAGCTCGTAGCGTCATACCCTAGAAGACGCAAGGCTATAGTTGCTGCCAAATATGCTTCAACAAAGTATTGAGTAAAGGGTCTGAATACTTATGTAAATGTAATATTTTAGTTTTAAATTTAAATGAATTAGCAAAAATGTCTAAAAAAAAACGTTTTTGCTTTGTCATTATGGGGTAGATTGATAAGACGTAACAACGTGACAAAATGTGGAAAAAGTTAACGGATTTGAATAGTTTCCGAATGCAATGTATCCTTCCTTCCATCCCACCAGTTTTTAAACTAGCCAATCTGCCTGCCTGTAAGTCTGAATACCCAGACACCAGAACCTGTCATCAAATGAATATGCAAATGAATCAACAGACTGCATCTGCAGGGCAGCTGTCTTCTACAGTATGTGGATGAGCCAATTTCATGGTCAACCGTTACAACAGCAGTCTATGGCATTACACCCCAGGACCTACACCTATGGCCATGAGTGGCTGGGGACTAGGGATTCCTGGCATGTCCTAGAGACATGTGTTCCTGATGGGCTAAGGTCAACTATGTCAGTAATGTGTGAGGATTTATGCTAAGTGTTGCTCTGCATCCCATATCTGGGAGAATGCTTAGCATATCCCTGCCAAGGCATGACTGGCATCCACGATAAACTGACAAATATTGGTTGCATGTGGGGAGAGGTGTAGGGTGGGGTTAAGGAAAAGGCTGCTGTTTTCTGCATTGTGGCTGGCGTTTTCTCCTTCACGAAAATAACTGCTTGCCCCCAACTACGTGTTTGCACCACCCAACTCCATTAGCACCCATGAACAGTATAAAACTCAGTTAGCAAAACTATACTGTATATCTCAGTTATGTCTCCATTTCCCCAAACCTCTCCATGCTTCTGCTGCCAAGCTGTGTGCCCATACCAGGAGAGGCAGGCTAAACCAGGCTATGGCTTGGCGGTGTGGCCTCCCTAGGATATTTAAGGAGCGCTCTCTCATTTACAATTATCTCATGTCAGCATACGTTAGGGAAGAGGCCTGGACCCCCAGACTAATGTGATCAACAGGAGGGGAATGTGTTTGGCCTGACAGCACCTCAAGGTACTAGGACCTGGCCTACGCTGGGTTGGGTTCACAGTAAGACATGTCTATCTCAATGCTTCACATTTTATTGGGTTTCATACCATTATGTTTTAGTTGTTTTAAATGTTTTAGATTTGTACAATTGTTAAATGGGTTGGGACCATGTATAAAATGCACTACAACAAACTTCAAATGTGAACGTGTACTGTTTGGTTGCTAGTGAGATTGTTTGAGGTTGTGTTATGCTGTGTGCATTCTTCATGCATTTTGCTGTTTGCTTGTCCGCAGTTGGTGACCACTAATGAAGACTAGACCAAAGACCATGATCTAATACAAGACCTTCAGTATGTGTCATCCAGAGGAGGCTGGTGGGATATGAGCTATAGGAGCGTGGGCTCCTTGTAATGGCTGGAATGGCATCAATGGAATGGTACCAAACACATCAAACATATAGAAACCACGTTTGCCTACATTTCATTAATTCAATTTCAGCCATTACAATGAGTACCTCCTCCTCCTCCCACTGTTGCTCTTGGTCCTCCTCCCTTCAGGTCAAATACAGCCCTACCTCTATCTATTCCTCTACCTCTATATATACCTCTAACTATACATATACCTCTAACTCTACCTCTATATATATACCTCTAACTATACCCCTACCTCTATCTATAACTCTATCTAAACCTCTACCACCTCTACCACTATTTATACCTCTACATATACCTCTTCCTATATCTCTACCTGTACCTCTACCTCTATATACACCTCTAACTACTGTATACCTCTACCTCTATCTCTAACTATACCTCTACCTCTAATGATACATCTATCTCTACCTATACCTCTACCTCTATATATACCTCTAACTACTGTCTACCTATATCTCTACATATATCTATACCTCCAACTAGACCTATAACTCCTCCTCTATCTCTACCTCTATCTATACATTTAACTCTACCTCTACCTATACCTCTACCTTTAAATCTGACCAGCAGCATACCACCCTGCATACCACTCATGGTTTGCCTCTAAAGCTAAACAGGGTTGGTCCTGGATGGGATACCAGGTGGTGCTGGAGAGCCAGTAGGAGGCAATCTTTCTTCTGGTGTTGGAGGGCAGTAGTCTGATAAATGGGTGTTCTGACACTCTGTGGTCACTGAAGAGCCAATGGCACTTATTGTAGGAATGCTAACCCTAATATCCTGGCTAAATTACCAATCTGGTCGTCATCATCCACAGCTTCCAATTGGTTGTTGCTGTAAATGAGAATGTGTTCTCAGTAAACTTACCCGGTAAAATAAGTATTAAATAAGAAAACATCTACTTAGAACCAGACAGTGAAAAGTAAGTAGACTCCCCAGTCCCCACCATGTTAACAGTGAAATCATTATTCCCTATCCAAAACAAGGAGCAGGGGAGTGAACCAGGGCCTGTATGTCAGTAAGCAGAGCTCCAGAGTACAGCCCCTTCTCTACAGTATGTGACACCTGCGTAGATTAGCAGCACATAACCAGCCAGCATGAGCTCAGCCTCATGGCATTAAACCAGGGGACAGTTGGAATGCCACTGGCTTGGTGTTTAATGTCAGGAAGGAGGAGCAGGGAGTGGGAAGCCACTCTTTCCTCTAACCTGTCTGCCTACCTGCTCCCAGATGTCTATGTACTTTAGCCTAACCGATCAAGAATGGCATGACAACAATAGTCAGTAAAGTTGGCTAAAGCACATATGAGAAGAACCAGGGTGCTCTACCTAGCCAAGAATACATACCAATATTACAGTTGACCCCTGAACAGTTTCTGGACTAACCAATTGGCTGATAACTCTCCATCTCTGTTTTACTTTCTCTTCATTTTCTCTCTCCATCTAGCACAGATTTCAGCATAGACAGTCAGTATGTGTCTATCTTAACGGGTGCCTGTTGCTGCAGGGGGTTTAGTGGAACAAAACGGAAAGCAGCACGAGGAGGGAACCTTTTAGTAAACCACAAAAACAGCCTGTCTGTCTGTTCTCCAGCTGGAGCTCTATATTCCAGCCAACAGACACTTCTTCCCCACACTGGCCACATGATGCACCTGTAAAAAGAGGAGGTAAACAGACACATTTTTCTTCTTGGCACAAAGGA
This sequence comes from Oncorhynchus clarkii lewisi, assembly GCF_045791955.1. Lineage (NCBI taxonomy): Eukaryota > Metazoa > Chordata > Actinopteri > Salmoniformes > Salmonidae > Oncorhynchus > Oncorhynchus clarkii. The sequence goes on along the minus strand of NC_092176.1, from coordinate 31,525,191 downwards.
GCCGTTTCTCCACTCAGCCAACAACAGTAGCAGTGATCCTTTGTTTTCATTTCAACTTGATAGGTCTTGTTAAGATACTGTCTAATTTCCAAGAAAGATAGCTTATTCTCCTAAAGGCAATCGTATACGGCCCCATCTAAACTGGGTCAGGGAGCTTTCCAACAGTAATCAATGAAATGCTACTAGCCAAGGCAATTCTGTTTACCTAGCATATAATGCGAAATAGCCAGACTCTTTGATGTGGAACATTGTTTCGCGTCAGCTCAAGCCCACACCTCAACTACCTTTCCTGTGACCGCCTGGCCTGCTTTCCAAGTAACAAGCCCCAATCGTGACTCTAAATACCATTTCCTGTCATGTCAAGGTGTGTGTTTTACTGGAACAACGTGCTGATTACTCAGCGAGCTACACTCACTTTCCCTCTTGAAAAAGTTTGAATCTTTCCTTGATTTCATTTTTCTTTTGCAATAGCTACAGCGTCTGTGAAACCTGTCACTCAGGATGTACAAGTGTGAGTTGCTATTTCCTAAAAGCATTCAATCCCTGTCAGTTATAGATAGTGTTTGCAAGTTAACTACATGATTTCTTCACAAAATCCAGTTTTCACACTTTCCTGGACACACAATACTCCCCAGCCACACACATACGCACCACCAGCCCCTCGCTGACAGTGCAGAAATCATGCTCTAGAGACAAAAGAGAGGCCCGGGCCCAAGCCCCTTTCCCCCAGCCCTCTAACCCCCCAGCCCGCTGGCCCCCAGCCCTGGTTCCTGGCTCCGGCGGTTGTGCAAGCTGTCGCAGTAAGCAGCTGGTATATGGGATGGGAAAGTCTGAAAGTCTGTCTGAAAAAGCATGTATCTGAACTGCTATTGTGTTGCAACCGTGCTCCCTTACTCCCTCCCTCTACCATTCTTACCCTCTCCTTCTGTTACTCTCTCTCTCTGTCACCCCACCCCCTTCCCCTCTCTCTCTCTTTCTTGCTTTCTTTGCTGCAGCCTGGGGTTCTTTGTGCCACACTTCCTGCCTCAGCTATCTCTGTCCAATCAGAAGCCACTCTGCAGCAGGTTCATCCTATCAGATTCCACTCTATCAGAGACTGGGTTCAATGAGTGCAAACTGCTCATCCCTGGTGATGACTGCACAGGACAATAACTTTTGCACAGAACTTGAGTAAAGTTTAAAGCATTTATTAAGAAATTGTGTAAAATGCTTTTACAGTTTCATAACAAACAGAACAACGTTGCATGTGTTTTTGCATCATTTGACAGCAAAAATAATTAAGAAAATAATAATGTTTAGAAAATGAATGTTTGAGTTTCAATCCGAGCATTGCCCATTGGCTTTGGAAAAGTCCAATATTTTCCTTTCTCTTGTGTTATTCACCTTCTTTCACGTGTCTTTCTGCCACCACCTTACATCCAATCATGTTACACATTTTCACTCATCCGTTTCTTCTCCCTTATCTTTCTTTCTCTGGCCATCTCCTCCGTTCACCCCTTACCATTGGCCCTTGTCAGAGCAGCTATAGGATCATGATCTATGTACTGCAGAGTCCAGTCCAGTTCAACTCCTCACCCTGGTCCAGGCTTTAATGACATGACATGGGCCCAGTCCACATACACCTGAGCCAGTCCACATGTGAGCCCTGACCCCTCCACGGGGTAATCCAGAAACTGCACTGCCATCCCAGACTGCACATTAAGTCCTGGGTTACAGCCACAGCCGTGTATTCCAATAGGCAGACTTCAAACCCTGAGGTTCCGGTCATTTTATGCTCTCTTCATCATCAACAAATGAAGCATGCAGAGGGTTGGTTGTTCAGCGTTCAGGGAGAGTGATGGTGGGAACCCAGTCATACACACTGCGGCTCTCCTCACAAAACAGATGCAGTTTGTCCAGAGCAGGGTCTTTCCATGACTCAGCACCAGGGCTCTGTGAGAAAGAGAGATGATTAGAATCATGACAATGACATCAGGTAGACAGCTAAACTATATAATATCGAATTAGATTGAATGATTGACATTATGATTGCATTGACAGATTGCGTTGACAGCGCACAGGGCGACTGTTATACGCAATAACTATGCGCATGGGGAAAATATGCTGACTGGATGACTCGTGATCAAACCGGTAGATCAGGACGTACCGTGACAAGAATGCAATGTGCGTCCTTGGGTTCGCCGGCCTCTTCTGTGCCCACGAGTTCAGCCAGGCGCTCGATATCGTTAACGCGTACCACGTTTATGTCGTTATCGAAGCAGAAAGCCTGGATGAGGGTGAAGTGGATCTGGAGAGCGATGTCGCATTCGTACTCCTCGTCTGTCGCCAGAACGCAGAATGCCACATTGTCTGGATCACTGTTGGCATAAACAATATTAGCTGTTTAGAAGCCATGCAATTGTAGACTTGGCTATGTAGCATATCTGTGCATGAATAATTATTCTGCATGACATATAAAACAAAAGGAGTGTACTTACACATTCATAATTTTGGCAGACTCATAGACTCCAACGGTAAGGTAGTCCTGCTTCTTTGCAGACACCAACAACTCCTCCAGGGCTGTGCCTGCACTTTGCACTCTGAAGACGAAAAAAAGACACCGGTATTATTATAAAGTCATTACATAGTAAGTAACACATTATCAAACATTTCCGACTACAGTAGCCTAGGTTTGCATTCGTATTAAGAATGTTAAAATGTGTATTTACCTATCTGTGGCGTCGAGTGCGCTCTCCTGTCCAAAGATATCTTCTAGTTCCAGTGTCATGATTGTAATCCAAGTGTGTATCGGGATTGTTAAAGAATATACAGATATATACAGATTCGTTGTTCACCAGTAGTTCTTGCGTTATTCTGAGGTATGGCAGTGCTTCAATGCTTATATATCAGGTCAGCGGAATTTCTCGGCAAGAGGCGTGGTTTTCCCCTCCTGACTGTAGTGATGTGCTTTGGGTATGTGACGACTCCAACGTGTTACAGTAGCGTTTCTTGACGACCCCAAGTGGGGGTAGGATTACAAGAAATCTCCCCCACCTCACTCGTGGCTTGATGTCTACATCAGTACTGTGAAAAACTAAAAGTCCCCCTTTTCTGTCGATTTGAAAACAAATCACCACAAAGAGCAACTAGCCTCGAGGAGCTGTAACTGAACCAACCTTCTAACCTGTTATATTTTGTTGAGTTGTATAATTGTTATGCACTCCTTGGACATGTGTGCACTTTAGTGGCTCTTAGCCTCCACCTTGTTTTATATGTGCAATGTTTTTACTTATGCAAATGGTCATGGATGATTTTTTTAACGATTGCACTAAAGCCAAACGTTGTAAAGATGTTGATATAGGCTACTTACAGCAACTTCAAATATAAAAGGTATGCCATAACTAGTTCCACAAAGTTGTTCTTGGCTCCAAGACAAATCTTAGCAGTGGCGCTTACTGAAAAATAAACGTTTTTTTTCACTGGACAATGACAAGCCGAAGACAACAGCTTGCACCCGGCACACGCCTGTGTTTTGTTTCGCGTCTGAGGGAGCAAGCATATAATTGCCCTTCTTGGCGCGTGGCGATTTATCGCCAAGACAAAGGCGGCTCTGATAGAATAATAGGCGCGTGCCCCACCTGCCTCCTGTTCTTTCAAGATGAGGACCGGGGCTCGGTGGAGGCAGGGTGTGTGTGTGTTGTGTGTGTGGTGGGAGGCAACTGAAACCGATGCGGACAGATGCATGCGCTCATAAAGAGTGGTTCGCCCGCTTTTCACTTTTTATCATTCTGATTGATTGTTTGATTGATACGTTTTACCTATCCACACTCTTTTCAGTAATCTGTCAGAGCATGAATAAAGACTTGACAGACAAATCTCACTGGCTCGCCAAAGTTCAGCATTAATAGCATGCTTGAAATTTAAAGGTAATTTCCGACATATGCAGCATTTACCGTGAATGCAGTCTCCGCTAATGCGGGAACATTTCCTGTAAATGTTAATCACGCTACAAAGCTGATAATCAGCATTATGGATGGAATCGACCCCTAACTAGTAGCTCTGGCCTACCGCACACTGAAATTGGAATGCAATTTAGGGCTAATCCTATAGGGACTCCACTAGGACTATTTTTATGTTTTCTTTATAAATATTAATTTAGCCTAACCTATTCATAGAGTGCATCGTCAGTTGTCTCTGCGATTGCCTCCAAACGCTTAGTCTACCAGAGGCTACAGGCCTACGCACATTTAATCTGATTAGGCTTCTCAAACGCACACCAATAGAAAGTTAGATAATACATAGGATTCATTTATGGTTATTATAATAAAGTGTTATTATAACACAGTAACTATTATCAGATCTGATATACAATATAAGCTAACATGGGCAGGCCACCCTTTACACGGCGTTGGGTATTAGTCAAAGGATGCATAATGCTAAAACTGTGCAGAAGTCGCCCCTTGGTGGTAGTACATGAGAATGACCATTCCCCTATATAACCAGTCAAGATGACACTCCATTATAAGTCATATTCCTTACAGAAAGGGATAATCAGGTGCTGTTATTCTCTCTTTTGTTATGAGTGTTGAATCAATGATGCTACCACACACTATCCTTAATTCCCTCCATCCACCATTATACATCCTTTCATCCTTCCATCATAGATCCTTTCATCCCTCCATCCACCATCATAGATCCTTTCATCACTCCATCACCTTTCAAGTGAAGTAGCCTAAACATGTTGAAAATTGGGCCAGCTTTAGCAGTCCAAAATCTGTTTGTGCTCTTGCAATCCCTTGCTGACATGGTCAAACCAAACTTGAAAATGTTTGGCATGATGAATGGCAGCCGTTGACATGATAGCCTCAATATCAGTCTATTTGTTCGAAGAATTTCAACATGTATACTGTGTTTAAAAAATGGAATTGAATGTCTAACTTAAAAACATAGTTGGCCCAATAACTCTTATTTCCCAATTGACTAAAACAAAAATGGAACCATCAAATAATAACAATTTGTCAATGTCAATTCAAAGCCCTCATATTTGAGATTAGCAGCCCAAAAAGCAAATAGAAGCCAGGTGGTGATAGGTAGCCTGTTAAACATAACATCTCCTCCTGCCTCCACACCTGGTTCCAGGCATAAGCAGTCACTTATGGAGTTCAGTTGGCTTAATCTCAATTTACTATTGAGAGTAAGAAGAGTATACACCAGGTGCAATTTCAAAATGTGGTATTGCATCAGCAGTTATCTTGTCAGTAACTGAGTCAGTCAATTAGCCATTTCAGCTAACATTTTTTTGGGGGGGGATTGGTAGTTAGTCTAGCCAGCTATGTAAACTTGTAGTAATTATGTCCGAATAACATACGGCACATGCCCAGGGGCCCTGACTTCCAGAGGGCCCTCATTGATTTTGTTAAACATTCTCACACATATATTGGCATGAGTCATTACAAAATGTGTAGAATTTCAGGAAACTGGCTTTAAAACTGCAAAGCTTTCTCTAAACCCAGTGCCAGAATGAGTAGAATTGCAGGAAATTAACTGTAAAATGTACATTTCTCTCCACCGTTAAAGGGGGCCACTACATTTTTTTTTACTGAGAGGTGGGGTGGCTTGCATAAAAAAGGCAAGAGCCGGGGGACAGGACTCCGGTTCGTGTCCTCCTGTGGAAGAGATCCAACAAAATCAACTAGGCATTGGGGGAAGCCCCAAGACAAAATGTCTAACCTGTGGTAACCCAGTTCTCCCCTACAAAATGGCACACACAGGCTAAACAACGTTGCAGCACCACGGACAGAAGGCCTACCTGATCGGCAGTTTCAGCACCACTGCCACTGAACAGCGCCCTTCCGAACAGCACCCAACTCAGCATGAAACTGGAGATCATTTGAATTAAAAAAGGGACTTTTAATGACGATCAGTGTCAAACAATAAGAGTTGAAAACGTACATTAATCATTCCGTCCGATTTATATTTCAAACCGGGATTAGTGATTTCTTTTAACCTGATTAAGCCAAATGAAATCTCTTTGATAGGTACAAAAATAACCAAATGTTCCAATACCATTTAGACTTCATAAATCACTGATAACCCAGAAAATACACAATGTACCCTAACACTAACATAAATGCCTCGCTGAATGGACTGACAGGTCATTACATTTGAGTATAGTTAAACTGCAACACTGAATTAACATGTTAAATGTTCACCTCTCCATATGACACAGACTTGAAAGATAACCAGGGGTAAAAACAGGCCCAGACTATGAACCACTGGATAAAGGACTGAAACAGCTCGTAACTAAAAAGGTCTAAACTAGTGAAAAATGGTTCAGCAACTGGCTCCTGAAAATGGGGATTAATTAGAGCACTATGACATATTTAAATTTGTACACAAAACAAATCAAAGAAAGCACAAATACCCTTGTTACAAGGGAAATACATGTATAGTTTTTAACACAAAATCTAAAATGGCCAAATGTCCTGCAATGGCTAAAGCAGTGTATACAGATCAACAGTTTTGATCTAGAATCATGAGAATGCATTTATACTATGGATGCTGACTTTTCAAACTAACAGAGAACTTAACACCACTATGAAAGGAACTGGTAAATCGCTAGCAAGGTACATATCATACACCTACTGGAGATGCACCATACAGGTGGACAGAATTAACTGTTGTCAGTTTGTTTTGTTTTTCAATAGAGAATTCAGGTTTTAGAAAGTATTCAGCAATCATGGGATGTCTACACATTACTACTCATTCTCATAGTGCGCTTTTTCCCCTCGATGAGAGGATGACTATGCATAACAATGGAAATCTCAGTAGTCCATTTTAGCACTTGAACAAGGCATTAGAACAAAGTGCTTCAAGAAGAACAGTAGTATCACAAGGAGGAGGAGGACAATCAGGTAGAGACAGAGGATACTGTAATAAAAAAAACGTCCCAATACCCTTTTCTCTTCATCCACCAACTTTCAATTAACATGATCAATAACTGAAACCTTTAAAATAACCCTCTCCCACCATTCCCTTTTTTAGTTCATTCACCACCAGCTCTTCTGTTTACATCTCGTCCGAGCGGTGTTGCTGTATAATGATAGATGTAGGCTTCCTGTCAGTCCAGTTCTCCTTGGTCCCTGGAACCTCATAAGCCACAGCCGTTCCCACTGGATCCCTGGATCCCTCCTGCAGGCCCCCAGCCACGGGTCCAGCCCCCGGCTTCAGCTCGGCCTGACCAGGACTGGGGAAGTCTGCAGATGAGTTGCTGTTGAACCCACTCTCAGACTCAGACTGCTCCACTTTCTGGTAGTCTGGTGTGTGGTTCTGCCCGCCAGTGAACATGGCCTTGGTGTTCTCCACCTTGGCCACTAGGAGGAGACTGCGAGGCTCAGCGTCATCTACTCCCTCTCCAGGCTCAGAGTAATCCAGGGGCAGAGGGTCTGGGGTGTCATCAACAGCAACAGAACGCAGGGTCCTGGAGACAACTACAGAGGGGAAAGGTTTAACATCTGCTCCAATCTTAAATACATTACTCGTCTTAATAACGGGAAGAGACAGGGAATATTTGATGAATTTTAGATGTTATTTATTGTTGTATACATAACATTACTTTAAAGAAAAAATAGCTATTTTGAACAGAATAACTTCTGTTCATATTATTATTATTTTTAAATAGCTTTATCATTTCAGACCATCCTAGTTTTTTTTAACTTACCGGAGGAGGGGGTGTATATCTCCTTCTGTCCAGGGCTGCGGCCAAACGGGTTGACAGAGGGGAAGACGATGAGGCAGAAAGACAGCAGGAACACCTGAGCAGAGAGAAGAGAAAACTGTAAGAAAGCTGACAAATGTGTGTGCAACCTAGGCTTACAAACCCAATACATGATACATCCGTCTACAAATAATTATGCAAGAAGTATTTGCGTAACTTTTTTATATCTTCCATTCATTTTTTTATGCTAAAATAACATTGTCTTGTATAAGAATATCATTCTTCTCATTAGAGACCCAAGCAGGGCTCCAGTCTTTATTAACTAAAGCATAAGTACATGTTAGTTTATTGTTCCAACATACCATTATTTGGCAGTGGGACAATAATGGCTTTAGCCTCAATAGTATACTAGTACAGTACAGGCTCTCCTGGTCCTAAAGAGGGAGACACTTACAACCATCTGGAGCACCATATGAAAACATAATCAAGCCTCAATCAGGGTTGATATTACTATAATGTCCAAATCAGTTATAATAATGTCACCATACAGGCTGGGCTGGCACCCTGAAAGAACAGGATGTAGCAAGCCGCCTCAGCACACACCGTGTTAACAAGGTTTAACTTCAATTTGGAAAAGATTGACAACCAAATACATCTGCAGACAAACTTGTGTGAGATTCTTTCAGTACCAGTAAATTACTACATGCTCTAATTCCCAGCATGCAAAACAGGGGCCATGAAGTGGTGTGAGGGTTAAGCTCTACTCTGTGTGTTAGTCCTCTTACCATGACACATGTGCTGGTGGTGGTTGTCTTCATGGTAGACATCTTCATCATGCCCTGCAGCTTCATCAGCTGCTCTATTAGAGACCTAGACAGGGGAGAATAATAATTACCATCAGAAACGTCATTCATTCATTCTCAGATGTGCATCATACATAAGAATAGTGGTTCCATAATCATGGTAATGGCAGTAGTGGCGTCTTACATGTTTTGCTTCTGCAGCAGTTGGACCTTCTTCTGCAGATCCTGGTTGTGAGCAGTGCAGATGGAAACCCTAGGGACCAATCAGCAATACACTCAGTCAACCAACCAAACTTTATTTAAAACAAACACCTTTTGACCCAATGAAGACACAGCAGGCTAAACATTGGTGAAGTGAAATAGTTTAAATCATATAATGACTAATGCACTGCGTGTGCCTTTGATTTCATTTTCAGAGATCTCTCCATCCATTCTCTCTGACCTGTTCTCCAGGCCATCCACATACACCTTCTTCTTCTTCCTACTCTCCTGGGCCGACTGCTTGTTGCGGATCTTTCTCCTCACCCTCTTCAGTGTCCTCTCCTCAGTCTGAGACAGCGAGAGAGACTACTCACTTGACATGGTAATGTACACAGTGCTGAGGAGCAGTCTGCGGTCTCACTGCTAGAGACAAACAAGTTGTCTGGGAAGGTTTCTCATTTAGTGTGATTGGAATTGATTCTGCAGGAGACAGGAGTCATTTGAATAATTTAAAATACATCTTCTGTTCACTAGTCATTGTCCCTTGATATTAGCAGCCTCAGTACTAAGGTAGCTACAAAGTAGCTAGTGTCACATCTCCCTTGTGAACCTCATTAGTCATTGTCTGCCCTGTCCTTGGATAACACCAGAATCTGGCATTGTCATTCTTAAGGAGTGTATGCCATTTGGACCAAAGTTCTCAGTGGTTTCGGTGGTCTCCAGTGTCAACAACCACTTGTAATAACTGGAGGAAATTACCTTAGTAAGAGGCATGCAAGACGGTATGGCTGCCCCTTCTTTAGCAAGAAGTCTCTTTTCCTCATCAGTCAGGACAATCTTCTTGAACTGGAACTGAAGGGAAGAAAACAGACATTTTTAAGAGACAAGGCCTTCAACAGATCTTCAGCACAGTTACATAACTTTGCCACTGGGTGCCGACAAAACTGTAAGATTATGTCTTGTGAAATTTTAATTGTTCATGAACTCAAGTACAGTTAATGCCATTCTTATTAAAACAATGAGAATAAGTTTGACAAGCCTATTAAATACTTGTTTGATCTTTGGGTTTGACAATAGTGCTTCTGCTTTTCTCATCTATAATACCCATTTGATGATGTGAAACTCACCAGATCCGCTTGGTTGTCCTGTGTAGAGTCCTCTATGGAAAAAGCGCAGGGTAGTTCTTCACTGGAATAATCCTGTTCCATTTCCATCCCCTCACTGTCCAGGTCGTCTGATGAACACGAGAGAACAACACCAGATCTTTATGGTCTCACATGAACAGTAAAGTTATGGAACCTTACAAGGATATTTCTGTGAAATGTTCTAATCCAAGGATGAGTCAAGTGACTCTGAACTCAAATCGTCTGAACTTAATCTCAAAAGCATGGGGAAAATAAAGACCGGCACCACCTAATTCCACCTAACTGAACATCTGATTGCTGATTGGCTGGCGTGACACATTCTTCAGGATTCATGACCAGCTGGGCTGGGGGCGGTGTAAGGTTAGACACCTGGGAACCCCTTCATATGTCATGTGTAGCCCCCTAGAGTTAGTCTGCAGATGCTCAAACTACCAACAAACTATCCAATTAATTGAACTGTCAACAGATTTTATTGTCATGCAACTACTCCTTCATACCACCCAAAGCTATGAACCTGTTAGCCAAGTGTAAAGGTCTAGATCAACACTTACCCAAATCAATAAAGACATCCATATCCAGCTTCTCTGCCCTCACGCTCTGTAGAGCATCCACGTCCTCTTCCTGGAGCAGATAGTAGCTGTGGTCTGTCTGCACGGTCAGGGCCTGAGGGTACTCAGCCTGGAGCTCCAGGGCCATCAGGGGATTGTTGGAGTAGTCTGGGCTGGACAGGGAGTACCCTGGGCTGGGCGCAGGGTCACCGTCACTCCCATGGGAGCTGGTGAAAGCCAGGAAATTCTGTCCGACTATGCCGCCAGTGCTGCTGCCGTCAGAGATGCCGCTATCGCTGCCCAGTGGAGATTGGGAGGGACAGGAGGTGGCAATGTTGTTTTCTCCCTCAAGCAAGCTGGACAGGAAGTCCTCAGTGTCCATGCCTGTCAGCATCTACAATACAGCAGGAAGTTAGTGTCCATTCTATTCAAGATTACTTGTTTATCCCACAAAGAACAATTGTGAAATAGAGTTTACCTGCTATAAAATAAGGAAGTATGTCACATTTTGATGTAATTTGATAATAAACTACTTCTGCTTTACTAGTACAACATGCAATTAAATTAAAGGTTTGTTTCCTGCCAATCATCAAACTATTATCGGTTAGTAAACATAAAACAGTGTTATTCCTGAGTGGGAGACATACATCTTGCTCAGAGAGCCAGTTTTCTAGCCCACTTCCATATGGGAAGAAGGGGTCATTAGCTCCCGGTTCTCCTTCCTGGAACAGGATCCCCAGAAGATCCGCCCCATCCATATCAGGAACATCCTCAGTGACTGACATCTGGCAAACACAACCAGCAATAAATAAATGAATTCTGGAAAAATAATGTTGAGACAGAACTAATTTATTTGTTAAAGTAATAGGTAAATAGGAATACCCTAAACCATATAAATGAATTATAACTATCGTTACATGTCATTTCTGGTCAGGAGGTATTCTTAAGAGAGATTGCATTGAGAGTTGCCACGTCCTAGCGTTTGGCAGTTGCCACACAGTATACAGCAGATGAATGAATGGGTTATGTCTAGGTGAGATACAGATTTAGTCAAATTTTACGTCAAACGTTGTTTTTATACATTTTCGCTAACTCTTTACCTAACCTGCTGCGTAAATTCTCCTAAACCTGTTACGAAAAGTACATTTTGACAAAAGCTGTATCCCTTCTAGACGCCATGAACGACCTCATTCCTATACTTCGCCCCGCCCACTTTCCCCTTTTGTCACACGAGAATCAACAAAACAAGCCCGAGTGAGCTCACAAATGTTAGTATAGAACACTGCACTTCAAATATAGACAAAGTAGTTACATTTCAAGTTAATTAGCTACATACCATAATGCTGTCAATCGAGCTAGTAAACTATTGTAACACCAGTTTCTGTGCCCAGTAGGCTGGAGGTTAGCAAGTTAGCTAGCTGGGTATCCAGTTTACGTTACATTGTCATTGTCCTGGTCGTTTATCTTGCTAACGTTACCTAGCTAGCTACAAGAGCATTGTTTGCATAGACACGATGCACTGACAGTGACAGACACAAGGATGAGTAGTTAGCTAGTAGGTAGGCACTGGGCAATCAGATTAACTAGCAAGATAGCTAATGTAGCTAATCAAGAGTTTGTTTGAAAAAATATGATTTTCTGCATAGCTGACCAGCCAATGCAATACATGCTCCATGGCCAACCAATTTGATAAATTACATCTCCATTAAATATGAAGAATCGATGGTCCTAATTAACTGCACACCTCCGCCACAGATATAACAATGACATGGTTTGTTTGAAAAAAAAAATCAGACAGCAGCTAACGCGTTAATTTAGCTAGATAGCAAACACGATAGATTCCTATGAACAAATGTTGCTGAGAGGGCGTGGTCGTTGTATGTTTTCGTTTACGAATCAAATAAAAAGCATTCATTTCTCATGCCTCAAATGTTCTTACCTTTCTCAATATACAGCCTGATAAGGTAGGATAGCATTCGTGTGAGTCAGTGCAATTATTTTTATTGTTGTCTCTTCCAAATTTCTGTCTCGTACACTCTTCCAGATTAAATCACCTACCAACAAGACAGATATTGCGTCATCAGTAAAGACAAATTAGCGTGCGTAAGATTTCGCCCTTGTCCTTATGGGAAATGTAGTATGGTGTGTGCTGCTCATGAATTTGATGTTGATATGACACAATGCCATTTCTCATGTTCGACATTTTAGTTTCTTCAGAAAATATTGAAATGTTTGAAGAGGGCATACAAATTAGCGTGCGTAAGATTTCGCCCTTGTCCTTATGGAGAATCGATGTTCAGGCTATATCATGATTCCTGGAAAATGAGTGCAAAGCATTATATTGACATGCATTTATAAAATAGAAGATCACATTTTCTATTGAGTCATGGTGCTGGCTTAATGTAACTGGATAGAAAAACAAAGGCATGGCATGGCAAAGGCATTCAAGACAGAAATCATCACATTCCTTGTCCTTATGCTTCATGTCCTCCTCAGTTTCATTCACAGGTTACAGCCGACATAATTCGACTAAGGCCTGTTGTGGTTATTAAAGTGAAAGTAAGACAAGGGTCGTTTCTTATCGGTACGTACAGCATCTTTATTTTCCATAATATAAACCCATTAACCCCAGAGGAACTTTACAAAAAGTTTAGTAAAAAACACAAGTGAAGTTTATCAAAACATTACAAGAGAACAAACGTAGCATTTCATAATTGTATTTAATATTTTAACAAGACATATAGGGCAACAATATAGCATAATGACAATCAAAAAATCTAATCCTTGGAGTTGACAGGTATGGTGTACGAAGTAACTTTCAACCCAACCAGGCCAATAGGCCAATGTGTTAATTTCAACCATTGACCTGGAGTTCTCTTGCCTGGTCCCAGATCTGTTTGTGCTCTTGGCAACTACATTATTCATCGTCAAGCCAAAGCATTTTAGCGCAAACAGACCGGCACTCAGGCTATATCATGATTCCTGGAAAATGAGTGCAAAGCATTATATTGACATGCATTTATGAAATAGAAGATCACATTTTCTATTGAGTCATGGTGCTGGCTTAATGTAACTGGATAGAAAAACAAAGGCATGGAAAAGTGCAATAGAACATTCAAGACAGAAATCATCACATTCTTCCTTCTCATTAGCTTGGACTCTGCATTCAACAATGCTACATCTGGGTTACCAAGGCTCAGTCACTTCATGTAGTTGATTGGGCTACCGATTGGCGCAGTGGTCTTAGGCACTGTCTCTCAGTGTAAGAGGTGTAACTACCGACCCTGATTCAAATCCAGGCTGTATGACATCTGTCTGTGATTGGGAGTCTGGGTTTGGCTGGGGTAGGCTGTCATTGTAAATAAGAGTTGGTTCTTAACTGACTTGCCTAGTTGAATAAAAATATATATATATTTATGAAATTGCAGCATCAGATTTATGGGGTTGATTGTGGCATCATTGTCAGTATCCTTTTTTAGCATTATGTGATATACGTAACTGTTGTGGATGTGATGAATATTGATGTACATTGTCTTAGCTTCAGAAGCTTGTGCATATCCCACATTTTGTGTGCTTGTTCTCAGATGTATTCTTCAGATTTTTACTGAAGCATTTGTTGTCGAAAATTATCTTGAAAATGATGTGTTCTAGCTAAGATTCTCTCTGAAAATATATTCTAAAGTGCATTTCTCATACATTTCAGTACTGTTTTCTAGATAGAAAGATGAGAAGAATTTAGCAAAAATCTATGAATAGTCTTGAAGTGTCTTTTTCAAATGAAAGTCACCCCAAAATACTGACTTCATCAAGTGTTCAGAAAAGTGGATTGGCACATGTATATTGTTACATTTGCATATTGTATTGCAATATTTCAGAAAATATTCTACATTCAACTGGTAAAGGTTACTTTTGATATGCACTACCGGACAAAAACACCAACTCATTCTAGGGATTTTCTTTATTTTTACTATTTTCTACATTGTTGAATAATAGTGAAGACATCAAAACTATGAAATAACACATATGGAATTAGGTAGTAACCTAATGTAGGTGTTCTAAAACTTTTGACCAGTAGTGTGTGTGTATATATATGTATATAGTACCAGTCAAAAGTTTGGACACATATGGAATCACGTAGTAACCAAAAAAGTGTTAAACAAATCAAAATATATTTTATATTTGAAATTGTTCAATGTAGCCAATGTAGCCTTGTTGACAGCTTTGCACACTCTTGGCATTCTCTCAACCAGCTTCACCTGGAATGCTTTTCTAAAAGTCTTGCTGAGCACTTGTTGGCTGTTTTTCATTCACTCTGTGGTCCAACTCATCCTAAACCATCTCAATTGGGTTGAGGTCGGGGGATTGTGGAGGCCAGGTCATCTGATGCAGGACTCCATCACGCTCCTTCTTGGTCAAATAGCCCTTACTCAGCCTGGAGGTGTGTTGGGTCATTGTCCTGTAGAAAAACAAATGATAGTCCCACTAAGCGCAAACCAGATAGGATGGTGTATCGCTACAGAATGCTGTGGTAGCCATGCTGGTTAAGTGTGCCTTGAATTCTAAATAAATCACGACAGTGTCACCAGCAAAGCACCCCCACATCATAACACCTCATCCAGAGATCATCCGTTCACCTACTCAGAAAGACACGGCGGTTGGCACGAAAACTCTCAAATTTTGACTCATCAGATGAAAGGACATATTTCCGCCGGTCTAATGTCCATTGCTCGTGTTTCTTGGCCTAAGCAAGTCTCTTCTTATTATTGGTGTCCTTTAGTAGTGGTTTCTTTGCATCAATTCAAGCATGAAGGCCTGATTCATGCAATATCCTCTGAACAGTTGATGTTGAGATGTGTCTGTTACTTGAACTCCGTGAAGCATTTAGTTGGGCTGCATTTTCTGAGGCTGGTAACTCTAATGAACTTATCCTCTGCAGCAGAGGTAACTCTGGGTCTTCCTTTTCTGTGGTGGTCCTCATGAGAACCAGTTTCATCATAGCGCTTGACGGTTTTTGAGACTGCACTTGAAAAAACTTTAAAAGTTTTTGACATTTCCCAGATTGACTGACCTTCATGTCTTAAAGTAATAATGGACGGTCGTTTCTCTTTGCTTATTTAAGCTGTTCTTGCCATAATGGACTTGGTCTTTTACCAAATAGGGCTATCTTCTGTATACCACCTCTACCTTCTCACAACACAACTGATTGGCTCAAACACATTAAGAAGAAAAGATATTCCACAAATGAACTTTAAACAAGGCACAGCTGTTAATTGAAATGCATTCCAAGTGACTACCTCATGAAGCTAGTTGAGAGAATGCCAAGAGTGTGCAAAGCTGTCATCAAGGCAAATGGCGGGTACTTTGAAGAATCTCAAATATAAAATATATTTTGATTTGTTAAAATTGTTTTAAGTTACGACATGAGTCAATATGTGTTATTTCATAGTTTTCATGATAATTCTACAATGTAGAAAATAGTAAAACTAAAGAAAAACGCTGGAATGAGTAGGTGTGTCCAAACTTTTGGTTAGTACTGTATATATATATATATATATATATATATAATATATATATATATATATAATATATATATACACAATTACCAGAAAGGGGATTCTTTTAAACTACCTTAAAATAATTACCTTTAGGGTGTGGTGCTGCCTATACTATTCAAGTTACCTGTAATTACGCAATCCCAATGTACTATGCCTTCTGCTGACATTTTAAAAACATTCCAAATGACAACAAATGTGTTGGGATAGATTTTGATCAAGAAATCTTTAAGATTTGAATGTCTACTTCAGACTCTGTAACATCCATAACGATACGTTTTCCACCCTAAGCTAATCATGAAAATAGTAATCTTTTCAAAATTATTGTTTTTATGCTCAGCCAAACCTTTCCTTCAAAATGGCTATCCATGTTTTGACCTAAGACTTACAAACTCACAGAAGTTTGCTAATGTGTTTAATCTTTCCAAGAAGCTTACCACTGGGCACACACTGGTTGAATCAATGTTGTTTCCACATAATTTCAAAGAAATGGCTTTGAACCAACGTGGAATAAATGTTGAATTGATGTCTGTACCCAGTGGGTTGTGCATTTCATGTAACATCCAGAACACTTCTTATTTGCTTTATTTCTCCAACATGCTAATATTTAGAAGTCAATTTTTTGGGGATTACATTCCCCCTGGTGGGTAATATAGACACACACATCAAAATTGTATTTATATTTAGTTTGTCCATTCTGTGAGACATTTAAGTTGTGATTTTGTGAGCAAGTATTATGAACATAATGCTGGAATCGCCCAGGTTCCTTTGGAGAAAAATGTCTGCTGGATAACCATATGTTACATGTTTGCCTTTTCTGGTGAGATAAATTAGGGAAAGACTGGCACCCAGGCTAAAGTATATTCTCACAAAGACAAATACTCACTTGAATCCCAACTTTAAAACTTTTTTTGTCTTTCTTAGCGTATCTGAGATTAATGTTTTGCCGATCAACATTCAAGGCAGAAATCAAACTGATTTAAAATTCACCATCTCATTCCTCATTCACAGTAACATACATTCTAATCGTTTGACAAAAAATACAATAAAGTTAAACTATAGGAGTAAAGGCTTTTCATCACAGAATCACACAGAGCTTGGAGGTGTGCCGTAAGCTGCGGTACGCCTTTAGCCGGTCCTTTTTACTCACTCTGGCCCCGACCACATGCGTAACCGCAGGCATGCTCTCCACTGCCCGCCTCTTGTGCGCACGGTGCAACAGAATCCTATAAACACCTGTTATAGAACTCCTACAGTCCTTCCCCTGATTATTCAAGATATGCTCTGTGGTGATCCCTAGTGTCTCCAGTGCCCCCCTCACCTGAGCCTCATCCTCCTCCAACTCTGAAGGTGTGCTCTCGGCCAGATAGGACGGGTCCAGTTTAAAGGGCTCCATGGCCCGGGGAAAGTCTACACTCAGCAGCCACTCACAGCCCATTATCTGCTCTACACTGCAGCGATCTGAGGGCTGAGGCTGGAGGATGCCTCTGATCAGCCTCTGGCAGGGCTCCAGTATCCAGGTGGGCAGCACATAGGCCCCCTCCAGGATACAGCGCTTCAACTTGGCAACCGTGTCCGCCCTGAAGGGCATGCTTCCTGTCACCATGAAGAACAGCATGATGCCCAGGGCCCAGATGTCTACGAAGATGCCCAGATAGTGTTCGTCCCGGAAGAGCTCTGGCGCGGCGTAGGGCGGGGAGCCGCAGAAGGTGTTGAGAGTCTCGTCGCGGCGGCTTAGAGTGCTGAATCCGAAGTCTCCCACCTTGACACAGGTGCTGCAGGTGTAGAAGACGTTCTCTGCCTTCAAGTCACGGTGAATGATGCTGTTGTCATGCTGTGGGGCAGGTCAAAGATGTATCTGGTTAATACACCGGTATATACTGTAAATACATCTCACTCTTTAAATGACATTCAATCACAGGAGGTTGGTGGCACCTTATTTTGGGAGAACAGGTGTAAGGGGTGCGTAACCGGTGGCAGGGAAGTCAGACGCAGGAGAGCAGAACTAGGTAATAGCCGGAGCAGTTTAATCGCAAAACCAACGGCATAAAGAAATAGATAAAATGGGTACAAAACTTGACGCCCACCATTAAACTTGTGCACAAGCACTTACAACAGCAATTCCACACAAAGACATGGGGGGAACAGAGGGTTAAATACACAACAATTAATGAGAGAAATGAAAACCAGGTGTGTAGGAAAACAAGACAAAACAAATGGAAAATTAAAAGTGGATTGACGATGGCTAGAAGACCGGTGACGCCGACCGCCAAATGCCGCACGAACAAGGAGAGGAACCGACTTCGGTGGAAGTCGTGACAACAGGTTTGTGGTAATAACTGGAGCGGAATCAGTGGAATGGTATCAAACACGTGGTTTCCAGGTGTTTGATGCTGTACCATTTGCGCCGTTCCAGCCATTATCATGAGCCGATCTCCCCTCAGCAGCCTCCACTGCATTCAATGTTGCACCACAGAAAATAGACAATGTTTTTAAGCACTTTTCATCTACGGATGTGGAGTCTGAATTGTTCTTATGACCCCAGCATAATATTTATTTGGGAAACGAGGACACACGTTTCAAAGAAAGCAAATGAGGTCAGGAAGCCTTGTGATATTACTGACTCAAACACATACAGTATGGACACATAATAATCTATATTAAAGCGTATGTGAGCAGGACTGTAGCCCTGGGCCAGAAAAATACCATGTGTTTGACAGCTGAGAGGATCTGAGAGAAGACGATCTTGCTGTCTATGTCGGACAGTTTCCCCTCTGTGCTGATCTTGGTGTAGAGCTCGCCTCCGCCTGCATACTCCATCACCAGATGTAACCGTGACAATGTCTCCACCACCTGCCACCCACCAGGAAGAAACACAGAGGATGGTCAAGGCATCTACTGATAATTACACTACTCTGTTTAATTACACTACTCTGTTTAATGACACTACTCTGTTTAAAAGTACACTGCACTGATGACATTAGTTTCTGACCATGCTTTGTGTAACTCATTACTTGTCAGTAATAGATGTTTATCAAGGCCTGGGAGGCTGTGTGTGTGTGTGTGTGTGTGTGTGTGTGTGTGTGTGTGTGTGTGTGTGTGTGTGTGTGTGTGTGTGTGTGTGTGTGTGTGTGTGTGTGTGTGTGTGTGTGTGTGCGTGTGTGTGCGTGTGCGTGCGTGTGACCCCCCTCGTAAAGGCGTATGATGTTGGGGTGTTGCAGTCTCTCCATGCTGGATATCTCTCTGGATAGTAACCTCTGGGTCTTTTGGTCCAGCTTGGTCTTATCCAGGATTTTAATGGCCACCTTGTCTGAGGGAGGACAAAGGGAAATGTTAATTTATTTATTAGGATTCCCATTAGCTGTTCCTGATGCAGCAGCTACTCTCCCTGGGGTCAGCGTTAAGCCTTTGTTATATACCTAAGGTCAACATAGAATGTAGAAATAAAAGGCAGGCCTTGAGAGAAGAGTTAGGCAAAAATAAAGAGATATTCCTGTTTTATCTTATGGTGTTTTATTCTCTATAGATACAACGGTTCAATATTTTGTGGATGTCAACACACACTTCATATTTATATATCTCTATGCATTAGCAAGCTATGTGGCTGATAAAACATGTCAATTCTATAACATTTCAAGCCAAACATAAATAAACACATGTCATAATATTACTGTTGATGATATCTGGAAACGTGCATGTACACCCTGGCCCATCTACTGTTGCTAGCCCCAATTCTGACTTGTTATCATATCTGCTTCACTGATTTTTGCTCTCATAAAAACCTGGATTTTCTGCATGTTATAACACTAGAAGCTTATTACCTAAAATGCATAAATTGAAAGTGTGGGTTCACAGCTACAATCCAGATGTGTTGGTCATTACTGAGACGTGGTAGAGTGTTTTGAATACTGATTTTAACCTTTCTGGTTATAAACGTTTTCGACAAGACAGATCTTCCAAAGGTGGCAATCTTTACCAAGGATCAGCTTCAGTGCTTGGTTATCTCCACCAAGTCTGTCCTCAAACAATTTGATTTGCTCTTTTTAAGCATTAAACTTTCAAATAGCTCTTTGTTGACTGTTGCTGGGTGCCATCGTCCTCCATCAGCTCTGGTCTGTACCCTACCTGCCCTAAGCTCTCTCCTGACCCCTTACACTAAGTCTGAATTCATCCTGCTAGGTGACCTAAACTGGGACATGCTTAAACCACCTGACCAAGTCCTAGAGCAATGGGACTCCCTAAAATCTTTCTCAGATTATTACCAATCCCACAAAATATAACTCCAAAAATTATAATCTCCTTTTTTGATTTAACCAGGCAAGCCAGTTAAGAACTAATTCTTATTTACAATGACAGCCTACCCCAGCCAAACCCAGGCCAAGTGTGCGCTGCCCTATGAGACAGCCCGATGTGATACAGTCTGAATTCAAACCAGGTACTGTAGTGACACTTACACCTCTATGTACTGTACTGAGATGCATACTCTGGCTGACAGGCTCTCGTTCAGGCAAGTGAGAAATAAGTGCACTCAGGCTATCCGGAAGGCCAAAGTTAGTTACTTTAAGGAGCAGTTCCCTCTGTGGGTCTAACCCCAAGAAGTTCAGAAAAACGGTTAAAGACCTGGAGAATAAACCCTCCTCCTCACAGCTGCCCATGTACCTTAATGTTGATGATGTGGTTGTTACTGACAAGAAGCACATTGCTAAGCTCTTTTATCACCACTTCATTAAGTCAGGATTCCTATTTGACTCAGCCATGCCTCCTTGCTTGTCCAACATTTCCTCATCTCCCACCCCTTCTACTGCGACTATCAACTGATGCTTCTCCCTCTTTTTCCCCTGCCCCGCTACAAAGTTTCTCCCTGCAGGCAGTCACTGACTCCGAGGTGCTAAAGGAGCTCCTGAATCTTGACCCTAAAAAAACATCTGGGTCAGATGGTTTAGACCCTTTCTTCTTTAAGGTTGCTGCCAATATCATCTCCAAGCCTATCTCCAAACTGTTTAACCTGTCTCTCCTTTATGGGGAGGTTCCCATTGCTTGGAAGGCAGCCACGGTTCATCAATAATTTATAGGGGAGATCAAGCTGATCCTAACTGTTATAGGCCTATTTCTATTTTGCCCTGTTTATCAAGTGTTGGAAAAACTTGTCAATAATCAACTGACTGGCTTTCTTGATGTCTATAGTATTCTCTCTGGTGTGCAATCTGGTTTCCGTTCAGGTTATGGAAACCTTAAAGGTCCTCAATGATGTCACCATTGCCCTTGATTCTAAACAATGTTGTGCTGCTATTTTTATTGACTTGGCCAAAGCTTTTGATATGGTAGACCATTCCATTCTTGTGGGCTGGCTAAGGAGTATTGGTGTCTCTGAGGGGTCTTTGCCCTGGTTTGCTAACTACGTCTCTCAAAGAGTGCCGTGTATAAAGTCAGAAAATCTGCTGTCTCAGCTACTGTCTGTCACCAAGGGAGTAACCTAAGGCTCAATCCTAGGCCCCACGCTCTTCTCAGTTTACATCAACAACATAGCTCAGGCAGTATGAAGCTCTTTCATCAATTTATATGCAGATACAGTCTTATACTCAGTTGGCCCCTCTCCGGATATTCTGTTAAATGCACTACAACAAAGCTTTCTTAGAGTCCAACTAGCTTTCTCTACTCGTAACCTTGTTCTGAACACCTTCAAAATAAAGGTCCTATGGTTTGGTAAGAAGAATTCCCCTCTCCCCACAGGTGTGATTACTACCTCTGAGGGTTTAGAGCTTGAGGTAGTCACCTCATACAAGTACTTGGGAGTATGGCTAGATGGTACAGTGTCCTTCTCTCAGCACATATCAAAGATGCAGGCTAAAGTTATATCTAGACTTGGTTTCCTCTATCGTAATCGCACCTTTTTCACCCCAGCTGCCAAACTAACCCAGATTCAGATAAAATCAAATCAAAGTTTATTTGTCACGTGCGCAGAATACAACAGGTGTAGACCTTACAGTGAAATGCTTACTTACAAGCCTAACCAACAGTGCAATTTTTAAGTAAAAAATAGGTATTACGTAAGCAATAGATAAGTAAAGCAAACAACAACAATTTTTTTTTTAAATGACAGTGAAAATAACAATAGCGAGGCTATATACAGGTGGTACCGGTACAGAGTCTATGTGCAGGGGCACCCATGCCAAATCTTTTCAGTCTCCTGAGGGGGAATATATTTTGTCATGCACTCTTCACGACTGTCTTGGTGTGTTTGGACCATTCTATTTGGTTGGTAATGTGGACACCAAGGAACTTTAAGCTCTCACCCTGCTCCACTACAGCCCCGTCGATAAGAATGGGGGCGTGCTCGGTCCTCCTTTTCCTGTAGTCCACAATCATATCCTTTGTCTTGATTACTTTGAGGGAAAGGTTGCTATTCTGGCACCACCCGGCCAGGTCTCTGACCTCCTCGCTATTGGCTGTCTCGTCGTTGTCGGTGATCAGGCCTACCACTGTTGTGTCGCCCGCAAACGTAATGATGGTGTTGGAGTCGTGCCTGGCCATGCAGTCGTGGGTGAACAGGGAGTACAGGAGGGGACTGAGCACGCACCCCTGAGGGGCTCCAGTGTTGAGGATCAGATGTGTTGCTGCCTACCCTCACCACCTGAGGGCGGCTCGTCAGGAAGTCCAGGATCCAGTTGCAGTGGGAGGTGTTTAATCCCAGGATCCTTAGCTTAGTGCTGAGCTTTGAGGGCACTATAGTGTTGAACACTGAGCTGTAGTCAATGAATAGCATTCTCACATAGGTGTTCCTTTTGTCGAGGTGGGAAAGGGCCGTGTGGAGTGCAATAGAGATTGCATCATCTGTGGATCTGTTTGAGCGGTATGCAAACTGGAGTGGGTCTAGGGTTTCTGGGATAATGGCATTAATGTGGGCAATTACCTGCCTTTCAAAGCACTTCATGGCTATGGACGTGAGTGCTACGGGTCTGTAGTCATTCATGCAGGTTACCTTAGTGCTCTTGGGCACAGGGACTATGGTGGTCTGCCTGAAGCATGTTGGTATTACAGATTCAATCAGGGACATGTTGAAAATGTCAGTGAAGACACTTGCCAGTTGGTCAGCACATGCCCGAAGCACATGTCCTGGTTATACGTCTGGCCCAGCGGCCTTGTGAATGTTGACTTGTTTAAAGGTCTTACTCACGTTGGAGAGCGTGATCACACAGTCGTCCAGAACAGCTGATGCTTTCATGCATGCCTCAGTGTTGCTTGCCTCGAAGCGAGCATAGAAGTCATTTAGCTCATCTGTTAGGCTTGTGTCACTGGGCAGCTCACGGCCGTGCTTCCCTTTGTAGACTGAAATAGTTTGCAGGCCCTACCACATCCAACGAGCGTCGGAGCCGGTGTAGTACCATTCAATCTTAGTCCAGTATTGGTGCTTTGCCTGTTTGATGGATCATCGGAGGGTATAGCAGGATTTCTTATAAGCTTCCAGGTTAGAGTGACGCACGTTGAAAGTGGCAGCTATACCCTCTACCCTCTACCCTGTAATCCATGGCTTCTGGTTGGGGTATGTACGTACAGTCACTGTGGGGACAACGTCCTCGATGCACTTATTGATAAAGCCAGTGACTGAGTGGTGTACTCCTCCATGCCATTAGCAAAACAGTCCTGTAGTTTAGCATCTGCTTCATCTGATCACTTTTTTATAGACTGAGTCACTAGTGCTTGCTGCTTTAATTTTTTTTCAGGATTTAGGAGGATAGAATTATGGTCAGATTTGCCAAATGGAGGGCGAGGGAGAGCTTAGTACGCGTCTTTGTGTGTGGAGTAAAGGTGATCTAGAATTTCTTTCCCTCTGGTTGCGCATTTAACATACTGATAGAAATCAGGTAAAACTGATTTAAGTTTCCCTGCATTAAAGTCCCCGGCCAAAAGGAGCGTCGCCTCTGGGTGAGCAGTTTCCTGTTTGCTTATTTCCTTATACAGCTGACTCAGCATCGAGGACGTTGTCCCCACAGTGACCACAGTGACTGTACGTACATACCCCAACCAGAAGCCATGGATTACAGGGTAGAGGGTAGAGGGTATAGCTGCCACTTTCAATGTGCGTCACTCTAACCTGGAAGCTTATAAGAAATCCTGCTATACCATACGATGATCCATCAAACAGGCAAAGCGCCAATACTGGACTAAGATTGAATGGTACTACACCGGCTCCGACGCTCGTTGGATGTGGTATGGCCTGCAAACTATTTCAGACTACAAAGGGAGTAGTGCCAGCGTCCATCTGTGGTAGTAAAAAAACATCAACGGAAAAAAATGATGAAAACTCTTGGCAAATAGCGTGGTCTACAGCTTATCATGACATACTCTACTTCATGCGAGCAAAATCTAGAGACTTCCTTCGATTTTGTGCACCAGCTGTTGTTAACAAATATGCACAGACAGCCAACCCTCGTCTTACCAGAGTGTGCTGTTCTGTCTAGCCTGTGCTGCTAGCTGAATGTTTTCCATGTCGTCATTCTGCCATGATTCGGTGAAACATAAGATTTTACAGTTTTTGATGTCCCGTTGTTAGCATATTCGTGATCGTACCTCGTCTAATTTATTGTCCAATGATTGTACGTTGGCAAGTAATATTGATGGTAAAGGCAGATTTCCCACTCACCGTCGACGGATCCTTACGAGGCACCCCGCCCTGTGTCCTCTATACCTGTCTCTCTTTCTCTTGCCAATGACAGGGATTTTGGCCTTGTCGAGTGTCTGAAGTACATCCTGTGCATCCTGCTTGTTGAAGAAAAAATCTTTGTCTAATCCGAGGTGAGTGATCACTGTCCTGATATCCAGAAGCTCTTTTTTTGCTGTAAGATAAGGTGGCAGAAACATTATGTACAAATAACGCGAAAAAATAACACATAATAGCACAATTGGTTAGGCGCCAGTAAAATGGCTACCATTTATTCTGGGGCCATTCAGATGACCATCCAACCCATGCTAGATTACGGAGACATCATTTATAGATTGGCAGGTAAGGGTGCGGAAATATGTTCTTTACCATTCGGCCATCAGATTTGCCACCAATGCTCCTTATTGGATACATCACTGCACTCTATACTTCTCTGTAAACTAATCATCTCTGTATACCTGTTGCAAGACCCACTGGTTGATGCTTATTTAAAAAACCCTCTTTAGCCTCACTCCCCCCTATCTGAGATATCTACTGCAGCGCTCATCATCCACATACAACACCTGTGCTGCCAGTCACATTCTGTCAATGGTCCCCAAAGCCCACACAACCCTGGGCTGCTGATCTTTTCAGTTCGCTGCAGCTAGCAACTGGAAAGAGCTGCAACAAACATTCAAACTGGACCATTTTATTTCAATCTCCTCATTCAAAGACTCAATCATGGACACTTACTGAACGTTGTGGCTGCTTTGCGTGATGTATTGTTGTCTCTACCTTCTTGTCCTTTGTGCTGTTGTCTGTGCCCAATAATGTTTGTACCATGTTTGTGCTGCTACCATGGTGTGTTGATACCATATTGTTGTCATGTTGTGTTACTACAATGCTGTGTTGTCATGTGTTGCTGCCTTGCTATGTTGTTGTCTTCAGTCTCTCTTGTCGTGATGTGTGTTTTGTCCTATATTTATATCATTTAAAAAAAAATCCCAGCCCGTGCTCGCAGGAGGCCTTTTGCCTTTTGGTAGGCCGGCATTCTAAATAAGAATTTGTTCTTAACTGACTTGCCTAGTTAAAGGTTAAATTAAATAAAAAAATAAAAATAAGTGACTGAAACTTTCCAAACTTCTGTTTCATTCTGTCACTATGGTAATGGAATGTTTATATTCAATATTCAGTTGATGTGGAATGTTGTTCAATATCCTGGGAAATGTTCAGACCCTGATTAACATAGCTAGTAGCAAGCCTATGCAATGGAGAGTATCTGCAGATTTTTCTCTGGTTGAAGTGGCCTGGTTGTCCCTGTTGCATTTTCCATCAGCATTGGGGGTGCCACAGGGTTCAATTCTCAGTCTGACTCTTTGCTCTGTATACATCAATGATGTTGCTCTTGCTGCTGGTGATTATTTGATCCACCTCTATGCAAAGGACACCATTCTGATTACCTCTGGCCCTTCTTTGGACACTGTGTTAACTATCCTCCAGACAAGCTTCAATGCCATACAACTCTCCTTCCGTGGCCTCCAACTGCTCTTAAATGCAAGTAAAAATAAATACATGCTCTTCAATTGATCGCTACCCGCACCTGCCCGCCCATCCAGCATCACTACTCTCGACGGTTCTGACTTAGAATATGTGGACAACCTCAAATACCTAGGTGTCTGGTTAGACTGTAAACTCTCCTTCCAGACTCACATTAAACATCTCCAATCCAAAATGAAATCTAAAATCGGCTTCATATTTTGCCACAAAGCATCCTTCACTCATGCTGCCAAACATACCCTAGTAAAACTGACCATCCTACCGATCCTTGACTTCGGTGATGTCATTTACAAAATAGCCTCCAACACTCTACTCAACAAATTGGATGCAGTCTATCACAGTGCCATCCGTTTTGTCACCAAAGCCCCATATACTACCCAGCACTGCGACCTGTATGCTCTCGTTGGATGTCCCTCGCTTCATACTCGTCGCCAAACCCACTGGCTCCAGGTCATCTACAAGTCTCTGCTAGGTAAAGCCCCGCCTTAACTCAGCTCACTGGTCACCATAGCAGCACCCACCCGTAGCACACGCTCCAGCAGGTATATCCTTCTGGTCACCCCCAAATCCAATTCTTGATTTGGCCGCCTCTCCTTCCAGTTCTCTGAAACCAATGACTGGAACGAACTGCAAAAATCACTAAAGCTGGAGACTCTTACCTACCTCATTAGCTTTAAGCACCAGCTGTCAGAGCAGCTCACAGATCACTGCACCTGTACATAGCCCATCTGTAAATAGCCCATCCAAACTACCTCATCCCCATACTGTATTTATTCATTTATCTTGCCCCTTTGCACATCCTACCATTCCAGTGTTTAATTGCTATATTGTAATAACTTCGCCACCATGGCCTATTTATTGCCTTACCTCCCTTATCCTACCTAATTTGCACATGCTGTATATATAATTTTCTACTGTATTATTGATTGCATGTTTGTTTATTCCATGTGTATTCCACTGTGTTGTTGTATGTGTCGAACTGTGTCACTGTGACTAGGGTGGGCATTCTATGTTCTTTTTTCTATGTTTTTGTTTTTCTTTGTTGTTGACCGGGTATGGTTCTCAATCAGGGACAGCTGTCTATCGTTGTCTCTGATTGGGAACCATTCTTAGGTAGCTCTTGCCCACATGGGTTTTGTAGGTAGTTATTTTCTGTTTTGTGTGTCTGCACCAGACAGAACTGTTTAGTTTGTGCCGCTTTGTTATTTTTTGTTCTAGTGTTCAGTTTTATTAAAAATCATGAACACGTACCATGCTGCACCTTGGTCCTCTTCTTCGAACAGCCGTTACAGAACTACCCACCACCAAAGGACCAAGCAGAGTGGCCAGGAGAGGCAGCCCCAATAAAAAAAATGGGGGGACACACGGGACGGTCGGCGGAGCCGAGGATGGAACCAGAGCCAGCCAGGGTGAAATTGGAGGTGAGTTGATGGGGAGATTGGAGGAGAGAGTAATGAGAGAGTTGGTGCATGAGGCCCGACAGCCACCCGACGGAGCGTGTCCTCGATTTGATGCCACCTGAGTCAGCTCTCCATACTCGTCCTGAGGTGCGTGCTAGCCGTCTGGTGAAGACTGTGCCAGCCCCACGCACCAGGCCTCCTGTGTGCCTCCCCAGCCCTGCACGTCTTGTGCCAGCTTGGCTCTACAGATCTCCAGTACGCGTTCTTAGCCCGGTGCGCTACATTCCAGCTCCCCGCATCTGCCGGGCTAGGGTGAGGATCCAGCCAGGACGGATGGTGCCAGCCCTGCTCTCCAGACCTCCAGTGCGTCTCCTCGGGCCAGGATATCCAGCACCGACTCTGGGCACGGTTTCCCCAGCTCGCCAGGAGATCCCAGTGCGGCCTGTTCCAGCTCCCTGCACGTGCCGGGCTAGAGTGGGCATTCAGCCTGGAAGAGTGGTAACAAGGCTACGCACCAGATCTCCAGTGCTCCCCCACAGCCCGGTCTATCCTGTGCCTCCTCCACGGACCAGGCCTCCAGTAGGTCTCCCCAGCCTGGTGAGTCCTGTGTCTGTGTCCTGTCCGGAGCTGCCAGAGTCGCCCTCCTGTCCGGAGCTGACAGAGTCGCCCTCCTGTCCGGAGCAGCCAGAGTCACCCTCCTGTCCGGAGCAGCCAGAGTCGCCCTTCTGTCCGGGGCCCGCTGCGAGGGTCTCCGTCCCTCACCAGAGCCGCTGCCGTAAAGAGGGCCCACCTGGACCCTCCCCTTGAGAGTCAGGTTTTGCGGCCGGAGTCCACACCTTTGGGGGGGGGGGGGGGGGGTACTGTCACGCCCTGGCCATAGAGAGGCTTTTATTCTCTATTTTGGTTAGGCCAGGGTGTGACTAGTGTGGGCATTCTTTGTTTTTTTTTCTATGTTTTTGTATTTCTTTGTTTTTGGCCGGGTATGGTTCCCAATCAGGGACAGATGTCTATCGTTGTCTCTGATTGGGAACCATACTTAGGTAGGTCTTGGCCACATGGGTTTTGTGGGTAGTTAGCTCCTGCTGACTCCATATTCGGGTGTGAAATTCTGTAAGGGGTTCGTGACTGGCTTCAGGGAAGTCAGACGCAAGAGAGCAGAACTGGGCAATAACCGGAGCAGTTTAATAAGCAAAACCAACGGCACCCAGAACAACAAAATATGGGTACAAAATAAGCCGTCGCGAACCAGTCAAAGTGCACAAGCACTATATAACAAACAATTTCACACACAGACATGGGGGGAACAGAGGGTTAAATGCATGACAAGTAATGAGGGAATGTAAACCAGATGTGTGGGAAAACAAATGGAAAATGAAAGGTAGATCGGTGATGGCTAGAAGACCGGTGACGTCGACCACCGAACACCGCCCGAACAAGGAGAGGAACTGACTTCGGCGGAAGTCGTGACACGCACACACACAAAACACACTTCAGTCTTTGATGAAGCATGCAGGAATTCCATCCATACCTAGGCAAACACAAGATCTCTAATCAATCCATATTTTCCAGGGCAGCAGTCAGACAGGCTGTCTTTCTGTGGCAGATTCAGACTATAGGCCACTGGGTCAAAAACTGGTTGAATCAAGTGTTTCCACATCATTAAAAAAATCTATGTTATGACATGGAATTAATGTGGAAAACTGATTGTATTCCAAAAAGTTATCAACGTAAGGGAATTTAGTATTTTTAAAAACGTTTTAACCCAAATCCGTAGATTTTTTTTGTTGATTTCATATTGAATACACGTTAGTAGACAACACAACCAAAACTAAATCAAAACTAGATGTTGAAATGACGTCTGTGCCCAGTGGCAAACCACTGGCTCAATAGCAAACAGCTATCCAAGGAAATGTATTATTAGCTCATTGATGAAAACAGCTTGTCAGTCATCACTACGCTTTGAGATTTTGCTGCAGCAGAGGAGCTGGGTTTTCCAATAAATATTTAACTCAAGCCAGCATATTTAGTGAAGATTGGCCAAGCGGCCTACATATCTTTTCACTTTTTTATTGTCCATGAATGCATAATTCGAAGATTCAAAGGTTTGGTGAGCATCTGTAGTATAGCAGGGCTGTGTGTGTTATGTTAAATATCAGTTAATGTGTTTCCTGCCTGGCAGGTGTCTTCCTTACCTTTTGTGAGGGCGTGGATCCCCAGTTTGACGTGGGAAAAGTTTCCACATCCGATCTCTCCACGGACCTTGTAGAAGCTGATACGCCGGCCCAAGGTAAGCTCACGGACCACCCTGTTAATAAAATAAACAGCACTTACAAATGATCCAGAATAACAATACATGTGGTAATTCTTCTTCTTTCATGTTTTTTTCTTAGAGAGCGTTGTCATCCTGCTCCTACCTGTCATTCTTCTCCTACTTGTCGTCCTTCTCCTACCTGTCATCCTGCTCCTACCGGTCGTCCTGGCCCTACCTGTCATCCTGGCCCTACCTGTCATCCTTGCCCTACCTGTCGTCCTGGCACATGTCCAGGTTTAGCCTCTCCAGGGGGGTGATGCGGTGGCCAGGGACCCCCTCGTCATCTGTAGTGATGTCCGAGCTCTCCAAGCGGCTCCAGCGTGCGTATCTCTTGTCCTGACCCGCTGTGCTCCCAGTCAAAACCCCAGCCCCAGAACCCCTGGAGCACACCACTGTAGCCCCAGCAGGTCCCACCCCAGCGGGGCACACAGCCGTCATCCTACCCAGGATGCCTAGGATAGGGAGGGCTTAGCTCATGGCTGGAAGGGGTTCTGGTGCACCTATGGATGAAGACACAGACAATAACTTGTTGTGTTGATGAGGGAAATACCCAGAGCCCTGTTCAATTCATCCTGTCAAACCCATTATCTGCGCTGCAAAATGCAAATTTCTTGTATTGTATTCACGATCGCACCAAAAACATGTTAAATGTGGGAATCTCACCTTTATACATAGGGTCCATGTAGAGAGCTTTGCTGCTTCACCGAGTGTCCATACAATGACAGATAATAAATCATTTATGATAATTTGGCGGGTTCTTATATTTGTCCTATTTCATTCATGTGTGAATTGGAAATGTGTTTCTTGCATATCCCAACTCTCCCGAAGAAACCCTAGGGTGAATGGGGTCACAGCCAGGATCCAACCCAAAACAGAGGCTACTAGTCTATTTCTCCAGACCTTCAATGGATTGCAGTATGAAAATACTGCCTTAACCAAGGCAGTTGATGTTGTTTTTGATCCGTAGCTCAAGAATGTTCAAGGAAGGTATCTCCATAATGTTTGTAAGCACAGCTTGTTCCTCAAAATCATTATTTTGGGGTTCGTTCCTTGTTCCTTGTCAATCATTGGCTCATTGGTGAAATTAGCATTCAGACAATATCTTTAATTAAATCATTCAAAAACCTTTATTAATGCAATTGCAGACAGAAGTTGACAACAGGAACATAGCACGCATGTTTCCGAGTAAGTTCTGCAAAATAGAAAAGGGTCCGAGTTGTTTTATTATTCCAACAGTCATATATCTTAGTGATGTCACTGCCTACGTCATTACCTTCCACTCATGAGACCAAAATCATGCCTACACAGCTATATAAACAATAGTTTTAGTGTTATCTAAAAGCTCAGCAGTAAATGTCCAAGTTGATTTATAGTGGAATGTCTGACTAGTCTCTTATCTCTTACACTCCCCTGCAGAGTTCTGTCTCACAGTCACACATTTCTCAGACAGTTTCTTTATAAGAGGCAGAGATTAGAAAAGACTGTGGAACAATATTAAACCTTTATAATGAATATATATATTGTTAATCTGTAGTCTAGGACCCTATAAATGTAAGGAGGGAGGGGTCTTTTACCCCCTCCCCTTCTATTAATACAAAATAAGCATAATCAATTATTATAATACATCAAACATTTGGTACAGCCCCTATCATGACCTCAAGGTGAACCCCTGACAGTTCCTTGAAACAGAGGATGGCTTAATAAAGACTGTTAGTTGTTCGAGAGCGAGCAACAGTTTCTCAGTCCACTGGCCCTCACATCAGTGCTGCTGCATTGGCTCTTAATTGGCTCTTTGATTCTATATATAGCCCACTTTTGGGGGAGTAGTGGGGAAGGAGGGGGGAGGATGGAGTAAGGGGATATGACTGACGTTAAGGTGCTGTCATGGGGTACTGCCTTAAATGCCCCATGAGGTTGACCCTCTCTTGAACAATGAAGTCAGTTGAATAATGAACTTTTCTCCCACTCTCTCCTCTCTTCTCTCTGACACACTGTAGGGATTAATGAAGACAATTACTACATCTTTAAATCCCGGCTTTGTTAATCATGTGTGTGAGCAGGGGTGGGGTGTTTGAGCAAACAAAACAGTATAAGTGCATGTGCATAATTAGTTTGTTTAGGAGTACATAGAGTACCAGTCAAAAGTTTGGACTCACTTACTCATTCAAGGGATTTTCTTTATATTCACTATTTTCTGCTGATATTCTGTTTATTGTCTATCATGATTGCCTAGTCACTTTTACCCTTACCTAAATGTCAGTGGAGGCTGCTGAGGGAAGACAGAGAAAACAAAGCGGAATCACCAAGTCAATAGATGAGGGATGCCTGTATATGAAGGTTTTCAGTCCAATCCTCGGCATTGACTATCTTAGTTTGAATTTCGAGGATATACAACTGTCGTACAATTCCGCATTCATAACCAATCTAAATCTAAATAATAATAATCTTATATAAACACCTCATTATAATGAGTGATATCGCAATACAGGATATCACTTGTTTCGACTGAAGGGGAGTAGTGGCGGTGGAGCATAGCAAATCAAAGTGATTCCCTTTGTGAGCTCTCCCGTCTGCCCAACCTTCAAACACCTTCCTGGCATGAATATATAGCCATTGATCTGAGGGAGGCTAAAAGGACTCGCCAAGAGAGAAGAGGCCTCCGCTTTTACAGCACAAAGCGAACACTGTTCTGCAAATTAGCCTTTTATGTGAGCGTGCAGACATGGCACATGTGGTGCAAAACATAGGCAGACACGCAAACACACACACACACCCACACACACACACACTGAAAATGAGTTGTTTATGCATTTTATTTAGCAGCTAATACACTGGAGAGTACAGATTATATAAAAAGTCACCTCAGTAAATCAATTGGAAATGTTTGTGTTTAGAGTATGGTTGACAACTCCACTTGGTTTCTTGGTGATGGACAGTGAGCATGTTTGTCTCTATTCTGGATTAAGTTATTATATAGAGTCATTATTGCATGGAACTCTGTTCAATATCATATTGCTCAAATAAACAGCCCACCTGGTTTCAAAAAACAGATAAAGCAACACCTCACGGCACAACGCCTCTCCACTATTTGACCTAGATAGTTTGTGTGTATGTATTGAGATGTAGGCTACATGTGCCTTTAAAAAAAAATCCTCTCTTGAAGACATCCTTTCTGGGCTGAGACCCCAACGTACAGAACTCAACATCAAACTAGAGGGCATTAACTCTCAGCTCAGTGTGATTGGGGGCAAGGTGACAACCCTGGAAAATGCCTTGCCTGACATCAACAACAAGATAACCATACATGTGCAGTATCTGGATGAGGCTCACTGGCAGATGCCATGGAAACAATAGCAAATAGAGCATCTGGATAAGAAAACAGAGGACCTTGAATATCGGAGCGAAGGAATAACTGTGTTCTATTAAATCTTTGCTCACAAATTTCTGTGTTTTAAGTCCAAATGATTCAGCCTATATCATATGGGGGATGTATTTGTAGGCTGGGATATTGATTTTATGTACTTTATTCCTCCCTCTCTTTTTTCGTGTGGTCTGGACGGGGGCTACATTGTCACTCATTTAATGCAGAGGATGAGACTTTTTTACTCTCTCTCTCGGGAGACGTTGTGCGTGGCGAACTGTTCCCGTTTTTTGGAACACCGAATTGTGACTGAGTTGTTGGGAACTCGGCTGGGAAGTTCAGAGATTGCTATTTTATGTACACCATTTATTTACATTTTATGTGATCGCAGCTGTAACTATTATCGACGAATACGCAGAGCTGACTTGCACTAAAGTTTGAATACTGTACGATGACGTTGACTAGCACCTTAAATCTACTGACATGGAACTTCCATGGGCTCGGTCATGCAATTAAAGAGAAAAATATAAAATATGCTCTCAAAAAGGAAAAATCAGACATTGAGCTATTTCAAGAGACACACATCTGTGATGCCAAACATGCTAGACTCCGCAGAGCTTGGGTGGGACAGGTGCATTTCTAATATTTCAAATCTGACAGTAGAGGCACAGCTACACCTAACCATAAGCATGTTCCATTCAAAATGTACAAAAACATATCTGATCCAGAGGGGAGATTTACTCAAATAATAAATTACTATCTTAAATATATATGCCCCTAACACAGATACTGCTGCATTCATGTCAAAAAAATGTATAGCCCTGTATGTTTCCTTTGGAGTGCTGGCTAGAGATTTTAATTGTACCTTCAACTCAACTCTCGACAAATCATCTCAAGTCCCCACCACAAACCCTAGATCGGCAAAGATGTTGAACTCTCTTACTAAAAAGTTGGGACTGATAGATATCTGGAGAGAGACTAATGGCTTATCTATGGGCTATAAACACTACTCAAATATCCATAACACCTACTCTCGTATAGATTACACTTTCATCCTAAACATTTTCATAAATTCTGCCACTTGTACAATTGGACCCATAGCACTTTCAGAACATGCCTTTGTCCACTGTAAAAACAACCAAGGTCAAAGAGCTGGAAATTCAACACCTTCATCTTATCAAATGAACCATTCTGTACATTGGTCACTACATGGTTAGACAACTACACACAAGACAACAAAGATTCTCCTGTTTCTCTGGCCACAATATGCTTCCTCTAAGAAAAAGCAATAGAAGCACCGGTTAGATCTTGAGAGGGAGCTGGAACGCTGCAAAAAAGTAAATAAACAATCCCCAGACAGCGCCTCCTGGAGTCAACTTAAAGCAGCCAGCCAAACTAAACCTGGACTATACTCG
Organism: Oncorhynchus clarkii lewisi; assembly: GCF_045791955.1. Classification (NCBI taxonomy): domain Eukaryota; kingdom Metazoa; phylum Chordata; class Actinopteri; order Salmoniformes; family Salmonidae; genus Oncorhynchus; species Oncorhynchus clarkii. The sequence goes on along the minus strand of NC_092176.1, from coordinate 31,490,564 downwards.
AGACATAAAATAAAACGTTTTCTTTACGAAACAGAAATAGCATAAGTATAGCAGTAGGCCTTGCATACCGTTCACAAAAGAGCAATCAAAGCGTACAATCATGGGTAATCCAAACAGAAGATGACAAGGTCACATTTGATTCAAATAAGATACATTTAACTTTTCATGATTTTTACTGCAAATTCTATACTTCTGAGAGAAAACATACAGATGCAGAACTCCATTCCTTCATAGAGGAAATCTCGCTACCAAACTATCAGAGACCAACCAAGAAAATCTCAATTCCGCCTTCACTCCTGAGGAGATCCTGGAGGCAATTACCTCCATGCCACCTAATAAGTCCCCAGGCCCAGATGGATTCCCCAGAGAGTTCTACAAAGCTTTTTGGCCCCAGCTCAGCCCTATCTTCATGCCAATGCTGGAGGATTTTTGCTAAAATGGAGCTCTCCCAGACTCTATGTACACAGCACACATTATAGTGTTGCTCAAAAAAGACAAGGACCCCCTATCCTGTTCGTCCTTCCAGACCATAAGCTTGTTGGATTTCAACTACAAAATAATTACCAAATTGCTTGCCAAAAGACTAAACACTGTTCATCCCAAAATAATAAAAGCAGACCAAACTGGATTTATTAGAGACAGATACTCTTCTGATAACATTCACCGTCTTTTTGATAATATTGATCAAGTAAACGCACAGAAGACCCCTGTCCTGCTGGCTTCACTGGACGCTGAGAAGGTGTTCCACACCCCTGTCATGCTGTCTTCTCTGGATGCTGAGAAGGTGTTCCACACCCCTGTCCTGCTGGCCTCACTGGATGTTGAGAAGGTGTTCCACACCCCTGTCCTGCTGGCTTCACTGGATGCTGAGAAGGTGTTCCACACCCCTGTCCTGCTGGCTTCACTGGATTCTGAGAAGGTGTTCCACACCCCTGTCCTGCTGGCTTCACTGGATGTTGAGAAGGTGTTCCACACCCCTGTCCTGCTGTCTTCACTGGATGCTGAGAAGGTGTTCCACACCCCTGTCCTGCTGGCTTCACTGGATGCTGAGAAGGTGTTCCACACCCCTGTCCTGCTGTCTTCACTGGATGCTGAGAAGGTGTTCCACACCCCTGTCCTGCTGGCTTCACTGGATGCTGAGAAGGTGTTCCACACCCCTGTCCTGCTGGCTTCACTGGATGCTGAGAAGGTGTTCCACACCCCTGTCCTGCTGGCTTCCCTGGATGCTGAGAAGGTGTTCCACACCCCTGTCCTGCTGGCTTCACTGGATGCTGAGAAGGTGTTTGACAGGATGGAGTGGAGCTTTCTGTTCTCAGTCTTAGAAAAGTTCAATATGGGCACAAACTTTATTAGATGGTTTAAGTACTTATATTCTCATCCAAATGCAATGGTGTTTACTAACGGTCTGAACTCTGACAGATTCCCTTTGGGACATGCACAAGACAAGTATGCTCGCTGTCCCCCCTGCTCTACTTGTTGGGGGCAGAGCCTTAAGCAGAGTTGAGGGGTTTCTGCAGGCGGCCTGCAGCACAAGATGTCGCTCAACGAGGATGATGTCTTGGTCTACATATCCAACCCTGAGAAATCCCTCCCTCCCAATTCAGACACAATTGCTCAGATACATTTTAACAAGTCCATTGTTTGCCCTATCAATCTTCCACTCACCAGCTCAATGAAGACACTCTGGCTGTTCCAATGGAAGACACAGGGGTTTCAAAACTTGGAATTTTTGTAACACCAGATCTGAATTGTCTTTTCAAGAAAAAATATCTCTCACTCCTGGATCAAATCAAGAATGATCTCCGAACCTGGATCTCCCTCCCGATTAGTTTAGTCGGAAAGAATCAATGTCATCCATATGAACATCCTTCCTAGATTGAACTATTTATTTCAGATGCTCCCATGGTATCTCCCAGTTTCTTTTTTCAAAACAAACAACCAAAGTATCACCAAATGTATATGGGGCAATGAAAAACCTATGATCAAGTTCTACACTCTATCGAAACCGGAAGCTAATGGTGGTCTTGCCATTCCCTGCTTTCAATTGTACTACAGGTCTGCCCAAATCTGCAACATGGATCACAAACAGACAAGATTCATTGTGGTCATCAAAAAGAAAGGAGGACCAAAGCACTCTTCATATATTTAATTAGCATGCCTTTATTTGTATGGCATGTTCAATGGAAACAAAGTTTAAAAACTCTGACGCGTTTCGGCTGCAAGATTCAAAGTAGATTCAGAACCCAATCCTGTGGTTCATTGCCCCTATGCTCAATTATATTAATTAATAACTTTAGTGAAGTGGGAAACATACCCAAAACCTTTGTGATTTACAAAACCCTAGTAGCATGGAAGGACTGTAGGAAATACCTTGGCATTTCCTCCCAGATATGCTCTCACTCGCCTATAGAATGAATGCAAGCCAGACTTGCCAAAAACCCTGAGAGATGCCAACTTTCATCTTTGGCATCCTCTAGGGATCAGGACCTTTTCAGACCTGTTTCATCAGAACATAACTACACTGAAATACTCTCAAGAGCTCTGCAGTGAATTCAATTTGCCAGGATAATTTAAAAAAATATTTATCTTCAAATTACACACGTCATTTCCTCATTCACTTCCAAGGGGAGGTTTAGAGCTCAGCTGAATGAAGTTGAGACCCTTCTTGCTACAGCACAATCCATCAAAGGCAAATTCTCATATATCTACAGACTCCTTTCTGAGAATATGGGCTACTCCTTTGAAAGTAATCTGGGAAAAGGACCTTTGTCAGTGATGAGCTATGGGCTGATGTTTCTGCGACAGGATATACTGCTACTAATATAAAAATGAAAGATTATAATTACACATTTTTGTAAAATGTGATCATACCCCAGTGAGATTCCATAGAATGAATACAGACATTTATCCTGCTTGTAAAATATGTACCTCTGAAAGTGGAACCTATATGCATGTATTTTGGAGTTGTAGAGCGATTACCAGATTTTGGCAATCTATACATCCTGCTGCACAGAATATTGAATGTACAGTTTGATATGACCCCGTGTACCTATCTTCTTAATGCCCAGCAGGACTTTGTTCTTGATTCAGACAGAGAACAGTTGTTTATGACTATCACATACTTCTAATTCCTCTCCTACATTTAAAATGTGGATTGAACAGATTGTTGACTTTCTTGCTTTGAAAAGCTCAGTTATGACCTCCGCAACGAGACATCCCAGGTTTGATAGACTCTGGTCTCCACTCCACTCAACTATATTTCAAACGACAGAGTGAATGGGGTGACTAAGGAAATATGTGTGTACATACAGGTTGTGTAAGGTGCTGTAAAGCTAATCATTTGCTCGTTGTCTCAGCTAAAGCTGGACATAGATAACATGACCACAGATAGTGCTGCTGCGAGTTTGTTTGTTTGTTTTTTTATCGGATTATATTATGTATGTCTGCCACCTCTGGGAATGTGGAATGTGTTTAGTTTGTTGATTTAAAAACAAGAAAACTGAATCAAACTTTAAATTGAAAATGAAAAGTCATTTTGAGGTTTTCTTGAGTATTCGAGACGGAAGGGAGTTCCATGTGATCATGGCTCTGTGTAATATTGTTTGTTGCCGTGAATTCGGACTGTGAAGAGACCCCTGGTGGCATGTCTTGTGGGGTATGTATGGGTGTCTGAGCTGTAAGTTGTTTGATTATGCAGACACTGAAAATACTCATGAAAAATAGAAGAGAAGCAGTTTATCTCTTGTCAACCCTCAACCAGTTGGACAAACATTTCACATTTCCAAAAAGGACTGACCCCAATCCCCCTACTGCTATAACCCCTTCTATTGGGGTTAAAGACACACACCTCTTGGGGTTATACACACATACAATGTTCTAATTCCCACCCCTTTGCTCTGAGTCACGGAGTCCCGGCCAAAGCAACATTATATGGGCATTTCTACAGGCCTTGTGAGGTACACGAGGCCTGGGATGTTATCAGTGCTGTTTTTACTGGCATGCATGTTGTTGATGTTAGTTCTGTATGTGCAGTTAAGGGCAAGGCGTGATGCTCTGTTTTGAGCCAGGTGCAGCTTTGCTAGGTCTTTCTTTGCACTTGACCATTTACCAGACAGTAATCAAGATGGGACAAGACCAGAGCCTGAACAACAAAAACGCAGAAGATCTTTTTATAACAGACATAGGCTACCTCTCCCCATCTTCACAACAACTTTGTTGACTGGACCATGATAATGAACCATCCACTGTTATGTAGAGAGAGAGAGAGAGAGAGCGAGAGAGAGCGAGAGAGAGAGAGAGAGAGAGCGAGAGAGAGAGAGAGAGAGAGAGAGAGAGAGAGAGAGAGAACTGTCTAGCTAAATGATGCTACCTTTTTTTATGGTACTACCTACATCGGATGAAATCAGCACGGCAATAGACATTCACAAGCCACGTGGAGAGGAGGCTACATGTCAACTCACCAGTCCAATAGCAGCAGACAGTGGCTAAGGATCCTTTAAGGTGATGAGTGGTAGAGAGCTGGTCCAACCTCTGCTGATCAGGCTCCTAGCATCACATCCTCTTCCTTTATTCTGCAATAACAATGATGATAACCATAACATAAGAATCGATACAGAGCACGTAACACAGATCTGAAGTGCACTGCACTCTACCTACATGTAGGCTACCAGTTGTATGAGAGGATGTCCTTTACTTGAGAGGGACACTGGTACTGCAGCTCACAACGCCAGGTAGCTATGGGGAAATGCTCTTTATGAAAGGGATCCACTCTCTTCTCTCTCACTTTCTCTTTCTTTCCATGTCTCTCTCACTCTCTCTTCTCTCTCACTCTCTCTTTCTTTCCATGTCTCTCTCACTCTCTCTTCTCCCTCACTTTCTCTTTCTTTCCATGTCTCTCTCACTCTCTCTTCTCTCTCACTCTCTCTTTCTTTCCATGTCTCTCTCACTCTCTCTTCTCTCTCACTTTCTCTTTCTTTCCATGTCTCTCTCACTCTCTCTTCTCCCTCACTTTCTCTTTCTTTCCATGTCTCTCTCACTCTCTCTTCTCCCTCACTTTCTCTTTCTTTCCATGTCTCTCTCACTCTCTCTTCTCCCTCACTTTCTCTTTCTTTCCATGTCTCTCTCACTCTCTCTTCTCTCTCACTTTCTCTTTCTTTCCATGTCTCTCTCACTCTCTCTTCTCCCTCACTTTCTCTTTCTTTTTATCTCTCTCTCTCTCTCTGAGTTCTCTCTCGCTCCATCTCTCTGCATTCTCTCTCTTGGTCTGCCTGTGTATGTCTGTAATTTTCACTGTCATTTTATCTCTTTCACACACACACACACGCACGCACGCACGCACGCACGCACGCACACACACACACACACACACACACGCACACACACGCACACACACGCACATACAAACACACACTAACACACTAACAGACACATATGCACACACACAGCACTCTGGCCACACAAAGCTCCCCTGTGTGTTAATTGAGACGCAAAGTAGTGGAGAATAAAGAGCTGAGTGGTGAAAGGACAGGGACAATAGGGGCTGTGGGCCCGAGGAACAGACAGACAGGCCTCTCTGGAATCTGTTGGACAAATATTTCACATTTCCAAAAAGGACTGACCCCAATCCCCCTACTGCTATAACCCCTTCTATTGGGGTTAAAGACGCACACCTTTTGGGGTTATACACACATACAATGTTCTAATCCCCACCCCTTTGCTCTGAGTCACGGAGTCCCGGCCAAAGCAACATTATATGGGCATTTCTACAGGCCTTGTGAGGTACACGAGGCCTGGGGTGTTATCAGTGCTGTTTTTACTGTTTGTCAACAGAACAGATCATCCATAGGCTATGTAAATGTGACCAAGTAAAGACAAATAGCATACACCTGGTATACATGTTCAGAAACTAGAGTATTATTACTTTTATTATACTGGCACTGCCAGGCTTGAAGTAAGTCTCAGAAAGTATCCACAAAAACAATAAGGTAAATTACATCTGAATCAGGACTGTAAAATAAAGCATTACTGACAAATGAACGTAGAGATATAGACTAGACAGACACAAGTGGTCCTCCACACCATCAGAATGACCAGATCTCTGTGAACATTCCAGATAAAGAACAGAGGACGTAAACAATAACCCAGCAGACTTGATTAGAACAATCATATGAAACACCTTCAGAGGATAGAGGAGTTTGATCAGTTAGGATCAGAAAGACTCAATCATGGACACACTTACTGACCGTTGTGGCTGCTTTGCGTGATGTATTGTTGTCTCTACCTTCCTTCCCTTTGTGCTCAGGTCTGTGCCCAATAATGTCTGTACCATATTTTGTGCTTCTACCATGTTGTGTTGCTACCATGTTGTTGTCATGCTGTGTTGCTACCATGCTGTGTTGTCATGTGTTGCTGCCTTGCTACGTTGTTGTCTTTAGGTCTCTCTTTATGTAGTGTTGTGTTGTCTCTCTAGTCATGATGTGTGTTTTGTCCTATATTTATATATTATTTTAATTTTTAAACCCAGTTCCCGTCCCCGCAGGATTGGGTGAAGAGCTGATCAGAATAAGATTTTAACTTGAATCAAATCAAATCAAAAAACGGACTTGCCTAGTTAAATAAAGGTTAAATATTTTTTTTAAATAAAATCTAATTGTATTTGTCACGCACTGAATACAAGTATAGAAATGGTTACTTACAAGCCCTTAACCAACAATGCTTTAAGAAGTTTTAAGAAAAAAAAAGTGAAGTAAAAATAGATAAGTAAAACATGTTAAAATTAAAGTTACAAATAATTAAACATCAGCAGTAAAATAACAATAGCGAGGCAATATACAGGGGGCACCGGTACAGAGTCAATGTGCGGGGGCACCTGTTAGTCAAGGTAATTAGGGTATTATGTACATGTAGGTAGAGACAAAGTGACTATACATAGATGGGTCTGGGTAGCCCTTTGATTAGCTGTTCAGGAGTCTTATGGCTTGGGGGTGGAAGCTGTTAAGAAGCCTTTTCGACCTAGACTTGACGCTCCGTTACAGCTTGCTGTGCGGTAGCAGAAAGAACAGTCTATGACTAGGGTGGCTGGAGTCTTTAACAAGTTTTAGGTCCTTCTTCTGACACCGCCTGGTATAGAAGTCCACGGATGGCAGGAGGCTTGGCCAAAGTGATGAACTGGGCCATTGTAACTACCCTCTGTAGTGACTTGCGGTCAGAGGCCGAGCAGTTGCCATAGCAGGCAGTGATGCAACCTGTCAGGATGCTCTCAATGGTGCAGCTGTAAAACCTTTTGAGGATCTGAGGACCCATGCCAAATCTTTTCAGTCCCCTGAGGGGGAATAGGCTTTGTCGTGCCATCTTCACAACTGTCTTAGTGTGTTTGGATCACAATAGTTTGTTGGTGATGTGGACACCAAGGAACTTGAAGCTCTCAACCTGCTCCACTGTAGCCCCATCGATGAGAATGGGGGTGTGCTCGGTCCTCCTTTTCCTGTAGTCCACAATCATCTCCTTTGTCTTGATCACGTTGAGGGAGAGGTTGTTGTTCTGGCACCACACGACCAGGTGTCCTCTGACCTCCTCTCTATAGGCTGTTTCATCGTTATTTGTGATCAAATGCTTGCTGTAGACCTATTGTCAGGAGCAGAGGACGTATGCTGTCCTTCTTCTCATTGGCCTGTGAAGGGTTCAACGAATTGTGTGAGGGTTAGAAATGGGCGGATTTCTCCATTCTGTTCTCCGGCCATTGTATTGGGCAGTTCAATGATGAGAAATGCCTCAGTCACTGGAGCAAAAACTTTGTGCTATCCAGGATCACGAGTACAGGACATCATTAAGCTGCTCCCAAACATTTTAGACCTGCAACAGGACATCAATAAGCTGCTCCCAAACATTTTAAACCTGCAACAGAACATCAATAAGCTGCTCCCAAACATTTTAGACCTGCAACAGGACATCAATAAGCTGCTCCCAAACATTTTAAACCTGCAACAGAACATAAATAAGCTTCTCCCAAACATTTTAAACCTGCAACAGGACATCGATAAGCTGCTCCCAAACATTTTAGACCTGCAACAGGACATCAATAAGCTGCTCCCAAACATTTTAGACCTGCAACAGAACATCAATAAGCTGCTCCCAAACATTTTAAACCTGCAACAGAACATAAATAAGCTTCTCCCAAACATTTTAAACCTGCAACAGGACATCGATAAGCTGCTCCCAAACATTTTAGACCTGCAACAGGACATCAATAAGCTGCTCCCAAACATTTTAGACCTGCAACAGGACATCAATAAGCTGCTCCCAAACATTTTAGACCTTCAACAGGAAATTGAGTCTATCATAGTTCATGTGGAATTCAATGACATTATGAAGGGCAGCTCAGAACAGCTAAAGATGGATTTTAAAGAACTGATTGGGTCTCTGCTTGACACCAACAATCGTGACATTGAATGTTTCATCAGACTTTTATCCCTCCATAACTGACTACAAGACTATCGCAGCTTAGTGGGTGTAACATTTATTGACAATTTTGATATACCTTCTGGAAACAAAGCTTGTTTTATAAGGAGGATGGGATCCACCCAAAAAAAAGTGGGTTCCTGTATCCTTTCAAAGCATTATGAGGCTGAGTTTATGAAGCCATTATGAAGCCCAGCTCAGTTAATCCCTACCATTGTGTTGCTGAGTTTTATAATGCTTTATAAAATGTACATTATCCCAGGAGCATTAAAAGACACAACATAAGTAACCTAATTTATGTCCCTCTAAATGCCCTGAATGCCTCTGCTGATCCTACAGCTATTGCACACAGTAATAATGTGCCTATGAACTAGAGTTATACTGTTAGCACTGAGGCAGTGTGCCTTAGTAGGAAGTCCACTGTGTGCAGCTCACCAGGCACTAACATAAAAACCATGAGCATGTCTACTTCTGCTAAGCTTCCCAGTAAAGCAATGAATACAATCAAGCATTGAATAAAAGTGCTAAATATAGCCCACATTAACATATGTAGCTTAAGAAACTAGGTTCATACAATTAATTATTTGCTAGTAAGAGATGACATTCATATTCTGAAAATCTCTGAAACTCACTTAGATAATACTTTTGATAATACAGTAGTATCAATGTATGGTTATATAACATCTACAGAAAAGTCAGAAATGCCAAAGGTGGAGGTGTTATTCAGAACCACATTCCTGTAAAGCTTAGAGAGGATCTCATGTTAAATACTGTTGAACTAATATGGCTACAGGTTCATCTGCCTCACCTAAGCCAATTCTGGTGGGATGCTGCTATAGACCACCAAGTGCTAACAGTCAGTATCTGGATAACACGTGTGAAATGCTTGATAATGTATGTGATATCAGCAGAGAGGTATATTTCCTGGGTGATTTAAATAGCGACAGGCTTTCATCAAGCAGCCCACTCAAGAAAAAGCTTTAAACTGTAACTAGTGCCTGCAATCTGGTTCAGGTTATCAGTCATTCTACCAGGGTATTTACAAACAGCAGCGGAATTAAATGATCAACGTGTATTGATCACATCTCTCCTAATGCTGCAGAAATTTGCTTGAAAGCAGTATACAAATCCATTGGACGTAGTGATTACAATAGAGTGGCCATATCTAGGAAAACCAAATGTCCTAAGGCTGGGCCTAAAATAGTGTATAAGAGGTCATACAAAAGGTTTTGTAATGATTCCTATGTTGTTGATGTAAATAATATTAGTTGGGTTTGTGATGTGTAATGAGGCGCAACCAGATGCTGCACTTGACATATTTATGAAATTGTTTATTCCAGTTACTAGTAAGCAAGCACCCATTAATAAAAGGACTATAAAACTGTTAAATCCCTGTGGATTGATGAGGAATTGAATAATATTATGGTTGAGAGGGATGAGGCAAAAGGAATGGCAAATAAGTCTGGCTGCACAACCGATTGGCAAACGTACTGCAAATTGAGAAATCATGTGACTAAACTGAATAAAAAGAAGAAGAATTATACTATGAAACAAATATAAATAAAGAATGATAATTAAAAGCTTTGGAGCACCTTAAATGACATTTTGGGCAAAAAGGCAAACTCAGCTCCATCATTCATTGAATCAGAAGGATCATTCATTACAAAACCCACTGATATTGCCAACTACTTTAATGATTTTTTCATTGGCACGATTAGTAAACTTAGGCATGACATGCCAGCAACAAACGCTGCCACTACACATCCAAGTATAATTTATTAAATTATGAAAGACAAACATTGCAATTTGGGATTTCGTGAAGTTATTGTGGAAGAAGTGAAAAAACAAATAATAGCGGACAATATTGCCACTCCTATTTGACATAATTCCGCTACCCAAGAATAGTAAAGCCCCCTTTACTGGCTCAAATAGCTGATCAATCAGCCTGTTACCAACCTTTAGAAAATGTTTGGAAAAAATTGTGTTTAACCAACAATGTAGTTGAATATGCCGAATATGCCGATAATACGGGGTGCTACGCTACACATGATAAGACACTCACTATTCACACACATTAACATAAATGTTGTATTGTAAATATGTGATAGTGGAGTAGTGGCCTAAAAGGAACATTCTAAATGTATTGGGTAAAGTTTTCTGAATTGTAATGCCATGTAATATTTGAAGTTGTATATAACTGCCTTAATGTTGGAAGAGTAGCTGCTAATAGAAATCCTTAATAAATACAAATACAAATGTTCTTTCAGTGTTTCCCAAATAAACATTTAGTAGCCTAACTCTGCTACCACTGCTGGAAAGAAACTCCTAGGGGAAACACTGGTTTTGTGCCCTGTTTGTGATGGAAGAGAAAGAAAAAGCCCTCTGTAAGAGGCGAGACATCAAGTCTGTTATTCTGGCCTACATGTGTACACACACACACACACACACACACACACACACACACACACACACACACACACACACATATCCTCAGGGCGCCAAATAAGTTACCATGACGCTGTACACATGGAGAGAGGTGTTTTCACACCGCTATAATTACTCCGGGGAGCACACACACACCAAATAAAATCACTTGGACGAGATATCACTAGTGACACATTCATTGTACCAAGTAAGTCCAATAATCAGTATCCTATACATGATGCCTCATCAAAGCATACATTCGGTAGTGAGTTCCAGCCAGGGCAATGAAAACAGATTAAAGAAGATGATATTCTACATTACATTTAGCATATGTAACGGATGTGAAATGGCTAGCTAGTTAGCGGTGGTGTGTGCTAATAGCTTTTCAATCGGTGACGTCACTTGCTCTGAGACCTTGAAGTAGTGGTTCCCCTTGCTCTGCAAGGGCCGTAGAGCGATGGGTAACAATGTTTCCTGGGTGTCAGTTGTTGATGTGTGCAGAGGGTCCCTGGTTCGTGCCCGGCGAGGGGACGGACTGAAGTTATACTGTTACACATGTTCTATTCAGCTCTATGGTCTATACCTCATCATGAATCTCGTTGGGGCATCTTTTTGAATAAATGCAATGATCTACAAAATAGAAAAAATGAAAAAGGATTAAGAAATTATGAAGTGCCTTGATTTCATAGTGCTTTGCGTATGGATAAAAGATGAATCCAGGATGAAGCCGACGTTTGGCCCATTACGTTCTTTGAACAGTGACAAGAGCCATTTCCGCTGCATTGTGCCTCCTCTATTATCTAATCTGAACACTTCAAAGCAGCTTTTATCCAAGACATGTCAGAGAAATGTTTAATGTGCTCCGACTGATGAAGCATCAAAGGCAAAGGAAACAGCCGACAGTTTGCCTAACAGACACACAACAGTACACACAGTCTGCTGGACAATTTCCCTCTACATCACACGACAGTATAGGCTACCTACGTGTTAGTGTTTATAGTAGTCCTATTCACTGCAGTGGTTATGTATTTATAATGGGGTGGATCAGAAGCATCTTTTTAACCCACAGACCTAACAACTAAGCTTTAGCTCAGCAGGATGAATAAGGCATTCTTAGATTTCTCAGACAACCCATGTTTGCTACCAGAGCAGTTGCACTATTTTGTTCACAAATCAGGTATAAAGACCACACAAATAATTTACCCCATCCTCATTCCTGATTCCACATGAGGTAGGTTTGAATCAAATATTCCCATCATCATATTTTTACACACAAAGTCTCCCTCCACATTAGAGCATCAGTCTAATCAGTAATGCTCAGTTAATCTTCGTTATCCAAGGCACAGTGTGCCTCAAGTCAATGCTATTACATAGGCCTAACTTCTGGCTTTTGCTAAATTCCCAGTAGTGTATAGGCAACCAACCAGCCAGAAGCGGTGTCATCTAGACATAAACATCGTGAGAATGCATTCCCCAGAATATTGCTATTCAATTTACATAGGCTACATAAGCCTGTTGGACAACCTGTCATCTATGCACTTGCATAAGACACAACGAAACACCCATATCCCCTTACCTTTCTGACTGGACAACATGCAGACGGTGATTCAACGAGCGTATGTGCAAAATCCCCGAAATAACACGTATTTTCCCCTGTAGCGTTGTCACAGATGACTATTGCCACTTCGCTTCCCCACCAGCCAGCTCGCAACATAGGAATCCCAATGAGTGACAGTTTCTGTTAAGAATTAGGTACGGCATGGGGTGTTACCTGTGCTCTCTTTAACCAATGGGAACAGTGCATAAAACACGATCGAGGAACGTGAGTTGTCACTTGTTACCACAGCCACAATGTCAAAATGGTCTAAATCCCCGAAATTCATGAAAACAAAATTCATGAAATTCATGAAAATGTGCTTTTTTGGTCCTAATTAAATGTTAGGTTTAGGCATAAGGTTAGCAGTGTGGTTAATGTTAGGGTTAAGGTTAGGGTTAGGTTTAAAATCGCATTTCAAGAAAATAAATAGTTGAAATAGGCGGGGTTTATACATTTGTGGCTGTAGTAACAAGTGATGACCAGGAAGCTGGCTGGAATGCAAGCTCATGGATAAATTAAGCACCACGGGAGCTCTCCATGGTATTACAGAACTTGCCTCTCCATGGTACTACAGAACTTGCCCAAAGGAGCTAAAGTGTGATGGTAGGCTATAGATAGGTATTCACCATCAGGTTGGTTAGGCTACCATATCATAACACTTGTCTTGGCATTATTATTCACTATTATCTAATGTATGGCTTTTTGTTTTTCACCCCAATTTTTTTTCTCAAATAAAAAAATATTGCAATTAAACTGTGTAACGCCTCTCTCCTAGTTGTTTCATTTATCTGTAGGCAACCTATCTGACAGAAGTGATCAACTGAAAACAAACACACATATTGTAAACACTATTTAAGCTAATTCTCTTTGGTGTAGCGCTTGGGGGTTAGTTGTTCTTACAGAAAACATATGTCAAATCAAATCAAATTGTATTAGTCATGTGCCAAATGCAACAGTTGTAGATCTTACAGTGAAATGCTTACTGACGAGCCCATAACCAACAATGCAGTTTAAAAAATATGTAGATAAGAATAAGAGATAAAAGTAACATGGTAATTAAAGAGCAGCAGTAAAATAACTATAGGGAGACTATATACAGGGGGGTACCGATACAGAGTCAATGTGCGGGGGCACCGGTTAATTGAGGTAGTATGTACATGTAGGTAGAGTTATTAAAGTGAGTATGCGTAGATGACAACAGAGAGTAGCAGTGGTGTGTGTGTGTGTGGATGTTCAGGCGTCTTATGGCTTGGGGGTAGAAGCTGTTTAGAAGCCTCTTGGACTGAGACTTGGCGCTCCAGTACTGCTTGACGTGCGGTAGCAAAGAGAACAGTCTATGACTAGGGTGGCTGGAGTCTTTGACCATTTTTAGGGCTTCCTCTGACATCGCCCGGTATAAAGGTCCTGGATGGCAGGAAGCTTGGCCAAAGTGATGTACTGGGCCATTCCTACTACCCTCTGTGGTGCCTTGCGGTCAGAGGCCGAGCAGTTGCCATACCAGGCAGTGATGTAACCCGTTAGGATGCTCTTGATGGTGCAGCTGTAGAACCTTTTGAGGATCTGAGGACCCATGCCAAATCTTTTTTTGTCTCCTGAGGGGGAATAGGTTTTGTCGTGCCCTCTTCACATTGTTTCATTGCTATGGATAAATCCCACTGCATCCCACTGCTGGCTTGCTTCTGATGCTAAGCAGCGTTGGTCCTGGTCTGTCCCTGGATGGGAGACCAGATGCTGCTGGAAGTGGTGTTGGAGGGCCAGTAGGAGGCACTCTTTCCTCTGGTCTAAAAACATATTCCAATGCCCCAGGGCAGTGATTGGGGACACTGCTCTGTGTAGGGTGCTGTCTTTCAGATGGGACGTTAAACGGGTGTCCTGACTCTCTGAGGTCATTAAAGATCCCATGGAACTTATCTTAAGAGAAGGGGTGTTAACCTCAGTGTCCTGGATAAATTCCCAAGCTGTCCCTCATACCATCATGGTCATCTAATCATCCCCAGCTTACAATTGGCTACTTCATCCCCCTCCTCTCCCTGTAACTATTCCCCAGGTTGTTGCTGTAAATGAAAAAGTGTTCTCAGTCAACTTACCTGGTAAAATAACAGTAAAATAAAAATAATGATCATAATTAATCGTTTTGTTGTAACAAACGGAGAAGATTAAATCAGAAAGAGCAGCAGTGCCTTAACTTTATTAGATAGGCTATCATCAGTGCTTGACTTGGGCACCTCAAATGTTCTTCTGCTTGAGTTCCAACGCCTCTTATAGAATATTGGCTTTATAATATTGCTGGGTTCTGGGACCTAAAAATAATCCCTAACGGTACCCAAAATGAATAGCCTAATGGCATCTATATCAGTCCACTATATCAAGCACGGGATATCTTCATGTTTGGTTTCACTGCTGAGGGGATATGGTGTGTCTTTTAAGTGTTTGGACCGCAGCCCATGAGTTGTTTCTGACCACGTGACCTGACCAGGAAAAACATGTGACCCAACTAGAGTTTTACTGTGTGGTCAGGAAAAATGACTAGTTTAATCTTTGAGGACAAAGTGTTAGGAGGGGACAGAGTTTTTGACACCATTATCACTGCTGTTGATATGGACAACTCAGCCCTGCTTGGGCTGGGGCTGGAGCAGTTGGAGGCTCCCATCTCTGACAGCAAAAATATAGCCAGCATTATGAAAACCATAACATCATCCCTGGCAAGAAACAATGCATATCTGGCTATCTAGGCGACACCTCAGCTGTACTCTACCACAGTAGAGCAGATAGGAAGCGTTGACCTTTCTGTAGAGAGCAGCTCCAGCTCCCTTAGCTGTGCAGCAGAGGCAGTAGCGGACCTGCCAATATTCCCAGACATGGAGGACTTCATCGCAGTGCAGGCTAAACCTAGATAGGTATGGGGTGAAGTCCCCAGGATCAAGCACACAGAGCGGATCAGAGGAGGACAGCTCCAGTGTCATGAGTCAAGAGACTTTACGCAAGATCATTAGAAAGATCCTAATCGTAATTTTCAGGTCGAAGTTCCCCAGCCATATTCTGGTCTCGGTAACAATCTATGATCAGTTGCTGCAGCCTCTGGCCACATACAAGGAACTTACAGTCATCTGCTTTCATCAAGAAAGCAACGTTTTCAGAGGGGAGAAAGCCCTGAGTGCCATAGTGATCGCTGTGTATAAAGACATCTCAGCTCTGCTGGATGCAGGGCTATCACAGCTGATGGCTCCCATCACTGACAGCCAGAGCACAGCTTGCACTTTCAAGGCTGTAACGTCATCGCTGGCAAGAAACGTAGCCTCTCTGGCTAGCCAGGCGACAGAAGTCCACAAAGGGAATGGGAGCACGATGGCTCAGGAGACCAGCTCCCAGTGCACTGGAGACATTGCAGAGGGCACAAGTACAGAGCCAAATGACACCCATTAATTAAGATGTTTCATATTTTATAGCTACATGCAGTTGAAGTTGGAAGTTTACATACACCTTAGCCAAATACATTCAAACTCAGTTTTTCACAATTCCTGACATTCAATCCCATTAAAGATTCCGTGCCTTAGGTCAGTTAGGATCACTACTTTATTTTAAGAATGTGAAATGTCAGAATAATAGTAGAGAGAATGATTAATTTCAGCTTTTATTTCTTTCATCACATTCCCAGTGGGTCAGAAGTTTTCATACACTCAATTAGTATTTGGTGGCATTGCCTTGAAATTGTTTAACTTTGGTCAAACGTTTCGGGTAGCATTCCACAAGCTTCCCACAATAAATTGGGTGAATTTTGGCCCGTTCCTCTTGACAGAGCTGGTGTAACTGAGTCAGGTTTGTAGGCCTCCTTGCTCACACATGCTTTTTCAGTTCTGCTCACATATTTTCTATAGGATTGAGGTCAGGGCTTTGTGATGTTCACTCCAATACCTTGACTTCATTGTCCTTAAGCCATTTTGCCACAACTTTGGAAGTATGCTTGGAAGTATGCATTTGGAAGATCCATTCACTTTAATTTCTTTTCTGATATCTTGAGATGTTGCTTCAATATATCCACATAATTTTCCTGCCTCATGATGCCATCTACTTTGTGAATTGCACGAGTTCCTCCTGCAGCAAAGCACCCCCACAACATGATGCTGCCACCCCAGTGCTTCACAGTTTAGATGGTGTTCTTCGGCTTGCAAGCCTCCCCCGTTTTTCTTCAAACATAACGATGGTCATTATGGCCTAACAGTTCTATTTTTAATTCATCAGACCAGAGGACATTTCTCCAAAAAGTACGATCTTTGTCCCTATGTGCAGTTGCAAACCGTAGTCTGGCTTTTTTATGGCAGTTTTGGAGCGGCCTTTCAGGTTATGTTGATATAGGACTTGTTTTACTGTGGATATACAGTGCCTTGCGAAAGTATTCGGCCCCCTTGAACTTTGCGACCTTTTGCCACATTTCAGGCTTCAAACATAAAGATATAAAACTGCATTTTTTTGTGAAGAATCAACAACAAGTGGGTCACAATCATGAAGTGGAACGACATTTATTGGATATTTCAAACTTTTTTAACAAATCAAAAACTGAAAAATTGGGCGTGCAAAATTATTCAGCCCCCTTAAGTTAATACTTTGTAGCGCCACCTTTTGCTGCGATTACAGCTGTAAGTCGCTTGGGGTATGTCTCTATCAGTTTTGCACATCGAGAGACTGACATTTTTTCCCATTCCTCCTTGCAAAACAGCTCGAGCTCAGTGAGGTTGGATGGAGAGCATTTGTGAACAGCAGTTTTCAGTTCTTTCCACAGATTCTCGATTGGATTCAGGTCTGGACTTTGACTTGGCCATTCTACCACCTGGATATGTTTATTTTTGAACCATTCCATTGTAGATTTTGCTTTATGTTTTGGATCATTGTCTTGTTGGAAGACAAATCTCCGTCCCAGTCTCAGGTCTTTTGCAGACTCCATCAGGTTTTCTTCCAGAATGGTCCTGTATTTGGCTCCATCCATCTTCCCATCAATTTTAACCATCTTCCCTGTCCCTGCTGAAGAAAAGCAGGCCCAAACCATGATGCTGCCACCACCATGTTTGACAGTGGGGATGGTGTGTTCAGTTGTGTTGCTTTTACGCCAAACATAACGTTTTGCATTGTTGCCAAAAAGTTCAATTTTGGTTTCATCTGACCAGAGCACCTTCTTCCACATGTTTGGTGTGTCTCCCAGGTGGCTTGTGGCAAACTTTAAACGACACTTTTATGGATATCTTTAAGAAATGGCTTTCTTCTTGCCACTCTTCCATAAAGGCCAGATTTGTGCAATATACGACTGATTGTTGTCCTATGGACAGAGTCTCCCACCTCAGCTGTAGATCTCTGCAGTTCATCCAGAGTGATCATGGGCCTCTTGGCTGCATCTCTGATCAGTCTTCTCCTTGTATGAGCTGAAAGTTTAGAGGGACGGCCAGGTCTTGGTAGATTTGCAGTGGTCTGATACTCCTTCCATTTCAATATTATTGCTTGCACAGTGCTCCTTGGGATGTTTAAAGCTTGGGAAATCTTTTTGTATCCAAATCCGGCTTTAAACTTCTTCACAACAGTATCTCGGACTTGCCTGGTGTGTTCCTTGTTGTTCATGATGCTCTCTGCGCTTTTGACGGACCTCTGAGACTATCACAGTGCAGGTGCATTTATACGGAGACTTGATTACACACAGGTGGATTGTATTTATCATCATTAGTAATTTAGGTCAACATTGGATCATTCAGAGATCCTCACTGAACTTCTGGAGAGTTTGCTGCACTGAAAGTAAAGTGGCTGAATAATTTTGCACGCCCAATTTTTCAGTTTTTGATTTGTTAAAAAAGTTTGAAATATCCAATAAATGTCGTTCCACTTCATGATTGTGTCCCACTTGTTGTTGATTCTTCACCAAAAAATACAGTTTTATATCTTTATGTTTGAAGCCTGAAATGTGGCAAAAGGTCGCAAAGTTCAAGGGGGCTGAATACTTTCGCAAGGCACTGTATATACTTTTGTACCTGTTTCCTCCAGCACCTTCACAAGGTCCTTTGCTGTTGTTCTGGGAATGACTTGCACGTTTCGCACCAAAGTACGTACATCTCTAGGAGACAGAACGCGTCTCCTTCCTAAGCGGTATGACGGCTGCGTGGTCCCATGGTGTTTATACTTGCGTACAATTGTTTGTACAGGTGAATGTGGTACCTTCAGGTGTTTGGAAATTGCTCCCAAGGATGAACCGTCCTTGTGGAGGTCTACCATTTTTTTCCTGAGGTCTTGGCTGATTTCTTTAGATTTCCCCATGATGTCAAGCAAAGAGGCACTGAGTTTGAAGGTAGGCCTTGAAATACATCCACAGGTACACCTCCAATGAACTCAAATTATGTCAATTAGCCTATCAGAAGTTTCTAAAGCCATGACATCATTTTCTGGAATTTTCCAAGCTGTTTAAAGGCACAGTCAACTTAGTGTATGTAAACTTCTGACCCACTGGAATTGTGATACAGTGAATTATAAGTGAAATAATCTGTCTGTAAACAATTGTTGGAAAAATTACTTGTGTCATGCACAAAGTAGATGTCCTAACCGACTTGCCAAAACTATAGTTTGTTAATTAACAATACATTTGTGGAGAGGTTGAAAAACGAGTTGTATTGACTCCAACCTAAATGTATGTAAACTTCCGACTTCAATTGTAGCTCTTCACAAAACAAATGTGCAGGTTTCCTTAAATGTGATCAAAAGTCAACATTCTTGATGAAATCCTTTATCACTGTAAATAGTGAAAGGTCATCTGCATCTGTTGCATACAGTGGATTTCAGGCCCTGCTGTTAATGTGTCATTTCAGATCAATCAATCAAATGTATTTATAAAGCCCTTTTTACATTAGCAGATGTCACAAAGTGCTGTACAGAAACCCAGCCTAAAACCCCAAACAGCAAGCAATGCAGATGTAGAAGCACAGATGACTCTGCTGCAGTCACAGGGAAGCCCAGGAGACCCTCATTTAGTACCCGTCTGTATGCTGCCCTCTCTAGGTCCTTCTGCTGTGGAGGTAAGAAGAAGAGTGACATACAGATAGAGAGAGACAGGCTGTGACAGACAGTAAATGTCAACAGACAGATAGTGACAGTAAGCAGACATTGACTGTCAGATGAACCATTGTGTTTTACATTTACAAGCGTACAATAAAAATAAAAAATTGCAACGGAACCTGCAATTCTTTGTTCATTCTTCAAGTCTAAAAAGCTCCAGCTGAGCCACTGATCAATATTCTGTTATATTTATATTTATGTAACCACAACTGTGCTAGGTAAGATATTCCCAGAAAACACTGAATACATGTGTGTGTCAACAGCAGTATTATAATAGATGCAAAAGTTGACTGATATATATATTGACTGCTATATGTTGACTGATATATATATATTGACTTACACTACTGTTCAAAAGTTTGGTGTCACTTAGAAATGTCCTTGTTTTTTGAAAGAAAAGCAAAACACCAGTCTCAACGTCAGCAG
Source organism: Oncorhynchus clarkii lewisi (assembly GCF_045791955.1). Classification (NCBI taxonomy): domain Eukaryota; kingdom Metazoa; phylum Chordata; class Actinopteri; order Salmoniformes; family Salmonidae; genus Oncorhynchus; species Oncorhynchus clarkii. Next base: position 31,470,577 of record NC_092176.1, on the reverse strand, counting down.
TGAAGAGGCGACTCCGGGATGCTGGCCTTCTAGGCAGAGTTGCAAAGAAAAAGCCATATCTCTGTCCAGTGTCTGTGTTCTTTTGCCAATCTTAATCTTTTATTTATATTTGCCAGTCTGAGATATGGCCTTTTCTTTGTAACTCTGCCTAGAAGGCCAGCATCCCGGAGTCGCCTCTTCACTGTTGACGTTGAGACTGGTGTTTTGCGGGTACTATTTAATGAAGCTGCCAGTTGAGGACTTGTGAGGTGCCTGTTTCTCAAAATAGAGACTCTAATGTACTTGTCCTCTTGCTCAGTTGTGCACCGGGGCCTCCCACTCCTCTTTCTAATCTGGTTAGAGACCGTTTGCACTGATCTGTGAAGGGAGTAGTACACAGTGTTGTACGAGATCTTCAGTTTCTTGGCAATTTCTCGCATGGAAAAGCCTTCATTTCCAATAACAATAATAGCATGATGAGTTTCAGAAGAGAGGTATTTGTTTCTGGCCATTTTCAGCCTGTAATCGAACCCACCTATGTAGAAATTCCATTAAAACTCAGCCTTTTCCAGCTACAATAGTCATTTACAACATTAATGTCTACACTGTATTTCTGATCAATTTCATGTTATTTTAATGGACATTTTTTTGTTGCTTTTCTTTAAAAAACCAGGACATTTCTAAATGACCCCAAACTTTTGAACGGTAGTGTATATTAACTGATATATACCGGCTGATATATCACATCCATATCTATGTAAGTACTGTATATATTCAAGAGAGAAGCATTTTATTTCCTTTGTATTGATATTCTAACCATTACAGACAAGCACTGGAGACTAAATAATGTTGATTTATTTGCATCTTTATTGATTCAGTTTGATTTAGCCAGGAAAGACTTTTGTCAAGCCATTACAGTAACATAAATATAAAAAATGTAAATAACAATTCGCTCTCTAAAACAATATATTAATTACACTGATATCAACAACATTAAAAGTCAACAAACAATGGCTTTGGAGATGGTTGATGTGGTTGTACCATGTAGTAGAGTCATATAGCATTCATATATACAGTAAAAAAAACATTAAAGAAAAGCTTGTAACACTCTGCCGATTCACAAGAATAATAACGATGATAATAGTCACAATTATTACAAATTACAAATATTCACAGGTAGTGTCTTACTATCTTGGTATACTGGAATAAACATGTCCACATTCTGTCTGACCTCCTCAGCAGGACATAGTGCATTAAATCTGAACCATATCTAGGGAAGGCAATGTCTTTCTTTGTCTGGCTCTCTAACTCTATGAGCTGAATCCCACTTTGAAAAATGTGCACCCAGCCTTGCTGATTTAAAAGGCCTGGAGACAGTCCTCTCACTCGTCTATCTTTACATGTGAAGGCAGTTTGACCTCTGTCCTTTCTCTTTCTGCTCACTATTGTCACTTTCTCATCCCACTTTTGGTCATAAAAGCATTATCTGAAAGTATAAATAACAACAATATCAGAGTAAAGCCAGCGTGCTGCCATGTCTCTTTCCCAGAACATGGAATAAAGTCATTTTCAAGTCATTTTCTCTGCTGGTGGGGAGCCCTGACAAGAGCTTGGGGGCCGCAAAACATACCGATACAATATGAAAAAGTGTAATTTTTCCACACTGAATTCTCCTAAATGTTGATTTCATACATTGTGACAATAATGACACACCATGAGAATGGCTGCAAGTGAACAGATATGAATTAGATTCCCTTTTCTTTCACACTATTTCTTGAATATCGGTTATCGTTGGAGTTATCGGTCAATACCAACATAGTGTTAAAAGGCCACTATTGGCAGATAATATCAGTGAACCTATATAATCAGTTGGGCTCTAGCCCTGACACAACTTAATGCTGACCCCTTGTGTTCATCTTTAGGTACCGCAGACGGTTTGCAGTGTCAGAGAGCCAGGCTCTCCAATTACCCCACACTAAGAACCATTCAGAGTCAATTACATTTAATCTCAAGCCATTTGAGGATATTTTCTGAAACGGAACCAACCAACTACCAATCAACTTTACCATTATTTTCCTAATTTCCTCATATTAAAAAATACTTGTGAGTCTTCATCCCCAATTTTAACCACTGTCTCCAAAAACATCCCCTCACACACCTGAGTATCATCACCCAAGAAATGCCAAAGACAAGCACATTCTCCAAAACGTCACTCTTGATTATCATCTAAAATCTTCTTAAAATATGATTTTCTTATCTCCTGACCTAATGTCTCATTACCATAGACATGCGATTTGGAAAAACTACCCTCCAGGTTGGCACTAAACCTTCCAGAGGAATAACGTTATCAAGCTACAATGTTATTGTCTTGCAACTTTTGGTGCCATCCTTGCTTCCCTTTAAGTGTCACTGCTTCCCACCAAGACTGCCTGGATACTTTACATTAAAGGCAAAGAATTTCAATATTTAACCTAAACCATGTCAATGATAGTTTGTATTGCATTCTACAGTGTAGCAGTTCAGTTTATGTTTTTTTTGTAGTTCTATGCTCTTTATAGTTTGTGTTCATAGTCTAAACTCAATTGTATGGTTCTCTGCTGTTCAGTTTGCATTGGTTGTTTTCACTATATATTGTGCAGTTCTGCGTTGTAGTTTAATCTGTCTTGTAGCCTATCCAATTGTGTAGTTTGTAATCAAGTTGATATTAAATAAAATGGAGCCTCTCTAAATCTCAGTGGACTCTATCCTCTCTAGACGTGAGGGTCCGGCCCAGGGGGTGGGCAGTTGGAGGAGGGAAGAGGAACCTTTCACGTCCTCACAAGGCGGTGGGGAGGGGGTTAGGGCAAGGGGAGCAGGGAGAGGGACTGAGTGCATGGGAGGGAAGGTTGACAGGGCCGGTGGTGGGGGAGGGGAGCTGGAGGATGAGGAGGTGGGGGTGGGTTTGGACCCCAGCTGTCCCACCTGTTGCTCCAGAGCCTGGTTCTTCTGTAGAGTCTCCACATAGCTTACCTGAAGCTGTGCCTGGTATTTCAGCACATGCTCCTTCTCGTCAATCCAGCTGTCTCGTTCCTGGTCGAAACTAAGGGCCTGGCGCTCTCTCTGTTGACGTTCTAGACGTAAGGTCCCCTGGAGCTGATCCAGCTGCTCACGCAGGTTCCCTGATTCCACCTGGGTCTCTTGGCACTTATGCTGGGCCTCCTGGTGGAAGTGGGCCTCCTGACACAAGTGGGCCCCCTGATGAAGTCGAGCTTCCTTGCGCAGTTGGGCTTCCTGGTGGAGATGAGCCTCCTGATATAGATGGGCTTTCAGGCGCTGGTGGGCCTCCTGGCGCTGTTGCATGTCATGCCACTGGGCCTCTTCACGCTGCTGCCTCTCTTTTCTCTGCACCTCTTGCCTCTGGGCTTTTGCCTCGTCACTCTGGAGGCTGAGCAGGGAATCTGAGGTGGGGGTGAGAGGGGTGGACGAGGGCTCTGGTGGAGTGCGGGGGCAGTAGAGAGCCCCCCAGGGTGGGAGTAGCCCCACAGCTCCTAGGGTTTGGGTTATGGCAGGATCAACCCCTCCGCCCATCTCCCACAGAGCTTGTTGAAGACCCAGCACCTCAGCCTCAAACACACCCAGCTTCTCCCTCAGGATAGACACCTGACAAAGGGAATGAGGAATAGTATGAGTCTGTCAATATGTGTGTGCATGGTTCAGTTTCACTTCCATCCTTAACTCTGAACGGACAGGATAACTCATCTACTGTAGTGTACACGTTAGTGTCATCAGATAGGTGACTTACAGGTTTCTATGTGTATGGGTTGTTGGAATCGGCTAAACTTTGAACATTGAGATATTAAATAAATGATAGAGAAGAAGCCTTGAATAGAAAGAGTGGAAAAGAATGGGTTTTATGTCAGAAGTTAAGTGTCCTCTGTAGAAAGCCAGAAGGCTTTGGAATGTGTTTGATGGAGGAGAGGCGAGCGACATGTTGATATAGGGAAGACAGATGGATATCTGTGTATTAGGTGAAGGAGGGGTTAAGGTCAGAAGGTGAGGGGTGAGGTCAGTTCCCCTTAAGGGAGTAATCAGGGTTTAGTATCTGGTTACCTTCTTCCAGTTGGGCATAAACTGTAAGGATTGGAAAGAGGGCGTGTTTTAAGTAGGATGTATATAACTGTGATGGAGATAAATTTTTGCAGTCTGATTACAGCTGTACAGCACCTTTGGGAAGAATTAAACTTGGTTAAAGCTTCTCTAGTGTCCGTGGGTTATTTACTGAAAAATAAGAACCTAACAGGGTATAGGTACCTCGGTCAGCGTCCTCCTCAGCTCTCCTTGGTAGCTCTCCAGCTCCAGGCTCTTGGAGCTATATGAGTTCTTGAGGCCCAGCATGGCCTCCTCCCGGTCCCTAAGCTGGGAATTGGCCTCCTTCAGCTGGCCCCTGAGGGCCACCATCTCCCCCGCCCGCTGGGTCAGCTCCACCTGGCTCTCCCTTAGCTGCTGCTTCAGCAGGGAGATCTCCCCTGCCTTCTGACACACCTGGACCACACATAGTAGGTCAGTGTTATGAGGAGGCTGTTCACAAAGTCGCACACACACACACACGCGCGCACACACACACACACAAACACACCTCCCACTTGGTCTCATCCAGGCGTGGCAGTATGTCAGTCTGTTCCATCCTGAAGTGCAGACATTTCCTCTCCAGATCCTCTCTCTGGGCCAGCAGGGCAGCCATCTCCTCCTGCAGACGTCGCTTGTCCTGCGACAGACGGGTGATCTGGGCCTGCAGGGCATTCTGGGAGCGCTGGGCGCGACGGGTCACCTGCACACAGAGGAAGAGAGTATCAACATTTGGTAGACTGTTATTGGTTACCGCTGCTGTGGAATGTGTGGTCACCTGCTGCAGACGAGAGGCGTAGTTCTGCCCCAGCTCATCCATCTGTCTCTCCCACACACGCTGCTTCTCCTCAAACACCTGGATGATGGCGGCCTCGCTCTGCTCCAAGTTACGACACATGTGTTGCACCTGGGAAAGTGGAGGAGAGATGAAAAAGAGGACAGAAGAGGAGGACAGGATTTTTGGGACTAACCCAAAGCAATGACAATTGCTACGTTCATGAAATCTATGAAAATATATCACGCATGAACATTAACCCCAAAATGATCTTTCAGCTCTCACCTCTTGCTCCTTCTCCCAGAGCCGGTTCTCCAGGTCTTGGATGGCATCATCAGAGGAAGGAGTGGGACGTTGGGGTGCTGGGGTGTCCCCCAGGTGGTTCAGCTGCTGATAGGACGAGGAGCTCTTTACTAAAGAGGAGCGGTCACTGTACGAGGCACTCAGCCCGTTCTGGAATAGTTGCATACATTTATATACAATCCACTCCTGCTGTGGCTTTGGTATGATAGTGTACCAAACTGGATAGATGCAGATACCCAGACAAAGTAAAACAAATGTACATGAATTGCTGCTGGTGAGCTGCACTGCACTAAAAGGATGTTAGCACTCATCAGGAGTCGACTGCAGTGGCTTTCATTACGTTTAAAAAATCCCATTTGCGTAGCCGCAAGCAATGCACCCACCTGGTAGCCTGGTTGCTCCAGCTTTTCCAGAGCCACTGCAGCTCCAGCTGTGGTCCCTAGTCTGTTGATATTACTGGTAGAAGCACTGAGAGACCCCAGGGCCTCTTGAGGCCCATAGCACAAACCAGAGCCTGCATATGTGGGCAGGCTGGTTAGAGAGTTCCTCCCCGAAGCTGACATCCCTCCATGGACCCCTCTGTTACTCTTACCCCCTCCTGCTCCCTCTGCCAGGCATCTGCCCATCCCTGGGCTGTCCTGGTCTAGGAGGAGGGCCTCTGGAACTGCCACTAGTTCTCCTCCCCCTGCTCCTCCTTCTCTCTGCCCCCCCGCACCCCTATCCTCACATCCACCCCCACTGGTTGGGCCAAGGAGGTTCTGCATGGAATGAAAGCTCTTGGGAACCACTGGTTTGAAGGCAGAGGGACGAACCAGCCCCGAGTTGTTCTGGAGGGTTGAAGGCCAGGAAGAGGCAGAGAGAGAAAGGGAGATAGAGGGGGGAGAAAAACGGTTTGCGTAGATATCAGTAAAGAACGTTCTAAAGAAACTGGAAAGGAAACTGTTAGCATAACAACACTTTAAAGCCTTTACATTTCTGTCTTGAATCAGTAGACAATATAAATCATTGTCAAATGCTATGCCAATAATTATTTGTAAGACCTTTTCACCATTCTATTTCATCAGTTGTTATAAGAAAAAAAAGTATTTATGTAACTGTGTAATTATGAAGTCATAATGTAACTGCAATGATATAATGATACAGCAGCGTATACGTGTTGCTGTGATGTAATTGTGAGCTAACCCAATATGCCAATAAGCCACAGGACCCTATAGCTACACACATACAGTACTTGTTTGAGAAGAGGAACATACCTGCTCTAGTTTGCCAGAGACAGGCAGGATTTTGGGTGGGTTGTGGGTTGGAGGGTTGTTGTGATTGGCGGTTTTGTTCTCTCCAGTTTCTCTGTGTTGGTGGGGAGTCATCCCGGTACCACTGTCATTCCCCCCCAGTCCCACCAAGTTACTGCATACATCCAGACTCACAAAACCTCCTTGTGTCTCTCTCTCCACCCTCTCTCTTTCCCTCTCTATCTCAACCCTCTCCCGCTCTCCATCCCTCTCTACCCTCTCTCTTTCCCTCTCTCTCTCAACCCTCTCCCGCTCTCTCTCCCTCTCTACCCTGTCTCTATCCCTCTCTGCCCTCTCCCTTTTTCTCTCCCATACTCTTTCTCTCTCCATCTCTTTGCTCTCCATTTCCCTCCCTCTACTCTCCCTCTCCCATTCCCTCTCCCTCCTTCCTGCTCCGTTCCCATATCCCACCCATGGATCCTCCTGGTCACAGTTGGATGCCTTTGTAGTGGTATGGTCTGTGTCAGAGTCCGGGGGCCGGTCTGTTCCAGTCCCAGTCCCAGTTCCAGTCCCGGTACCAATACTAACACTTCCTCTTTCGTCACTAGAAGCGGTTCCCTCTGAGACTGTCTCTGGGGGGAGTCGTTCGGTCCTGCAGCTACGGTCAGCGGTGCAATGGCGAGACAGGGCCGGGGAGTGGGGCAGGGTGGTCCTAGTGCCCACTGATTTCATGGCAAACTCCTGCTCCCCTGCCACTCCGCTACCCACACTGCCCATGGCGAGGGGTCAGGGGTCAGAGGTGAGAAGTTAAGGGGGAAAAGAGAGTCACTCTGCCTCACACACTGGGAAGCAGTGTCGGTCATCATGGGTTAAAGGGGGAACCGGATGCACACACACTGAAGAGAAAGGGAGCGAGAGAGAGAGTAGTTAAACATGTTCTGTTCATAAGTACCCTCACACACAATGTTCATCCAGATGGAAGAAGATGGCAGGGGCAGTAATATTTACACAATGAATGGAGTTGGATCATCTGAACAATTATACACAGAGAAATGCAGTGTAGCTCCAGTCAAATAGTGTTGTAGTATGCAACATCCAATTTTACACAGTTACCATTACAATAGTTTCTGAGTTTATGTTACTTATGTGTACAACACGTGTGTGTGTGTGTGTGTGTGTGTGTGTGTGTGTGTGTGTGTGTGTGTGTGTGTGTGTGTGTGTGTGTGTGTGTGTGTGTGTGTGTGTGTGTGTGTGTAGGTCTACAGATGTTGACAGCTACATCAGGTTACAGCTGGCTACGATTGCACCTCTCAATCTACTATGCATTCTAGATGGAGTGATTGCTGCAAAAGGAAGCAGGAGTGCAGCCCTTCTCACTAACTCTCTCCTACTACATAATGTGTGTTTGTTGGCATACAGCACACTGCCCCGGGTGCCCTCAATGCCTTGATATGAGAGGAAGAGAGAGACAGAGAGAAAAAAGAGAGAAACAAAGAGAGAGAGAGAGAGAGAGAGTTGCTCTTGCCACAGGCATAATCCCCTCCCGTGTCAATGTGTTACAATATTTAATTCCAGTGGTGAGTTGTAGTAGCAGCCTAACACACTGTCTCTGTCTTCACGATTCTATCCAACTCTCTCACTCCTCCCTCCATCCCAACGCGACTATATCAGCATTCGAATCGCACCAAGAATGTATCCGAAACACTCACGGTTATTAGATTGGAATTGTTATCCTTCTCAAACGGACATGTATTTGTCATAGACCGAGCCGCATTGATGTAGCCTGGGATCCCCCAGCAAACCCGTATGCCCTGTCTACAAGATACGTACTATTTTCAGCACCACAGTCGTTTGTCCGTTAGAAAACAACCTTGGCCTCTTTCCGGTCGGTTATGAAGGACCCTAGGATGTGGTCAGTGGATGTTTTTTTCTCTCTCGATATTATCGACTTCAGCCACTGTCGGTGTTGTATCGATGATGATGGAGGAAGCGGCGGATGCGACTATCAGCTGTAACCACACACAACCCAGACACGCCCCTCCTTGTGCACGGCAGAAACGCCACTTTTTACGCCACTCAACCATACATGAGCAAAGGCTATATGTAGGCCTACAGTAGTGGTGCGCAGATCAGCTGTTCGTTCACCCGCACCCCGCCCGCAATTGATAATAACCCATCTGCAACTATATGTGACAAAGTGAAAATCGGAGGCCCGTACCCAAACCTAACCCGCTAATATTGAAAATGTGGTGTAGGCTGCAGTCAGAAATGGCAGAATGATTTTTTGACCGTTTTTTGTTGCTGTTGTGATTTCTGCTTATATTATGATTTCTGCTTGTAATTTATGACATTTTGATGGGGGTTTTGTTAGACAACTAGTCTATTAGTAGATACACGCAGATTATTTTCTGTCATTTTACAGTATGTTGCCCTAGAAGACTAAATAAACCATTGAGAAGCAGAAAAGCATCATAAATAGATAGAATGAATCTAATTGCCATCGCCGAAGTTTTTTCTGTAATATTTGCTTCTCAATCGAGAGAAGATGCAGTAGCCTAACAAAAAAAAACAAGAACGATTGCCAAATGACTTCAGTTTGACCGGTTCTAAGGATATATTAAGCTGTGAAACGACCTAACTTGTTTATGATAAGATTTCAGTTCGGCTTGGATGCATATTTATTGTAGTTGAAATACTATCAATATCAGATATTTTGCTGTCGTGTCTTTACTATCATTAAATCGAAGACTTAGTTTTATCAAAGATTCTCTGTAATTAGTATTTCCCGATCAAACTGATTAATCATGTAACTGTAATTAACTAGGAGGTCGGGGCACCAAGGAAAATATTCAGATTACAAAGGTATCATCTCCTAAAATAACTTTTCAGATATTTTATATCTGATCAAATAGTCTTCTGATTAATTAATTATTTACTTTACCTCACGTTAGTCTCATTCCAAACGTAGTAAATTGTTGGTTATCTGCACGAACCCAGTCTTCACTATGAGACATCCATACATTCATTGTCTTAAATCATTTATTTATTAACTAACTACACAATCACAGAAATGCATAAACAAACAGTAGATAGTTACAAGGAATGATAGGAGAATGTGCCCTAGTGGGCTAAAGTGGGGGTCGACTAAAATGAGACACTAAAAAGTTGATAATTATAACAATTGAAATGCTAATCCTTTGTACATGAACGCTCACTCATTCGGAAAATATTCAGATTTCAAAGTTATCATTTCCTAAAATAACTTTAAAAGTTTGTTTCTGTTGGAGAGTTTTCGTCCTCTCTCTCTCTCTCTCTCTCTCTCTCTCTCTCTCTCTCTCTCTCTCTCTCTCTCCATAGAATCTCTCTCTCTCCATAGAATGGATGTTTTGGCGGTTGTCGTTCTTCGCGTTCAATGATACCGAATTCCTAGCTGCAGACTAGTAATTAATATTAAAGACTTGTTCTTATTCTGTCGGTATCGATAGTCTAAGAGTTTAACCACGTGGTATGGTTAAAAAACTCAGCAATGGTCTACAACCTTTGTCCCCTCGTAATGTAGGAAAACATGGTCTGATTAGAATTTTTTGTTAAAGGTGGGTTTTATTCGAAATTGCAGAAAAGGGCTGTCCCAGGATGCCTGACCCTAACTGGGCTCATGGGCGATCCCCTAATTTAGTTCAACTCAAAAGGGAATTGAAGTTTCCTTAATTAAACAGTCCAAAATCACATTACACAATTTTACAAACAGTATCATACTCACTCATTCATCTTATACAACAATTAAATGTAAACCTCATATCTGAGGCTATTATATAAACAGCGTTATGGTAATGTGGCCACACCGTCTCCCATGAGCTTCCCCAAGTTGTAACAAACAGACCAGTTCGTAGCTGGATTCTTCACCGATCTTTTATACCTTCTCCGGAACGTAAACGTTGCTCGGACCTCAAGTTCTGTGAGGTGGAAGAAATGCCTTTGTTCTCTATGAAACTTCACTCTGACCACAGCAGCCTAGTTGAAGGAGGCAAGCGGGAGACAGGGAGAGGGGTATGGGGCTTGCTGTACCCAAAGAGGGCAACGTCATGACAATGCTGATAAAGATAGCCCCTCTACAGAGGACTGCGCATTCGCATTCTCTCAAGATGATGAAATAAAGAAATCGTCTTTTTCCACTCCTGTTCGCGAGTAAAAAATGTTGACTACATTTGATGTATAATTTTATTGCAAGAAATGCTTAATTCTGCAAGAGTTAATATTAACGCTATGTGATAGGTTATAGATCTACTCTCAGTGTTCAGATTTCTGTTTTCATTTAACCCATCTGAACAGTAGGTTACAGCTCCCTTGACGTGCCAGAAACCTATTTGAAGTCATTGTCTTGTGACAGTCAAATCTGTAGGCTATAGCTGGCACTGCTAGCATCCTCTTCTACCACTTCACCAACTATTTCCCAAACATTACTTTTCTGTCCCTCCCTTCTCTTTATTTTCAACTCTGCATTTCGCACCAAATAGCAGATAGCCTAAAATAATGAAAGAAAACCTCAATGTAGAATATGAGAATGATAGGCTATATATTGCGGGGACTACGGTTATGAGTCAACCCGCCTTCAGAAAGTATTCACTCCTCTTGACATTTTCCACACTTTGTTGTGTTACAATATTGTAGTCAAATTGATTTAATTGTAACTTTTTGTCACCGATATACACAAAATACTCTGTAATACTATCTACACAAAATACTCTGTAATACTATCTACACAAAATAGTCTGTAATACTATCTACACAAAATACTCTGTAATACTATCTACACAAAATACTCTGTAATACTATCTACACAAAATACTCTGTAATGTCAGTGAAAGAAAAATTCAACAACAAAAAATGTTTTTATTTAATGAAAAATAAAACACTAATATATTTTGATTAGTTAAATATTCAACCCCCTGAGGCAATACATGTTAGAATCACCTTCGGCAGCATTTATAGCTGTGAATCCTCTTTCTGGGTAAATCTCTAACAGCTTTGTAATCCTGGATTGTACAATATTTGGCCATTATTGTTTTAAAAATTAATCATTGCTAAACAGACATTTTCAAGTCTTGCCATAGATTTTGAAGCTGATTTAAGTCAAGACTGTAACTAAACCATGTTGTCTTGGTAAGTAACTCCAGAGTACACTGAGTGTATAAAACATTATGAACACCTGCTCTTTCCATGGCATAGACTGACCAGGTGAATTCAGGTGAAAGCTATGATCCCTTATCCCGTATGATCCCGTAACTTGCTAAATCCACTTCAATCAGTATAGATGAAGGGGAGGAGACAGATTAAATACGTTTCAAGCCTGGAGACAATTGAGACATGGGTTGTGTATGTGTGCTATTCAAAGGGTGAAGGGGAAATATGGAATGGTAGTAGGTGCCAGTATCACGACTTCCGCCGAAGTCGGTGCCTCTCCTTGTTCAGGCAGCGCTCGGCATCGCCGGTCTACTAGCCATCGCCGATCCACTGTTCTTTTTCCTCTGCTTTTGTCTTTGTTTTCACACACCTGTTTTCCATTTCACATTATTGGTTCCTGTATTTAAACCCTCTGTTTTCCTCATGGGTTTGTGCGGGATTATTTTATTGTTCAGTTAGGTTTTTGTGTATGGCTGGTTTATTTCGACGGATGCTGTGTTCACCCGGGCGTCATCATTACCATCTTATTTTTGTCAAGTGTAATTGTACACTAGCAGAGACTTGTAGATAACCTGGAGCCAGTGGGTTTGGCGACGAGTATGAAGCGAGGGCCAAGCAACGAATAAAGTATTGAATAAAGTACGTTGCTCACTCATTCTGCTCTCCTGCGCCTGACTTCATGCATCAGCTACACTGACCTTCTGACAGCCAGACGCACTGGTTTGTGTCAAGAATTGCAATGCAGTGGGGTTTTTCACACTCGTTTCCCGTGTGTATCGAGAATGGTCCACTACCCTAAGGACATCCAGCCAACTTGACACAACTGTGCGAAACATTGGAGTCAACATTACTGTGGAATGCTTTTGACACCTTGTAGTCCAAGCCCAGACGAATTGAGGCTGTTCTGAAGTCAAAAGGGGGAGTGCAACTCAAGATTAGGAAGGTAAAGTTTTGTATACTCAGTGTATTTTTGGCCTTGGGTTTTAGGCTATTGCCCTGCTGAAAGGTCAATTTGTTTCCAAGTGTCTATTGAAAAGTTGCCACATTTTTGGGAGTTTTACTTTAGTGCCTTATTGCAAACAGGATGCATTTTTAAGAATATTTTCTGTTCAACCTTCTTTCTTTTCATTCCGTCATTTTGGTTAGTATGGTTGAGTAACTACAATGTTGTTGATCCATCCTCAGTTTTCTCCTATCATAGCCAGTTAACTCTGCAACTGGTTTAAAATCCCCATTGGCCTCATAGTGAAATCACTGAGCTGTTTCCTTCCTCTCCGTCAACTGAGTTAGGAAGGACGCCTATATCTTTGTAGTGGCTGGGTGTATTGATCAGGGGATGGAAAATGTTCAGGGAAGTTGGCCGAAAACAGAACCGAGAACGAAAGTGATCTATAATGTTCTGGAACAGAACCGTTATTTTTTTAAAGCATGGGAACCGGTTAATAATGTTATGTTCTGGGCATTTTTTAAATCTCCAGTCCCACAAAACAAGATGTCCAGTGCTTCATGCCCAGCACTCTCCTCACCCGCAAAATGTCAGTTTAAACGTCTGTCCATTGCATGTACATAGCTTGCCCGCTCCATAGCAAACTGCTCTATCCACTGGTGAAGTCATTTCATGTTGAGCTAAACATACAAAAAATGTAGAATTCAGAGGTTTAAAAAGGAACAGAAAGGATTGATATAAACCGCTACTTTTTGGGGGTTCGAACTGGTTCAGAACTAATGGTTCTGTTCAGAACAAAACGATTGGAAATTATGTTTGGTTCCAACCCCTTGTATTGATACACCATCCAAAGTGTAATTCATAACTTAACCATGCTCAAAGAGATATTCAATGTCTACCTTTTTACATTTTTACCCATCTACCAATAGGTGCCCTTCTTTGTGAGGAAATGTAAAACCTCCCTTGTCTTTGTAGTTGAATCTGTGCTTGAAATGTACTGCTCAACCGAGAGACCTTACAAATAATTGTATGTGTGGATACAGAGATGGGGTAGTCATTCAAATATCATGTTAAACACACAGAGTTAGTCCATCCAACTTATTATCAGACTTGTTAAGCACATTTTTACTCCTGAAGTTATTTAGGCTTTCCATAACAAAGGGGTTGAATTGTATTGACTCAAGACATTTCAGCTTTTCATTTTCTATTAATTTGTTTTTAAAAATTAACACATTTTCCACTTTGACATCATGGGGGATTTTGTGTAGATCATTGATACATAGTCTAAATGTAATACATTTTAAATATAGGCTGTAACACAACAAAATGTGGGAAGAGTTAAGGGGTGTGAATACTTTCTCAAGACACTGCATTTGCTACTGTCATCATTTATCAGTCAAAAGTACTGGAAATAAGTTTAATTATTTTAGAAATGATAGGCCTAGAAAATCAACTTGACTGGGTTGGTGCATAATGACTATGGTGCTTCAGAGACACTAAGGGGTGCCATGTCACTCTGGGTTCTTGTTATAGAGCTTGCCAGATTGTAGTCCTAAAATCCAAAAATTAGTTTGTTCAGCCAATAAGGTCTGAGGCTAATACAGGCTTAGGAGGTATTCTATGTTTTGTTCTATGAGATAATATCAATCAGTTAACGTGACCTTGATACATTATGAAGCCTTTATGTGCTTTATAAAATTCCATAAATGCTTCAAAACTCACAAAAAAGTGTTAACTGATGAAGATTATCTCATAGAACAAAACTTCTATGATCTCCTAAACCTGTTTTTACCACAACTTATTTTTGGCATTAATTGAAAAACCCTAAAAAAATTCCATTCATTTCCCCATAGGCTTGGGCCAATGAACCATGGCGGAGTTAGTGCCTACAAAAAAATAAGAAATTACATCAGGCTAATTAGCAGCATGCTGGAACCCTTGTGGATGTAGCCTAACAGAGCAGAATGTTCGATCACTCTATGGAGCCCCAAAGATGTTCTCTCTCTCTCTCTCGCTCTCTCCTCTCCTCTCCTTTCTCTCTCTGCACCTAGGCCTATACAAGTGACACCAACATGTTGGAGTTGCCATGGAAACATGCTCTGTCTGCTCTGTGATCATGAGTTGAAGATAGGGTAGTGGTTGGATGCAGCAGGGAAAAGGAGAGGGAGGGAAAAAGAGATTGTGCATGTGAAGAAGAAGAAGAAGAAGAAGACAAAGCAGAAGAAGCAGAAGAAGAAGCACAGTAATTTAGGGATTATCTCAAAGGCATAATAGAAGTAGATGGCATCCCAATCTTCCTCGAACCCTCTACAAATGATTCTACCAAGAACCCTTCGATCATCTAAAGGTTCTTCCTAACCCTTACACTCTATGAACTGTTCCACCAGCCTTTAAAATGAAACTCTTAATTAATGACAATACATTACATGATGGCTTAGTTAAACCTTAACACAGTGGTGTTAAGAAAATCAGGCCTGCAAGTCACACAACCCATACACTACCCACCATTGCGACCTGTACGCTCTCGTTGCTTGGCCCTCGCTTCATACTCGTCGCCAAACCCACTGGCTCCAGGTTATCTACAAGTCTCTGCTAGGTAAAGCCCCGCCTTATCTCAGCTCACTGGTCACCATAGCAGCACCCACTCGTAGCACACGCACCAGCAGGTATATCTCACTGGTCACCCCCAAAGCCAATTCCTCCTTTGGTCGTCTTTCCTTCCAGTTCTTTGCTGCCCATGATTGGAACGAATTGCAAAAATCTCTGAAGCTGGAGACTCACATCTCCCTCACTAGCTTTAAGCACCAGCTGTCAGAGCAGCTTACTAATCACTGTACCTGTACATAACCAATCTGTAAATAACACACCCAACTACCTCATCCCCATATTGTTATTTATCCACTTGCTCTTTTGCACCCCAGTATCTCAACTTGCACATCATCATCTGCACATCTATCACTGCGGTGTTGATGCTAAATTGTAATTATTTCGCCTCTATGGCCTATTTATTGCCTTACCTCCCTACTCTTCTACATTTGCACACACTGTACATCTATTTTTCTATTGTGTTATTGACTGTGCGTTTGTTTATGTGTATATCTGTTGTTGTTTTTGTCGCACTGCTTTGCTTTATCTTGGCCAGGGGCCTGTTGCACAAAAGTAGAATTAAGACATCCGGGATAAATGACTCAGCTGAGCTCAATGAAGCCAAAACATGTGCGTCCAGGCTTAATTGGTTGCACAAAGACCAAGCCAGGATGAGCAGACACGGATTCATTAAGCCAGGTGAAACCAATCCTGGATAGGTGCGCGCTCACGGCTCACTCAAATAGACCCCGCCACAGATCACAGATTAACTGATTTACCATGGCAACTAGAGCCGCGTACTTTTCCCCGTCGGAAGCACAAATCCTCATGGAGGCATACGAGGAGGTAAAAGATATAATTAAGAAGAAAGGCAACACCCCCACAGTGATAAAGCAAAGAGAAAAAGCGTGGCAAAGTATTGCAGACCGCCTGAATGCGTAAGTAGTGCACAATTACACACTCACCGCTCCGCTGAAACATCACAATTACAATTCAAATATTTAATTCACATCTCCAAAAATGCAGTTGTACTGTAATTATGAAACGGTTAATTTTTTTTATTGAAATGCACTGCAGATATGAGTGAAATTGTGTAAAGTAACTCCATCACACTGTATAAAGCTATGATAAAATTTTTGATATTTTTACTGAAAACAAGACAAAAATACCAAGTAATTTTTTGCAGTGTGACTCCATTAAGTGTGTGTGTGTGTGTGTGTGTGTGTGTGTAGATTAAACATGAACGGGCCAAAACGGACATGGCAGCAGGTCAAAATCAAATACAAGAACATTCTGCAGAATGGTATGGTCCCTGACTAATATTTAACAAAGCACAAGCATATATTGTACCCAGAAGGTGCCTGCTCACACATTGTCTGTACTGTTTTAGCAGTGAAAAAGAATACCCACAGACAAGGCACGGGTGGTGGGTCACCAAAGGCTGACCTTACCCCAGCAGAGGACATGGTCTTGGAGCTAAATAAAGGCAGGCCCGTCTTAGAGGGGATCCCTGGGGGGAAAGAGACGAGCATAGGTTCCTCCCAAGATGCCACCCGCTTCATTCAAGGTATGTCCTTCCATCTCTACATGGGATACAACCACATTCATATTGAATCAATTTGGACTGTCTGACTTTGGTTTACCTATTGCCTTGCAGTGTCTGGCAGCACTGTGTTCCTGTTAGAGCCACCAGCACAAGCACCAGACGATGCTGATCCAGTGAGTACTCCATCAAAGGCATACTGTAGGCCTGGCATGTCTTGTCTACTAGCTTCAATATGAATCCGATTAAATGTGATAGGGTGAAGGCCCCAGTGCAGCAGCAACAGCACATGATGGAGACGATGATGAGGAGGAGACCATCTCTCTGGATTCCAGAAGGCATGAGGTATCATGTTAAGACTGTGAAAGTACTATTTACTCTACAATGGTGAGGAGTCCTCATCAAAATCAAAAAATCTAATTTCTTTTACAGGACCCAGATGCTATACAGTGGGAAAACCAGCCTGGCAACATAGTGCGTATTAATAAAAGGACACCACATCCTGCCAAATTCCAGCTGCGCTAATTGTATTGTGTTCACAGAGCTCACAAGCTATCAGAAAGTTGTATGGCAACCACCTCCGGTGCCAAATAGAACTGGCAGACATAGACATTCAGTACAAGAAGAAAAAGATGGAAAATCTTGCACTGGAGTTCGAAATAAAAAAGAGGACAATTAGGAAACTGGACCTTGAAATAAAAAAACTTGAGAGGGAGGTGAGATATGCCTTCAATGTACACTGTATGCTAACTGTAACACAAATGTATTAATCATTATTTTTCTTTCCTCCCCCAGCTCCAAGAAGATGACACAGCTCAAAATAAAAATTAGGTATATTCTCGTAAAGTCAAGTGAGCCATGACATATGAGCTCTTATTGTGAGCACACAGGACGGTGGCATCTTTCTAAGGTTTTTTTTATTTTCCCAGCAATCAGTACAACCAAGTCATCGTTATAAGGCATCGCCCTCTTTTGCCCACCCCCCCCAGCACCAGGTGTGGCCACTAGCCTATATGAAGGCCCAAAATTGTGTGTTCCTTTCTGCTCTGACAATGGCATGCCCATTCGTGCGAGATGTGGTGGATGAAGAAGCACTTGTGCTGAGGAGAGCCTTCAGGTGAGAAAGGGTCTTCAGGGACCGGTTGGACCCACTGGCCTTCCCTGATGACCATCTATATGAAAGATACAGGTTTTCTGCAGATGGCATCAGGTATCTATGCAGACTACTGGGTCCCAGGATTAAGCACCGCACTGCACGGAGCCATGCACTGAGTGTGGAGCAAATGGTTTGTGTGGCCTTGCGCTTTTTTGCTAGTGGAGCCTTCCTGTACTCAGTGGGGGATGCAGAACAGCTGAACAAGGCCACAATTTGCCGCACAATAAGGAGTGTGTGTCTGGCTATCAAAGCATTAGCAGATGTCTTCATCTCCTTCCCTGGCCACAGAAGACTCTGTGACATCAAAGAGGAGTTCTATAGGATTGCAGGTAAGAGGATCTACAAATTACAGGACAACTGTTAACACATAGTAGGATACTCATTACTTTGTGTGACAGGTTTCCCCAATGTCATTGGTGCAGTGGACTGCACACACATAAGGATAAAAGCCCCCTCAGGTGCCCATGAGGCCGATTTTGTGAATAGGAAATCCTTTCACAGCATTAATGTTCAGGTGAACATAACTTTTTGATATTGTCCATTGACGAACACTCTGCATTGCCAGTGATGTGCATTGATTGGTGTAATATTCCTCATCTTATGATTTCAGATGGTCTGCAATGCTGACTGTGTGATCAGCAATGTTGTGGCAAAATGGCCTGGCTCAGTCCATGACTCCAGAATCTTTCGGGCCTCTGAAATCTATCAGTGCCTATCACAAGGTAAGCCACACAACCCCTATTTATAACCATCATGGCTGTGTCAAGAATATCACTGTGTTTATGAGGTAGTAATGATGAGATTTTGTGTTGACAGGTGAATTCTCTGGTGTGTTGCTGGGAGACAGGGGGTATGGCTGCCAGCCTTTTCTCCTGACACCTTTCACAGACCCCCAGGAAGCACAGCAGGCCTACAACCATGCCCATGCCAGGACCAGGGCCAGAGTTGAAATGACCTTTGGCCTCCTGAAGGCACGCTTTCACTGCCTTCACAAATTAAGGGTCAGCCCTGTTAGGGCATGTGATATTACTGTGGCTTGTGCTGTCCTTCACAATGTGGCCTGCCTGAGGAAGGAGAGGGCCCCCAGAGTGCCACCAGCCATGGACTGGGACAATCCGGCAATCTTCCCTGATGACGACAGTGGTCGGCTGCTGAGGGACCAATATGTGTTGAATTATTTTAGTTAGTATGTGTGCTTTCAATTTTGGTTAAATATGTCCTGCGGTGGCAGAGGAATTTGGGTTTTTTTGGGTTCGTTTTTTGACGAATTTGGCCTCTTATGATGTTTGTGCGGTATACTGTGTGTAATACAAGGCTGCAGGGAGGCTACTGCATCCATTCATTTGTCTGTTCAGTTGATGTGTATGGATTTGTCCTGCATTTATTTTAGTGTGCAGACATGCAGGGTGTGTTATACACATTCAAAGGTCTGTATATGTATCATTTTGTATAATATGCTTAGATTCTGTGCTTTCCATCTTGTAGAGTCACTGTGACTTCAGTTTTGAAAGGAGCTGATGGTTTACCTGCTTTGTTTTGTCCTTATTCAATAAAGGAACATAATGTTACACATTGTGTTTTTATATTCATATGGAATGTGTATTTGTTTATATGACAGAGTACTAGGGCCACACTGAAGAAAAAGGATAAAGTCATAAATTTATGAGGCTGGTTCTTTCTGCAGAAAAGCTACATATTGTTTTTACAGTTTTGATACTTATGACAATGTGATACTTAATATTCTGGCACATCAGCATGTCTTTGTTTATGAAACCATACTGAAGTACAATTTCACGAAATGCCCCACATCTGTCATTTTAACAACTGTCCTCCTTTAAAACAACTGGTTACAATATTATGACTTGTGTTTTTTTCCCCTCTGTGGCCCTAATATTCTAGCATTTTATATATAGCCTTATAGTCTATGGGAAACTGTAAATTATCTAATGATAGCAACATCATCTAAAAATCATTTTTTATCCAAAATCATTGAAATTAATGATCACAAACGTTTAAATAACAGTGGGTCTAGTTATATGTGATAACAATGTATAGTGAGCAGTGAAATAACTATTGGTTTCCATTTGTGGTGACTGCTGACTGACATTAGGGATGAGATTAAATGATCCTGGAATTTAGCCTGGTCTGGAGCAGGCTAGCTCCACAGAATAAATCTCCATGGTAATTTATACCATAACATATCCTCCTGCCCCCTATCCATCTTTAGTGCAACCGGATTACGGATCAATTGAGCCAGGATCACCAAGATATCCTGGCTTAATCCCTTATCCTAGTTTTGTGCAACAGGCCCCAGGTCACAGTTGTGAAAGAGAACTTGTTGTCAACTGGCCTACCTGGTTAAATAAAGGTGAAATAACATTTTAAAAATTAAATAAATAAACATCTGGAGGATCAGCATTTGTGGGTTCAATTACAGGCACAAAATGGCTAGAAACAAAGACCTTTTTTCTGTAATTTGTCAGTCTATTTTTGTTCTAAGAAATTAAAGCTATTCCATGTGAGAAATTGCCAAGGAACTGAAGATCCTGTACAACTCTGTGTACTACTCCCTTAACAGAACAGTGCAAACTGTCTCTAACCAGAATAGAAAGAGGAGTTGGAGGCCCCGGTGCACAACTGAGCAAGAGGACAAGTACATTAGAGTGTCTAGTTTGAGAAACAGACACCTCATAAGTCCTCAACTGGCAACTTCATTAAATAATACCCGCAAAACACCAGTCTCAACGTCAACAGTGAAGAGGCGACTCCGGGGTGTAGACCTTCTTGGCAGAGTTGTAAAGAAAAAGCCATATCTCTGTCCAGTGTCTGTGTTCTTTTGCCCATCTTCATATTTTATTTTTATTGGCCAGTCAGAGATATGGCTGAGATATGTATGGGGAAAAAAGTACTTTTTTTTTCTAGGAATGTAGTGAAGTGAAAGTAAAATATAAATCGTCAAGTAAAGTAAAGTACAGATATCCAAAAACATGACTTAAGTAGTACTTTAAAGTATTTTTATTTAAGTCCTTTACACCACTGTCCATGGTCAATTTGATTTGACATTCAATATCCCTATTGGGCTTGTTAGGGACTATCAGTAAAGTACACAATATACATGGGACAATAGTAAAACATTTCAATAGCTCCAAATATCAATTACTTAAAAACCTCAAACCAACATTTTAGAAATGAATTTACAAATATTGAAATCATTAAATGGGACAACTGAAAGATCTGCAACATGAAAATATAAATATAAATTATTGACGGTCCCTAACTAGCCCCAAAGATAGGCTGTCCAATGTCAAACCAACTTTGCCACAGTGGCACACCAGCCGCTGAAGCTAATTGGCGAAAGAAGTTGGCTTGCTTGCTAGCTAGTCTAGGCAACTTCAAGACACAAGATCTGGTTTCACATTATCTAGAAGGGTGAATGACTGTAACTTTGTACTGTTTTGGTAGAGTGAATGTACACACACACAATAGATGACCACAACTCTTGTTTGGCTTCAGTCATGGCCACTGCATTTCTTAATGACCAAGCTGAAAAACAAGGCAAAATCATCAAGTTCAGCCACCCTTTAAAATGTATGAACCCAGAACTTAATGCATCAGTTTACCAATTACGGAAGGATTTAGTTTTGGGTTAACCAAGATTAGCAATGATTCAATTCAAACAAGAACGAACATGTTTGTTATATCTCTCTTTCATTTTAGCAGATGCTCTTATCCAGAACAATTAGGGTTAAGTGCCTTGCTCAAGGGCACATTGACAGAGTTTTCACGTAGTTGGCTCAGGGATTCAAACCAGCAACATTTCAGTTACTGGCCCAACAGTCTTAAGTGCTAGACCACATGCCAACTCTTTCACATCCAGTAAGTATAAGAAGTGTTCCACGCTCTCCATAGACACAACAAATCGTAACATAATTTTAAAAACATAAAAGGCGGTACCACAAAAATGTAGGTTGGGTTATGACGTCCTTAGTCTAAATGACAAATGGTATACTTGCTCTTTCAAACACAGAAACAAGGTCCCATTGACAGGCAGATAAAATCCATTGTCTGGCCAAGTACTGGGGCTGTTTTAGGAATATTATTGTGTTGTGCTTTGTTTACCATACTGTATTACTATATTCAAACATATTTTTCAAATGTTACCATGCTACTGTGGTATTCATTTGAGGAAGACTGTCACTGATAACAGGTCTATTACCAGTACATGCATACCTTAAGGCTGACACAGTGTCTTATGAAACATAACCCAATGTCAAAGACAGGACTGAGATAGACAGAGGTCAAATAAGAAGCATAACCACTGAGTAACGTGGTGTAAGTCTACCCCTACAGAAAAAAAACACATTACTTGACATGTGGAAATTCACTTGATTTCACATGAAATTTCACGTGTTTTCTGAACACTTCACATGTTTTCATGTTTAGTTTCATGTTATTACATGTTGCTTTACATGTTGTCACATGTTATCACATTAACTTCACATAAGATCACTTAATTTTACATGAAATGTCTTGTGTTTTTGGAACACTTCATGTGGCTTTTGCTTAAGGGTAACGACAGCTGGAATAGAAGTCTAATAGCCTATTCTTTGGATCTAAAAGCTTTTCTATAAATGAAATGTCTATTGTTATCAGACTTGAGCTGTTTTCGTCACTGTCATGACTGCTGACCCCTGGCTAAAGGAAGAGAGCATGAACAGTGCACTGAACAGATCCTTCATGGTCCGTCAGCTGATAGAGGCCCTTCAATGTTTTACGTTTCAAAGTGGAAATGGGGTCACAATCAGAACAGAATCAGAATATAACCTCCTTACATATGTTGCCACAAATGATGATATACTGTGTGGCAGATGTCTCATATACAGTAGGTCATGACTCATACAGCGTTATCGTGGCAAAATAATGTGACTTTCTTTCAAGCTTGAGTCCTCTTAAGAAATGGTACACATATTTTTTCAATGTACACATTACAATGTACACATCATGTACGAAAATAGTAATCATGTTTGCCATTGATGTGACACTTATTTTAATTGTTTTACTTTTACTGTTCAAAAGCAATGTCCCAAGTATAAATGCAATAAAGTACACATGCGAAAGGGTAAAAAAAAAATACATGCATTTCCTGTGCACCTTTGCCTTTGTCTCCGTTTGTGTGAATTATTGGTGATGCCAAGCTCAAGAAATGCGTTTTTAGCTAAATAGTATTTTCTAGACACAACTGCAAACTTCAAGGAGTAGGGAATTCAAGGAATTGGTCTGATGGGGATTTCTGGTGTCATCGGCCTTCCCCCTTGCATGAGGAACAAAACCTGTGCCATGTCATGAGGATACCTGGACCACCTATTGAAATGTGCCTTTTGTTAATCAGGTGATAAATCAGGTGATAAATGAGCTGAGAAGGAGTAGAGTAGTACTAAAGTAAGACTTTTTTTAAATAGACTGTCTTCTGCCAAGTTTATGAAGATATCTTATTTAATTTGTTTAAAGTAACACTGTCAATCTCATATTCTTGGACATGGTCGCCCTAAAGATCTTAAACAGGGGTTAATGATATTCGCCTGGCCTTATGATATCATACTTGACACCCCACCTAGTCATAGATAGAGATAGAAAGAGACAGAAAGAGATAGAGAGAGAAAGTACCAGAACATGGTGGAGGAAAGGAGATAGTGTGGTGCTGGGTCTGACGTCACCACAACTGACTCCTGACAGACAGGCCCAACTGAGAGACCAAAATACTCCCCAGGACCCAGGAGAGACCAACTCAGGACAATATGTGTGTGGGGGGTGGGGTGGGGGGGGGGGGGGGGGGGGGGGGGGATTCAACAGATCAAAGGAAAATAACAATAAAACCATTATGGTAATGGTAACTTTCTCAAAAATGGCAGATGAGCTTTAAGGACACTAGAATGTGATTGAAGTGATTTTGGTCTAGGATTCCTTCAAGACTAATTTAGTGGCACCCTTCAAACCCACACCAACCCCCTTCTCTATCTGACTTGGTTCAGCTCAAGTGGTGGAAGTCTATTTTAGTAGATTGGGGTGTGGAATGTGCAGTTGTTGAAGAACGTGAAAGATCTACTTTGTAGAGGACACCCATACAGTACTCACTTCCAGTCTCTCTCTCTCTCTGTCTCCTTAACCTAACGGACTGTTTCTCTGTCTCTCGGACCGGACCACCACACCTGACATGGACAACATTGAGGTGTTTGACTCACCCGGAAAGGGGAGGGGCCTTAGAGCCACTAAGGAGCTGCTTTCCGGAGACGTTCTTTTCTCAGAACCCCCTTTTGCTGCAGTTGTCTTTGACAGGTAAGAAGATGCTGCAGTATGGATGGGGTTTGGCTGGGCACATGAGACATGACTAACTCCTAATGCATGGGCGACCACACATGAGCCCAATATTCCGATCCCGTGTTATATGTCTTTATGGCTGCGTTTACACAGGCAGCCCAATTCTGAAACTTTGCCACTTATTGGTATTTTGGCCAATCTGATCAAATCTTTTGCCAATTATTGGGCAAAAGATCAGAATTGGGCTGCAACCATTAACATGTGTTATTCACAGCCACATATAATTAGTTCAAAACATGTACATAGTGTAAAATGGTGATGAGGACAGGTCACACACAGGTCCCGTGCATGCTGACACATAGGCTAAAGCCTGCCATCGTTTAGTTGAAGATACAGCACTTTACTATTGTGGTGTAGCATTTTTTTGTTTATCTGGAGAGACACAACAAACTTCACAAGATATTATAGGTACATATCAGTTTGTGAACAACAAGATCAGAGTGCTATGACCTCAGCAGGGGACAGATACATGGGGTCAAAGGTCATCACATGAAGTCATGTGGGGATGTACTTTCCCATCCTTCTTCCCCTGCTGTGGATCATGGAACTAGCCTCAATCTCATGTAAGTAAGTAAGCATTGGACAAGTAAACTTTGCTGGAGCCAGAAGGCTCAAATCTCCTATTTCTGTAGTGCGTACAACAGAAGAGGCTAGTGGGAGGAGCAATAGGAGGACGGGCTCATTGTAATGCCTGAAATGGAATTAATGGAACGGAGTCAAACGTGGTTTCCATATGTTTGATGTGTTTGATACCGCTCCATTTATTCCATTCCAACCATTACAGTGAGTGTTTCCTAATATAGCTCCTCTCAACAGCCTTCTCTGTTGTACAAGTACACCCCCTGTATAGGACCACAAGGCCACTGAGTTGGTTAAACCTCGTGTGGCCTGCAGTAGGCCTATAGAAACTCTCTAACTCTATATATCACTCTCTTCCATTCACATCCTTCATACTCCCCTCACTCTCTCGTCTGTCTCTCTCTTTCTTCTCTCTCTGTCTCTCTCTCTGTCCCTGTCTCTCTCTCCTCTCTCATACTAGTCTTGCAGACAAGATCTGCCACAGCTGTTTCCGCAGACAGGACAAGCTGCAGCGCTGTGGCCAGTGTAAGTTCGCCCAGTACTGTGACAAGACATGCCAGAGCGCTGGCTGGAAGGAACATAAGCTGGAGTGTGGAGCCATCAAGGCTTTTGGGGCCATCGGGGACAACTTCGGCAAGGCACCCAATGAGAACATCCGGTGAGGAGGGATTGTGTGTGTGGGTGGTACTTGTGGGCCGTGGGCGAGGTGAGGTTAGGGGGAATAGAGGAGGAGGAGCCAAAGACATAGGGGGGTGCATGGGGAGCGAGGGGAGCGAGAGATGGGGGATGCAGGGGGATAGAAAGTGTGCAATGTTGAATAGTTTACTGTCAATTGAGTCATTATCATGTTATGGATGAGCATTAAGGTTTGACCTAACAACTCATGTTCCGTGTCCCTGTCAGTTTGGCCGCCCGCATCATGTGGCGCCTCGATAAAGAGGGCGGTGTCATGTCAGACATGCAGATGACCTCATTGGACGATCTGGAGAACCACATCAGTGACATGCCAGAGGATGATCTGAAGGAGCTGAAGGTGGACATCCACAACTTCTTGGACTACTGGCCACGCAACAGCAAGCAACACCGTGTAGACGACATCTCGCACATCTTTGGAGTGGTAGGTTCTTCCCTCTTCTCTTTCTTCTCTCCATTTCTACCTGTTTCTCTTCCTGTTTCTTCTTATTCTATCACTTTCCTTTTTTCATCTGTCCATCTGTTCCTCTCCATCCCTCTGTAGATCAACTGTAATGGCTTCACAGTGAGTGACCAGAGAGGTCTAAATGCTGTGGGAGTGGGTCTGTTCCCTAACCTGTGTCTGGTCAACCATGACTGCTGGCCTAACTGCACTGTCATCCTCAACCATGGCAAGTATGTACTGTAATTCAATAACAATAGGGACACCATGAGCATTGAGGTTGACTGAGTTGTAAGCTGTGTGTGTGTGTGTGTGTGTGTGTGTGTGTGTGTGTGTGTGTGTGTGTGTGTGTGTGTGTGTGTGTGTGTGTGTGTGTGTGTGTGTGTGTGTGTGTGTGTGTGTGTGTTTGGTGTAAACTGCTTCTTGCTTTGTCTTTCAGTCAGTCGGCTGTGAATACTGTGTATCACTCTCAGATGAGGTGGGTCTTTCTGGTACAATAGTATAACCCCAACAACTTCCTAAATATCATCAATTAAAATCTCACCATCATAAATCCTCATCTCCAACATCATCAATAAAAACCTCACACCCATCCCTCCTATGATGCATAACTGTCAGAGATAAACTTGAAACAGGGTTCTTCATAGGAAGGGCTCAGTAAGACCTGACTTCAAGTTTAAAGTTGAGTTGCTTCACCATATCAAAAATGGTTGCTTGTGTAAAGGACATCACACTGCTCACTCCTGATTCGACCCATACTGAGGCTCGAACCCAGGACCTCTGCCTCACAAAAACACATGACCACCTTCCACAAGTGTCTTACCAAGTCGTGATGCCAAATAGCTAGCAATTTGGCAGCACAAGTGGAGACACTTCAGGTGGAGGATTTTCACAGATCCCCAACTGCTACATTCACCCCCTAAGCTCCCTCCGCAGCGACCCCAGCATTGATCTTAGAGCAATTGCAGATTGGGGTCAGGGCACCATTGTAAATGAGGAGTGAGTTTCACAAATCCTCATCTGCTACACTTGTTAACTTACTAATTCTGTTACAACTCCACCTACCTCTCCCAGAGCCATATCTTTAGATATATATGGCTCTGCCCTCCCCCTTTCCACCACTTCAGTCCTGCAAGTCACTAGCACCACCTGTTTGCAAGCCAAGCTCAGCAAACATAAGGAATGTCCACCTGTCATCATGTCTTCCTTCACCATTTGTGCTGTTGGCACTTCTCTGAACATTGTGTTTGGGTTTCCCTCTGTCTGTCTATCTCTGTATCCCTCTGTCCAGCTCTGTCACCCTGTCTCCTCCTGTCTGCCTCTGTCACCCTCTGTCTCTCCTTCTCTCTGTCTCCCTTTCTCTCTGTCTATCTCCCTCTGTCTCCTTGTCTGTCTTGTACAGAGTGCCGTGTGAGTGATAGTAGATAGTAGCAAATTCTATGCTGGTGTTTGGAAATATTGATGAAAAGATCTGTGTAATGTAACCAAATGTTGCCTAAGACCCATTCAGGTGATCTGTGCATTGTCACGTGTCAGTGATCTACAACTGTAGCTATGGGTTCATCTCAGAATTCCATTTTAGACTATTGAGATGCACCCTGCCCTTTGCCTCCGGAGCACCCCACATAACCCCCTCACTGCCCCTCTCCTCACCCCAGGATTGAGTTGCGTGCCCTGGGCAAGATCGAGCCGGGTGAGGAGGTGACAGTGTCCTACGTGGATTTCCTGAACGTGACTGAGGACAGACAGAGACAGCTGAAAATGCATTACTTCTTTGACTGCACCTGTGAACACTGTAAAGGTCACATCAAAGACGACCTCAAGATGGGAGGCAAGGAGGTGGACGGGGTCAAGGTAGGGGCATGTGAATGTGAAATCCACCCATGTATGTCATTTAAATTTGACCAACAAATATCCCACTGGGTTCAGATCATGACTTATTATGATAGGATCAAATGATGGGTCCTAGGACTGATTATTGTTTAAAGTGAAAAGAACTGAACCTTGTGTTGCTTTCGATTTATGAACATCATATCCTATACTAGGCCTTATGGGAATGTGTTGACTTGCTGTAGGCTAAATCACTGCTAGCTGTAACATAAAATCAAACCACTTTAAAGTTGCTAATAGGCCATGAGTCTAGATGAGTCACTGCTTGAGAGGTCAGACTCAGGACAAAAGCCAGCCAAGACAGCTGCCCTCGACGACTACGCTCATAAAAGCAATACCCTAACATTAGAGTACTGGGACTATAGAATTAAAATTCTGTTCCTAGGGCATTTGTCAGTCAGTATGTACACAGATGGCATCATTATGAAAAAACAGAGAACATTATTGAGCATCTGCAATGGTGACATTGGTAACAAGGCACAATGAATTGTCATGTGATAATAACATGTTGTCATTGGTGTCAATCAGTGTGTAATTTTGACAAGACCAGATTCACATGTGAGACATGTCTAGTGACACGTTATATACTACCCCTACATGTATTCCAGCAAATCAAATCAAATAAAATGTTATTTGTCACATACACATGGTTAGCAGATGTTAATGCGAGTGTAGCGAAATGCTTGTACTAATGTAAGAAATAACACGTAAAAAAACAAAAAACTGCATAGTTTCCTAGGAACGCGAAGCGAGGCGGCCATCTCTGTCGGCGCCGGAAGTTCCTTACATACACTACCAGTCAAAAGTTTTAGTACATCTACTCATTCAAGGGTTTTTCTTTATTTTTTATTTTTTTACTGTTTTATACATTGTAGAGTAGTAGTGAAGACATCAAAACTATGAAATAACACATATGGAATTATGTAGTAACCAAAAAAGTGTTAAACAATTTAAAAAATATTTTATATTTGAGATTCCTGAAAGTAGCCACCCTTTGCCTTGATGACAGCTTTGTACACTCTTGGCATTCTCTCAATCAGCTTCATGAAGAATGCTTTTCCATGTGCTGAGCACCTGTTGGCTGCTTTTCCTTCACTCTGTGGTCCATTTGTGTGTATATATAGTACAAGTCAGAAGCTTGGAAACACCTACTCATTCAAGATTTTTTCTTCATTTTACTATTTTCAACATTGCAGAGTAATAGCAAAGGCATCAAAACCATGAAATAACACATATGGAATTATGTAGTAACCAAAAAAGTGTTAAACAAATCAAAATATATTTTATATTTGAGATTCTTGAAAGTAGCCACCCTTTGCCTAGATGACAGCTTTAAACACTTATAGCATTCTCTCAACCAGCTTCATGAGGAATGCTTTTCCATGTGCTGAGCACGTGTGGCTGCTTTTCCTTCACTCTGCAGTCCAACTCCTCCCAAGCCATCTCAATTGGGTTGAGGTCAGGTGATTGTGGAGGCAAGGTTATCTGTTGCAGCAATCCATCACTCTCCTTCTTAGTCAAATAGCCCTTACACAGCCTGGAGGTGTGTTGAGTCATTGTTCTGTTGAAAAACAAACGATAGTCCCACTAACCGCAAACCAGATAGGATGGCACATCGCTGCAGAATGCTGTAGTAGCCATGCTGGCTAAGTGTGCCTTGAATTCTAAATAAATCCCTGACAGCGTCACCAGCAAAAAAAAATAAATAATAATATTTCACCTTTATTTAACCAGGTAGGCTAGTTGAGATCAAGTTCTCATTTGCAACTGCGACCTGGCCAAGATAAAGCATAGCAATTCGACACAAACAACAACACAGAGTTACACATGGAATAAACAAAACACACCGTCAATAACAGTAGAACAAAAGAAAACAAAAAGTCTATATACAGTGTGTGCAAATGAGGTAAGATAAGGGAGTTAAGGCAATAAATAGGTCATGGTGGTGAAGTAATTACAATATAGCAAGTAAACACTGGAATGGTAGATGTGCAGAAGATGAATGTGCAAGTAGAGATACTGGGGTGCAAAGGAGCAAGATAAATAAATAAATACTGTATGGGGATGAGGTAGGTAGATAGATGGGCTGGTTACAGATGGGCTATGTACAGGTGCAGTGATCTGTGAGTTGCTCTGACAGCTGGTGCTTAAAGCTAGTGAGGGAGATATGAGTCTCCAGCTTCAGAGATTTTTGCAGTTTGATCCAGTCATCGGCAGCAGAGAACTGGAAGGAAAGACAACCAAAGGAGGAATTGGCTTTGGGGGTGACCAGTGAGATATACCTGCTGGAGCGCGTGCTACGAGTGGGTGCTGCTATGGTGACCAGTGAGCTGAGATAAGGCGGGGCTTTACCTAGCAGAGACTTGTAGATAACCTAAAGCCAGTGGGTTTAGTGATGAGTATGAAGTGAGGGCCAACCAACGAGAGCGTACAGGTTGCAATGGTGGGTAGTGTATGGGACTTTGGTGACAAAACGGATGGCACTGTGGTAGACTGCATCCAATTTGTTGAGTAGAGTATTTCAACATTGCACCCCCACACATCACACCTCCTCCTCCATGCTTCACGGTGGGAACCACACATGCAGAGATCATTCGTTCACCTACTCTGCATTTCACAAAGACAAGGTGGTTGCAATCAAAAATCTAAAATTTGGACTCATGACACCAAAGGACAGATTTCCACAGGTCTAATGTCTATTACTCGTGTCTCTTGGCCTTAGCAAGTCTCTTCTTATTATTGGTGTCCTTTAGTATGGGTTTCTTTGCAGCAATCAGACCATGAAGGCTTGATTCACGTAGTCTTCTCTGAACAGTTGATGTTGAGATGTGTCTGTTATTTGAACTTTATTTGGGCTCCAATCTGAGGTGCAGTTAACTCTATCCTCTGCAGCAGAGGTAACTCTGTGTCTTCATTTCCTGTGGTGGTCCTCATGAGAGCCAGTTTCATCACAGAGCTTGATGGTTTTTGCTACCGCACTTGAAGAAACTTTCAAAGTTCTTGAAATTTGACGGATTGACTGACCTTCATGTCTTAAAGTAACGATCGACTATTGTTTCTCTTTGCTTATTTGAGCTGTTCTTTCCATAATATGGACTTGGTCTTTTACCAAATAAGGCTATCTTCTGTATACCACCCCTACCTTGTCACACAAATTAATGGCTCAAACTCTTAAGAATCGGTCCCTTTTTTTGTTGTCTAAATTGTTGCCTAAAATGACATACCCAAATCTAACTGCCTGTAGCTCAGGCCCTGAAGCAAGGATATGCATTTTCTTGGTACCATTTGAAAGGGAACATTTTGAAGTCTGAATGTAAGATAATTTAACACAATAGATCTGGTAAAAGATAATACAAAGAAAAAAAAAACGTTTTATTGTATTTTTTTTCTACCATCATCTTTGAAATTCAAGAGAAAGGCCATAATGTATTATTCCAGCCCAGGTGCAATATAGATTTTAGACTGATCCAACGAACCATTTCATTTCCTTTCAAAATGTTGTATCTAGACCGCCCAAATGTGCCCAACACTTTTCATGTTCAAAACTGTGCACTCTCCTAAAACAACAGCTTGGTATTTTTTCACTGTAATAGCTACTGTAAATTTGACAGTGCAGTTAGATTAACAATAATTTAAGCTTTCTGCCAATATCAGATATGTCTATGTCCTGGGAAATGTTCTTACAACCTTATGCTAATCGCATTAGCCTATGTTAGCTCAACTGTCCCGCCAGGGGCCCACTGATCCTGGAGAAGTTTTCAGAAGGAAAGAAATTCCACAAATTAACTTTTAACAAGGCACACCTGTTAATTGAAATGCATTCCAGGTGACTACCTCATGAGGCTGGTTGAGAGAATGCCAAGAGAGTGCAAAGCTGTGGTCAAGGCAAAGGGTGGCTACTTTCAAGAATGTCAAATTTTAAATATGTTTTGATTTGTTTAACACTTTTTTGGTTACTACATTATTCCATATGTGTTATTTCATAGTTTTGATGTCTTTTCTATTATTCTACAATGTTATTCTACAAATAAAGAAAAACCCATGAATGAGCAGGTGTGTCCAACCTTTTGACTGGTACTGTATATCTTTACTCTGTAGTCATTGGACATTCTTAATTCCATTATTTTACTTTTTAAATTTGTGTGGATTGTTGTGTATGGCTAGATATTACTGCACTGTTGGAGCTAAAAACACAAGCATTTCACTACATCCACAATATAATCTAGTAAATATGTGTATCAGGCCAATAAAATGTGATTTGAGCAAGGCAATTAGACAAGCTCCAGGAACACTGCACTGTGGCTGACTGTGCTCCTTCCAATGTGTGTGTTTTATTTTTTATCTTTCCTTTATTTAACCAGACAAGTCAGTTACTAACAACTTATTTTCAAAGACGACCTAGGAACAGTGGGTTAACTGCCTGTTCAGGGGCAGAACGACAGATTTGTAACTTGTCAGCTCGGGAGTTTGAACTTGCAACCTTCCGGTAACTAGTTCAACGCTCTAACCACTAGGCTACCCTGCCACCCCAGGGTTTGTGTCGTCTGGGGTAGGTGGGAGCAGAGCAGAATAATAATATTTCTCTAAACCAGGGCTCCGCTCCTCTCCTCTCCTGACCTCTACTGTCCTATTCTCTCATCTCCTGTCCTTTTCTCTCCTCTT
Organism: Oncorhynchus clarkii lewisi; assembly: GCF_045791955.1. Lineage (NCBI taxonomy): Eukaryota > Metazoa > Chordata > Actinopteri > Salmoniformes > Salmonidae > Oncorhynchus > Oncorhynchus clarkii. The sequence continues at coordinate 31,438,134 of NC_092176.1, read as the reverse complement.
CTCTCCTCTCCTGTCCTTTTATCTCCTGACCTCACCTGTCCTCTCCTGTCCTCTCTTGTCCTGTAGGTACCTGAGGAGCAGGTGAAGGAGGTAACAGAGTACAGTCTGCAGATGCTGCAGAAGATGGATAAGGCTCGCTTGGAGGGGAACTACCATGAGGTACAACATAAACACACACACACACACACACACACACACACACACACACACACACACACACACACACACACACACACACACACACACACACACACACACACACACACACACACACACACACACACACACACACACTGGATTCCAAGCCTAAATCAAACCTCCCGCTCTCCTCCCAGGTTATTAAGATATGCAGGGAGTGTATGGAGAAACAGGAGCCAGTGTTGGCTGATACACACATCTACCAGCTAAGGATGTGGAGCACAGCCAGCGAGGTGTCAGCCTACCTGCAGTTTATTGACGAGGCTGCTGACTATGCACGCAAAATGGTGGACGGATACAAGTAAGTACAATTGACCATAAGAAACCTCTTAATTAACAGAGTTTAGAAAAAAACTGCGTAATTAAATGTATCACTGTATCACATTTTGACAGCAAGCTATACCATCCATGCAACGCCCACCTGGGGATGGCAACCATGAGGGCAGGAGTGACCCACTGGCAGGCAGGGAAGATAGAGGTGGGACACGGCATGATCTGTAAAGCCTATGCCATCCTGCAGAGAACACACGGACCTACACATCCCATCACCAAAGACCTTGAGGTAAGACATTAGACATGCACACACACACATGCATTCTCACACAGAAATGCACACACACAGGGAACGATCTCCAAGATTAAAGTCACCTTGACGACCTGATCCCTCCCCCTCTCCCTAGGCTATGCGTATGCAGACAGAAATGGAGCTGAGGATGTTTAGAGAGAATGAGTATATTTACAAAAGTATGCGGGAGGCTGCCCTGAAGAACCAGCCAATGAACATGATGAACGAACCTATGGCGGAGAGCGTCAAGAATCTCTTCCGCCGGCAGAAGAAGTGATCTCACATACACACACACCACACACACAGACACACACAATAGCATAGCAGTGTACACAGTACACACCTTGAGATCAGTTTACATACAGATTGTCAGAGGAATCAACCCCTCTCAGTTCCAACATCCTTGGCTCCTCACCAACCATACTGTAGCTGGGAGACCCCTCACCCTCATATCCTCTCTCTTTATCACCTTGTCAGCTACACTGGTGTGAAAGAACTAGTAAAAGCAAATTCCCAAAACACATCCACCATTGCTTTAACCCAACTTGCATTTTCAAAATCACTAGAAATTGAGGAAGCCACTTTTAAACTATTATGGGCCCTTTAATGGAAGGATTCGGGCCCATCTGGTAACCCTTATATTGTAACAGACTAGATGGACGGCCCTACCAAAGCTTTAAAGCTAGAATTCTTAGTTGCTGTATCTATTTTAGGACTTATAAATTAATTATATATACCTATTGATTCTTGAAGAATATAACTTATAAATATATAAGCTTGTTTTACTCCAATGTTTGTAAACAATGGAAATGTAAACAAACACTGTATAGCTTTAAAACATGGGTAAAACTATAATTATTATATTGTGAATGGTCAGTCCTTGCATCCATAGCTCTGTATATCAAATTGAGAGTGGTTACATTTCTCCAGGCCCATCTATTGGCCTCATACCAAAACAGAGGAGGGGTGACCGCTTTGTTATTGGTTCAATGAAGAATTCTAGCTTTATTTTCTACACTGCTGGGCTTTTTTAACTTTATATAAAAAAAAGTAACGTCACATTAAAATTGTTGAGAAAAATCGATTGTTGGCTTGTGTGCTGATTTCCTAATGCATTGAATCCCACTGATCCACTGATCCATATTCTTCCAAATTCCAAAATTGGTGTCTCATTATTGTTGAATTTCTCAATTTTCCCTGAAGTTCTGCCTAAGTATGTAAAATGCTATTACAATGCATTGCAGTGAGACCAGACGATTCCATGCCTTTTAAATGATATTAATCCACAGTGCACATTTGTTTGCTGCTGTGCCAGCTACAGTCATGAGCGGAAAAGAGAAAGAGCTTCATCTAGTGGATACATTTAATCATTACACTCAATATATCCATGCCAGTGCAGTAGGCCTACGGGGCTAATAAGGCTGTAATAAGAGCACGGGTGGTGGCGAAGGGTTGAATTGCATTCATGTCACATAAGTCATAAACAGTTCATTCATTCACAATGTATTGATAAATGAACCCTAAAATAGTGTTATTAAATGAACCCCCCATACATATGCCCCTGGACTCATGTGAGGAGGGTTTGTGAGCCCAGTCACTGTGGAGAGCAGGGGAGATTCTCTGCCAAAGAACATCAGTCCTCCCACAGTGCACACATACACAAGCAGAGGGAAGTGGAAACTTCTGTACTTTCTGAAAGGCCTACACCAGGTGGTAAGGGTAGACAACATCACCTCTGCCACACTGACTCTCAACACAGGGCCCCACAAGGATGTGTGTTTAATCCCCTCTTGTACTCCTTGATCGCCATTGTTGGGGGTAATGCTTTACAAAGTAACACGTTAGATTACTCAGATTACTTTTTTGTGGTTAAGAGGAACCTAACACATTCGTTTTTCACTTTAAGTAATCAGTTATTTAGTTACTTTTTCAAGTCAGCAAGTATTTGGAACAATTAAAAAATCCCTCCCTCTATGTTTGTTGAGGGTCTCTTTCTGTTTCCCAGAGGAACTGGCTCTTGGACAACTCCCTAATTTATTGCTACTTTGGAGGAAAGCAGTGAAATAAATAACCAAGGTGTGATTGAAGGTGTGCAGTTTTATTTAGACTCTGAGCCATGAATGTTGTAATGTGTTGAATGTTCTAATGAATGTTGTAATACGTTTTTTTTTTTTAAAGCCTCCTGTACAGCCGCCAAAACTCATTTGACAGGTGTGTGAGGGGTTGTGATGTCCCTTTTCATAGCCGGGCATTTCAGCAAATAAATGCCTGTTTCAAATAAATGCTGGGTGTAAATGAATTGTTTTAGAGTGAACTTCAGTGAGTACCGTAAAGATTGTGCAAAATAAGATAAAGGTGAGCAATATCATTGACATGGATGAGACGGCAGTGTGGTCTTACTTGTTCGGCTCAACTGGCCTCTCACTCACCCAACTACTGAGAGAATGGTGCTGTCACAGCCATGGATTGTAACCATCTGATTCCAAGGGTTGCAAGTTTGAATGCAGCGATAAAATGTTGTTTTTTATATTTTTGTTTTAAGCCTATCCCAAACCTTAACTCTTACCTTAACCATTCAGAGTTAATGCCTAACCTTAACCATTCAGAGTTAATGCCTAACCTTAAGATTTCAGAGTTAATGCCTAACCTTAAGATTTCAGAGTTAATGCCTAAACTTAAAATTAAACACTTCTAAACACATTCTGCAGTTTCCAAATCACCTACACTTGCCGAACAACTCATTAAAATGACCCTGAGCTCTATTTCAAAATATTACTTTTGGGCAGAATTACTGTGATTCCATGCACTCCCCACTGGCACTTGCAACACTCAAAGCACAGTAATATATTTAAACTCTAAGCACAGTAATATATTTAAACTCAAAGCACAGTAATATATTTAAACTCAAAGCACAGTAATATATTTAAACTCAAAGCACAGTAATATATTTAAACTCAAAGCACAGTAATATATTTAAACTCAAAGCACAGTAATATATTTAAACTCAAAGCACAGTAATATATTTAAACTCAAAGCACAGTAATATATTTAAACTCAAAGCACAGTAATATATTTAAACTCAAAGCACAGTAATATATTTAAACTCAAAGCACAGTAATATATTTAAACTCAAAGCACAGTAATATATTTAAACTCAAAGCACAGTAATATATTTAAACTCAAAGCACAGTAATATATTTAAACTCAAAGCACAGTAATATATTTAAACTCAGAGCACAGTAATATATTTAAACTCAAAGCACAGTAATATATTTAAACTCAAAGCACAGTAATATATTTAAACTCAAAGTATGCCATTCTGTTCTTTTGAAATTAATTTTCAGAGTTTCATAATGTTCTTTAATACCTGCCCTTAATGATTTAATAATGAATTATATTTGTGATGTTGTTTATTTAATGGATTATAGTACACTTGAATTGTGGTGTTTTCCATATAGCCTACAGTTAGCCTATATAAACTAAATAAAATACTATTGTGTTCTTTAAATAGCCTACATTTTCTTTCATATTCTAATGTTGCCTTAGACCTTCATAAACACAACCAAATGATTATTGTTGCAATAGACATAGGTCTATATGAAATGTATTTACCTGTACATAGCCCATCTAAAAATAGCCCAAACAACAACCTCTTCCCCTACTGTATTTATTTATTTATTTTGCTCCTTTGCACCCCAGTATTTCTACTTTGCACACTCAACTACTGTCAAAACTACCATTCCAGTGTTTTACTTGCTATATTGTATTTACTTTGCCACCATGGCCTATTTATTGCCTTTACCTCCCTTATCTCACCTCATTTGCTCACATTGTATATAGACTTATTTTTCTACTGTATTATTGACTGTATTTTTGTTTTACTCCATGTGTAACTCTGTGTTGTTATATGTGTCGAACTGCTTTGCGTTATCTTGGCCAGGTCGCAATTGTAAATGAGAACTTGTTCTCAACTTGCCTACCTGGTTAAATAAAGGTGAAATAAAATGTAAAAAATGTTTACAAATTATTAGACTTAGAATGCTGACATCAAGAAGCTGTATCAATGGCTTAGGTAGCCTATGGGGTATCAAGACCTGGCTTTTCGAGTGTTAAGGAAATACCTTAAGAATGACCAAGTCATTTTTGGGGGGTTACTTTCGACAGAAATAATGTTATACCATAACGAGTTACTTTAAAAGGAAGTAACGTTGTAATATAACAAGTTACTTTTAACTTCTCAGCACTCTGTGTGTAACATCTGCTTCCAACTCCCACTCTCCAACACGTAGATCCCCTAAATGCAGCTCACTTATCAGTCCACTTTCCAGCTCACATTCTCAAACACATAGATCCCCTGAACGCAACTCACTCTCCAGATTCCAATCACCTGAATTCTGATCACCTGTTCACACACCTGTATGTCATTATCACACACTATTTCATTCAGTTCTTTGCACCCCATCATTGTGAGGTATTGTTTGTTTTGTGACACACTTCTAGTCGGAGCGCTGGGTTGCCTGTGAGTGTCTCCTCCTGTGTATGATAGTTTTGGCCTGCCTCACTAACAACACCTTTTGCCTATTCCCTCCGTGTACTTTAGCCTGCTATCAACCTATTGCCTGATCTCCCAGATGACCTTACTAGCCTTTTAATTAACCTGCCTGTACTGTTGCCTTTTTGGACCCCCTGTGTATGACCTTCTGCTTGCCCCTGGACCCAGGTTCCTGCCTCCTCCTGTGGTCCTGTACAAATAAACACCTGCTGCTCCCTGCACTTGAAACCAGCTCTCTCCCATCGTGTTCACTAAACTGCGTGGCCAGCAGGACTCCAACACCGTCATCAAGTTTAATGATGACATGACGTGGTGATGATGGTGATGACTTGTCCTACAGGGAGGAGGTCATAGACCTGGGTTTTTTTCTGATTATTTTTCTTGTGTTTTTCTTCATATCTAAAGTATTACGTTTAATTGTGCATTGTTAGTAAAGAGCTCACAAGTTAAGCATTTCACTGTAATGTTTTACACCTGCTGTATCATGTATATGGGACAATAAAACATGAACCTTTGAACTGCTGTTAGATGTGGGTATACTGCAAGGATATTATGTAAACTAAAGCTGAAACTAATCATGGAAAAATTATTTAGTCAAATAAAATCATTAACAAACTCTTGAAAAACGGACTATACTGAAATAATTATATTTGACTCAATGCTCCTGATAAATGCAGCTAGGAAAAGATGTTTTAAAAATGCCTAGTTTCTGCATCACTATCACTAGCTTTCACAGAAAATTGGCTAGGTAGCTAACTTCATTCTTACATATACTAGGTCTACTACAAAAGTTTAAAAGCATTGTATTAGGTGTAAATACAGGCAAGAGTGTTTCCTTCCATCATAGTTTTTTGCGCCAGTCTCTGTGCTATTGCTTGCCACATTTTGTATGGAGGTAGTTTTGTGCCAACAAAAACAAGGGGTTAAATGTGTCCAAAAAAACACAATTTCCTGAGTTTTTATGAATGTCCTAGATACAGGACAGACACCTCAACCTTATGATGTATTATTTGACTGCCTTTTTTGCCATTTATGAATGAGTTATTCCATGCGTTTCTACTGGCAATAGTAATAAAGGCCAAGTTCAATATATCAAATCTTGGGATTGAGACTTTTAGAGGTTGATTATGATTAAAAATATGCAATGGGACTGCAATGGCACTTATAAATGTAGATCCTTCAAACACCCACAAACAGGGAAATCGATCCCAATAAAAGGTGTTATTACGTGCTCCACTAAGGCAGTTATTTATCTTATAACTTGTCCTTGTGGTAAAAATTATGTAGGTAAAACAAAGCGCGAATTAAAAGTACGTATCTCAGAGCATCGTAGCACCATTAGGTGTAAAAACTTTACTTATCCAGTTGCGGCCCACTTCTTGGAGGCAGGCCACTCGATTTCGTCTCTGCGTTATATTGGCATCGAACATGTCACCCTCCCTAGGAGGGGGTGACCTTAATAATTTCTTGTTAAAACGAGAGGCTGCCTGGATCTTTAACTTAAAGACCCTTGCTCCCTTCGGTCTCAAAGTAGACTTTGATCTGAAGCCATTCTTGTGATTATTGTGACTTTGCCATTGTAATTGTTTGTAAGCTTGTGTAGTCGAAAATGAATCTATGATCGTATGCTATCCATTTGTTGTTTGTATGCTGTGCTTTGTATGCCATTTTAATATTTGAGAATTAACTAATGATATTAGGCCACTCTTGGCCATGATTACAGACACCTGTGTCTTTTGACACTATATAAACGAGTCATCCCGCAGTGTTTGTGATTATACCCTGATGAAGACAGCTTGGCTGTCGAAACCTTAGTAATTACATTGTTGCATTTGAGCTCCTAGAGTGTGCGGCTCTCTTTAATTTTCAAGTTTTCTGCTCCGCTAGCCAGCACCTCACCTAAATATTATTTTTCTTCTAGATCATTCAAAAATAACCTTACAAATTATACACTTAATGTTAGCTGTTAAACCACAGGTTTCTGATGTAGATGTTAAACAACTGGTAATTGTTTAGCTGATAGAGAAAACTGCCTAAACCATGCACACTCTCACGTTTTATTAAAATACACCTGTGGACTCTTAACACTTGTAAGATTAATGATAGCTATTCCTATACATACAGTACATAAAATATATTAGTATGGAATACAAAGGCAATCTACAGAGGAGTACACAGGTTCCAATCCAGTGAGGTTGCCTATAAACTGAAGGAGGCCAGTAAATGGGTGTGTAGGTGAAATAGATGAATTAATCAATGAACTACAACTAGGTTACCTTGAACTACAAATCCTAACAACCAATCTCTCAAGTGACCCCCATGGAAACCTGGCATCATTGGCAGCTCATTGGTGGACTCGATGAGGAGGGGTGTGGCCAGCCATGTGAAGGAGCCTGAGGAGGGCGTCATCGCTGCCCTCTGATTGGCTGATTTGATTGTCGCCTTCCTCCTCTGCCAGACAGGATTGGTCCGCACTGCAGCCCTCTGAGATACAGAAAGCAAAGCATTTTATCCACCACTATATTAGAACCAGTGGAATAACCATAGAAATCATCCCAGAAACATGACATTGAAGTTTCCTTACCTGAGTCACAACAGATGCCTGGTGCAGCGCAGCGTCCTTCTTCAGATCCACAGGGTCTCCCTCCTGCCTGACAGGGGGTGGGCAGGTAGTTCTCCTCCATGCAGCGTGCCGTCTCTGGGGAGCCCATCCAGCAGCCCAGCCCTTCCCCACAGCAGATACTGGGGCCGAAACAGCGGCCCTGCTCCCCTGGCCCACACAACATGCACTGCAGGAGGAAAGAAGGGACAATCGGGTATTAAGTTGTACAATCATTCAAAAACATTGATTCTTATCAACTTATCAATTCTTATCAATTCTTACTCCCTTTTTTCATTGTCAAATCTCAGAATTCAGATTCTTCAGAATTCAGTGCTTCTACAGAGCTTCACTTTCAGTTCCTACTCCTCTTGATGCATAAGACAAATCATGCCTGCTGTTTACAATACACGTACGATTTAAGTAGTGTAGATCTAGATTCTAGACAGATACAGTTGCCACTCACCTTGCGTTGTGGAGAGTCCATGACGGACCTCTTGCCCCCGATGGGACAGTTGGAGATGTAGCAGGCTGAACAGAAAGACATGAGGAAGAATAAACACAAGAACACAGCGGCTCCAGTCATCTCTACTGAGAGAAGAGGAATAGAGTACAAGTCGAATGGGTTTCTTCGTTTCGGAGTGACTCCCAGGTGAATGTTGAAGTTATGTATCTTCAGTAGCACCCATACCTCTTATATACCCTCTCCCCTCTCTCCCGGGGAGTGACACGGACCCCTGACATCCACTTAGGGTTAATTAACGAGCCTGTCTTACTCACCCTCCCTCCTGATAGCGCTGGCCCCTGGCTTGGGCTTGGCAGATGCCTGGCCAGTAGTACAGTCATACAGTGAGTGGCCTGGCGCGGCCTCAGCCATAGAGGCAATCATTAGTGGAGGGCATGTGCCCGTGACTATGCATGTGAAAGAGGAGAGGTGTCAGAAGAATGAGACAGACGGGAAGTGTTTGGTGTGTACATTGGGATGGGGGGGATGTGTTGAACCTGAACTTATTATTAGAGAGATGACGAAATGAGATGGTGATTGTGAGGCAATTACTGTAGAGCAGTGTATTTCAGTGTTAGCTAACTATCTGACAGACTAGTTGGCTACATCCTGTAGATCAGGGGTGTCAAAGTCAAATGGACGGAGGGCCAAATAAAAAAATCAGCTACAAGACGAGGGCCGGACTGTTCGAATGTTCATTGAAAAATTTTTAAATGACGCATATAGTCTAGTGAACCTAATTGAACCTACTGAAAACCTAACAAATATATTACAATATGATCAGATAAATAAAGCAATATTTTCTTATGGCTCTGTCAGTAATCTTTAATTTTCAACAGACACAAAAGACAAATTTCCTTTATATAAATATCCCCATAACATGAACATTAAATGAAAGAAACCGGTATTCAAGGCACCATCAGTAGACTATATTTTCTATTTTAGCAAAAGTGGGCTAAATTTACTTCAAAGAAAAAACAATAATAGCAATTTTCTATCATCCACTCAACTGAAATATTTTTAAAATATAATTGGATTGAAATACAAAAAAATAAAGTGCAAAAATCTATTAATCAAAAACAACACTTTGTTTAAGGAGAAGTAACATGCAGTGAAAACAAATATTAAATTTTTACTTTTAAACTTGAACTGAGTAAAAACTCTAAATATGTGATTGCACAGTAATGTTCACTTGTTTGAGGTTGAGGGTGATACTTGGTGGTGTCCCATCTTTTCCACAAGTTCATCAATGTTCGGGGTAAGGCTCTGAGCTGAAGAAATCCTCAGAATTGAGTGGAGGTGTTCAGCAGTAAGTCGACTTCTGTGTGATGTTTTGTTCAGGTTCATCAAAGAAAACAGTTGTTCACACAGGTATGTGCTGCCAAACATAGACAACGTTTGAGCAGCCTGGATGCGCAGCTGGGGCATTGTGCCGGGGAGGAAACGGGCGAACTCCGCAGCACCCACTGCCGCATATTTTGCCCTCAGTGCATCATTGCATTGGAGGTCAATCAACTCCATTTGGAGGTTTGGTGGTGAGCTTTCCACGTCAACAGCAAATGGGTTACCGAGCAGTTCCAACCTGCTTTTTTGTGCTTCAAAGTCAGCAAATCGGCGTCGAAAGTCAGCGGCAAGCATACCTATTTTATCAGCCAACTGTGTGCTCGGGAACGCACTGGTAGAGAGCTTCTCTTTCATGGTCTGGCAGCTGGGAAAGTGGCTCAAATTTTCTTTCCGCATCTGCGTCTCCCACAGAGTCAGTTTGGTTTTAAATGCCTTCACTGTACTGTACATATCAGAGATGACACGATCCCGACCCTGCAGCTGCAAGTTTATTGCATTCAGATGACTCGTAATGTCACACAGAAAAGCCATTTCACACAGAAACATTTCGTCTCGGAGTTGTGTTGTGTCTTTCCCTTTGCTGTCCAAGAACAGACAAATCTCCTCACGAAGCTCGAAACATCTTTGAAGCACCTTTCCCTGGCTTAGCCATCGCACCTCTGTGTGATAAGGCAAATCACCATGCTCCGTTTCTAACTCCGTCAGAAATGCCTTGAACTGGCGGTGATTCAAACCTTTGGCTCTGATAAAGTTAACTGTGCGCGTGATGATGCTCATTACATGCTCCATTTTCAAGGCTTTACCGCACAACGCTTCCTGGTGTATGATACAATGATAAGCTGTCAGCTCACCTGTCGCGTTTTCCTCTTGCATCTTTTCCCGTATCTTCGCCACCAGTCCGCTCCTGTGTCCACACATCGCAGGTGCTCCGTCGGTTGTCAAACCCACGAGTTTTTCCCAAGGCAGCTCCATCTCATTTACACATCTTGACACCTCTTCATACAAATCATGCCCCGTAGTTGTGCCATGCATAGGACGTAAAGCCAAAAACTCCTCTGTCACGCTTAGGTTGGAGTCCACTCCGCGGATGAAAATTGACAACTGGGCAATGTCAGAAATGTCGGTGCTCTCATCCACAGCCAAGGAATATGCAATAAAATCTTTTCCCTTTTTCACAAGCTGCTCTTTTAGATTGATGGACAACTGGTCTACTCTCTCGGCAATGGTGTTTCTGCTCAGACTCACATTTAAAAAGAGTTGCCTTTTTTCTGGGCAAACTTCGTCACAAACTTTAATCATGCAGTTTTTGATGAAATCCCCCTCCGTAAATGGCCGGGCTGATTTAGCGATCTCTTCTGCCAAAATAAAACTGGCCTTGACAGCAGCCTGGCCTTGTGATTTGGCTTTTTTGAACAGAGCCTGTCGAGATTTGAGGCCTCGTTTTAATTCCTCTGCCTTTTGTAGCCTTTGTTCCATGTCCATATTCTTGTTTTTGTCCGCGTGTTTCGTTTCATAATGTCGTCTCAGATTATACTCTTTCAGTACCGCCACACTTTCTCCACACAGAAGACACACAGGTTTTCCAGCTACCTTCGTGAACATATACTCCGACTCCCACCTTGTTTGAAACCCCCGGTTCTCAGTATCCACCTTCCGTTTTGCCATTTTTGATGGGTATCTGAAAGTTAATTTTACTGTGATGCTGACGACTGCTGTGCCAATAAATATTGAAATGAAGCAGCCTACTGCTCGGTGCGTCACCTTTGCATTGTGGGAAATGTAGTATTGGTGCGTGTAAAAGATCTGCGGGCTGCCGGCTTGCTGCGGGCCGGTTCTAATAATAAATCAAGATCATCCCAGGGGCCGTAAAAAACCTTCTTGCGGGCCGGATGTGGCCCGCGGGCCTTGACTCTGACATATGTGCTGTAGATGGTTCCAGTTCAAGGATTGAGAAAACAGCACCATGTAGTAATGGGATAAGAAGACATATTTGTACCTACTGAGATTATACACCATTTCATCGACTAGATTCAGTTGCGGATTAATTTTTGCTTGAGCAGAGGGTCGGTGGCCGGAACACAATTACAAATAATTTGTAGACTGAAAATTGACCGCAAGAAGCCCAAACAGATAAAATGTTTGACTAAAATGTAATCATTTCAAACATTGTTTATATTTGTATATGATCACGTGTCTCTGTATTATGCGTGGGAATACTAAAAAACGATTTCTTAAATTATAATCACTTGGAGCTGATTTCCCGGTATGTCCAACAATGAAAATTCCACTCCATTTTTATAATTTAAGTGATTATTATTATTATTTTTGCTCAGAAGACTTGGGGGGCCAAATAAAACCACCCATGGGCCAAATTCAGCCCAGTTGGTGAACCCTGCACTAGGGGTTATCTTATTAATGCACTTTATGAGCTTTTTATTGGCTACACACATTGGCACACTAGCACACACACTAGCACACACACAAGCACACACACACATACACACACACACGATATACCTGATATGTCACCTTAATAAACTTTCTAATTCCTCATAGCAATTAGTACACATTGTCGAGGTCTTAGGTTAATTGATTAACCGAGTCCGTTAACAGAGACAACGCTAATCGGCTTCCTATTAGAGACTTTCACTCTTCCAATGAGATGAGCTCAATTAGTGCCTTCCGGTTTAGTCATCCTGTACTGATGCAGAAAGGCAGGGTGAATATATACGCAAATTGTGGGGGACGAGTTTACGTCGGATGATTGGTGCATACACGTGTCATAAGATTTATGTGATATCACAGTTTTCAACCTTTAAGAGCCAGTACCCACTATGAAGAGTCACTGTGAGTAAAGACAAGTAAAGGCTGGGTGTTGCTTCCAGGAAAATGTCTATATGCTTGTGTATTGGCCTGACTGAGAGAGTAATGATGGACCAGTTCAAATATGTTGTATATGCACACTTCATCACTTTTAAAGAGTATTTGAAATGGCCCAACTGAGCTCTTCTCCCATGGTGCAGTGGGGTTATCCTTCCCACATGTGGCTGTATTGACTCACTACATGTTACACTGTCATACATGAGCCAACTCAATCCTTCTGTTTATGCTGAATAAAATCTACCCATCACTCAAGAGGCTAAAGCAGACTAGTTGAACAAAGGAATACCTTGAAATACTCTAATATTCCTAGTCGTTACGTTGATACCCCAGTATATGTGTAGATCAGACAGAGCTTCACTTTGATTTAGACGTGCGTCTAAATGACTTGGAACACTGTCATGTCATCAAGACACTTAAATGTTATATCATAACCGTGAGCATTCACAGAGCATACACCAGCTTCACATGACAACAAATTCATTACCTTTCTGTGGTGGTTCCTAATTGGTCAATTAAATAATCTATGCATAATTGTCTTTCCAGCATCACATTTTTTCCACACGTCCTGAAGCCATTATTGCACTAACTAACGTCACAGATGTTATGTTTAAGCAGTGTGAATCTAGCATGTGAGGCGTAATCTGCAGGATGGGAAAAACAGGGTTGTGAAAGTGATTCCCAGAACTGTTGGTGTTGGCAGTTGAAAACTCCTCTCCTGGACTTCCATGCTTGTTTACCAATGCACAACATTCAATCAGCATTGTACTACTATTCAATTGTTTAAAACAAGCCTCATCCAGTCTCTCCCAAAGCTGTGTAAATCCTTATTTTGTAGAGAAATTGAGATGTCTATCTAGTGTTTCCTTATTTTTCAGCAGGAAGGCTTGTTGACTTCCTCTCCCTCCCTTCCTTCCTTCTCTCCGAAGGTACTCATCTGAAAAATGAGAACAAAGCGATTGTTCCTGTTCTCTTTCTTAAGTCACATCAAATGCTGTCCGTGGATGGGTGGCTCATTGTCAGGACAGCAGCAGGCCAGAGAGATTGTTACAGGAGCTGGAATACAGCCTAACACAGCTACTGCACAACCGCTGGACAGAGAGGTGAGTCTCTCAGGTCCAGCTGAGGACTAACAGGGCATGGCATGACATGAGGGTGATGGGGGGGCTTTTGTTTTATTGTCTTAGTTGTGTTGTATTGTTTTCACTGGGGATATACACTGGCAGGGCAGACAGAGAGAGAGAGGAAGAGACAGAGTGGTCTTTCAGTACTGCACCGTTCTGTGTAGAATAGATAGTAAGGGCATGGTTCTGGGGAAACATTAAAAAAATGTTGAGAAACTGTGTGTTGCCTAAATAGAGATATTGTAAGTACTTGTGTATCTGACAGTACTGTGTGCGGAGCAGAGTAATGTAGTGAACGTATTTGAGGTGATTCATAAATATGAATGGAGAAAGTGTTTGAATATGCATTGACATCTGGTTGATCATGAATTGCTTGAGTGTCTGACAGTCAGGTACATGTGACTGGTTACTTGTCATCTGTTTGCATTTGAGGAAACATTTGATTTAACTGGTTTTCATAATATCGTAATATGTTTATATCGCATACTTTACATCATGATATTTTTTATACACATTGAAGCCCATTATTAAGTGTCTTTTTATTAACAATAGTTGAATTGTGCCCCAATCTTTATCCTTGATAATGACCATCACCATCCCAATCCCTATCAACATTGGAAGTTCTCAGTGTTTTGGTCTGTAGATTGATAGCAGTTCAGAGAAATATCACACTGTATTTACATAACTGGCATCATTAATAATTCACCTTTTACAGCAGTGGGCTAAACATTTTTTTACTTTGAAACCGAAGTATACAGCTGACACACATGGTTATGGGCAACAACAAAAAAAGAAGACACCTGTACAGTGTCCGATATACAGTGCATTCGGAAAGTATTCTGACACCTTGACTTTTTCCTCATTTAGCCTTATACTAAAATGGATTAAATCGTTTTTTCCCCCTCATCAATTTACACACAATAACCCAAAATGACAAAGCAAAACCAGGTTTTTAGACATTTTTGTAAATGTATTGTAAATAAAAAACAAAAATATCACATTTACATAAGTATTCAGATCCTTTACTCAGTACTTTGTTGAAGCACCTTTGGCAGCGATTACAGCCTTGAGTCTTCTTGGGTATGACGCTACAAGTTTGGCACACCTGTATTTGGTGAGTTTCTACCATTCTTCTCTGCAGATCCTCTCAAGCTTTGTCAGGTTGGGTGGGGAGTGTTGCTGCACAGCTATTTTCAGGTCTCCCCAGAGATGTTCGATCGGCCACTCAAGAACATTCAGAAACTTGTCCCAAAACCACTCCTGCGTTGTCTTGGCTGTGTGCTTAGGGTTGTTGTCCTGTTGGAAGGTGAACCTTCACCCCAGTCTGAGGTCCTGAGTACTCTGGAGCAGGTTTTCATCAAGGATCTATCTGTACTTTGATCAGTACATCTTTCCCTGGATCCTGATCCCTGCAACTGAAAAATATCCCCACAGCATGATGCTGCCACCACCATGCTTCACCGTAGGGATGGTGCCAGGTTTCCTCCAAATGTGGCTCTTGACATTTAGGCCAAAGAGTTCATTCTTGATTTCATCAGACCAGAGAATCTTGTTTATGATGGTCTGAGAGTCTTTAGGTGCCTTTTGGCAAACTCCAAGCTGGCTGTCATGTGCCTTTTACTGAGGAATGGCTTCCGTCTGGCCACTCTACCATAAAGGCCTGATTGGTGGAGTGCTGCAGAGATGTTTGGCCTTCTGGAAGGTTCTCCCATCTCCACAGAGGAACTATGTAGCTCTTTCAGAGTGACCATCAGGTTCTTGGTCACCTCCCTGACCAAGGCCATTCTCACCCGATTGCTCAGGATGGCCAGGCGGCCAGCTCTAGGAAATGTCTTGGTGGTTACAAACTTCTTCCATTTAAGAATGATGGAGGCCACTGTGTTCTTGGGGACCTTCAATGCTTTGTCAATATGGGGTATTGTGTGTAGGTTGATGAGGGGAAAAATGACTTAATCCATTTTAAAATAAGTCCGTAACGTAACAAAATGTGTAAAAAGTCAAAAGGTCTGAATACTTTCCGAATGCACTGTAGTGTTGAAATCTATTCAATTTTGAGTTTGCATTCCAATATTACACTTTATTTGACATTGAAACACAATATTTTGTATCATCTTTATTAATAATCAAATTCATTCCACCCATGAGGCCAAAGAGAGCGCTTTTGGTCATTGACTGCAGGAAAGGGCTACTAACAGTATTGTCTCGTCCTCCTTTAGCCGAACTGCAGAAGTTGAACACTTTATTGTTTGATTGTCTGATTCCCTCTGTCACAGCCAATCTCCTGTGTCCCTCCCACTAACTGTCTTCAGCTCATAACTACAAAAATGCCAACACTAATCCAATCATTCACACTCTATAGTGGATGGAGTTGGTTGGCTCTTCTTAAGCAGAGTATGCAGATCTACAAAGTGGTCAATTTGATTGGAACTTGTGCTTCTTTAGAGCTAAGTAAGAAATCTAACACAGCGTTGTAGTGGAGGACAAAAGGAGAAGTGCCCTTCCACCAATCCATGCAAAAAGATGAACAAAGCAGAGAGAGGAGGAGAAGTGAACGTTAGTTCCTGTTTCAGAGGAATGGATGGTAGAGGAAGAAGGGATGGTAGTACAGAAGTGAGAAGTGACAGGTTATAACGATGTAACAGAGGACAGCGATTAGTGTTGTCACGGCTACCTGTGCAGTAGGTAGGTAACGCCAGAAGGACTGGTTCTCTTCCTCAGGTGTTGGAGAAGCATGCTTATGGTAATCATATTGTAATGGTTGACATACATAACTGATATCTTCTGTATATTTCACCATGCAGGTAAATGATGGACACAGACATTCTAGGTTTCAGATCAGACAGGAGGAGTCCTCATAGGGAAGACCTGAGACCTGTCTCTCACCACAGTCTTTATCTGAGCCCACCCCCACTCTACCTGAACCCGACCAAACTCTCCCTCTTCCCGACCAGTGAGGCCTACAGCCCCCTGACTCACCATCGGCCACGGGGCTCTGAGGGCATGCATTACACCCAGAGGGAAGGTTCCCAAAAACGCAAAAGAAGGCCACAAAAAATGGAGGGTTCCGAATCCCCTACAGGAGACATGGAGGAGGTGGAGCGTCGAGGCAACACCAAGACTGTTGATCTCAACCACCTTCCGTTCTCCCTCCCTCCTCGCCCATGTCTCCCTCCCTCTCCCATGCCCATTCAAGGTATGATCGACCTGTGCCGGCTCCAGCTGCACCACAGGGCTATGTCCAGATATGAGACAACTATGGGCCTCCCATTGCAGGTGAAACAGGAACCACTCAGCCCCTCACCTTTGTGGCCTCCCTCTCCTCTCCTCCATCACCACCCTCCTCCCCTATTCTTCCCCCCTCTCCACCCCAGCCTCCTCCCCTTCCCCTTCTTCATGCCTGGGCCCATCATGCACCTCTCTCCTGGAGCCTTCTACCCCGGAGAGGCACCACGACCTAGTCGGCGCAGCCCAGACAGAGGGCCCCGAGGTGGGATGACCAGCGCTGAGAAGCTGGGTCTCAACATCCACATCGACGACAGCTACCACGTAGATGTAGGAGGAAACCAGAAGCGTTGGAAGTGCCGTACGTGTGAGAAGTCATACACATCCAAGTATAACCTGGTCACACACATCCTGGGCCACAGCGGGATCAAGCCTCACAGCTGCCATCTGTGTGGGAATCGGTTCAAGCAGCTGAGCCACCTGCACACTCACCTGCTCACCCACCAGGGCACACGACCACACAAGTGCCAGGTGTGCCACAAGGCCTTCACCCAGACCAGCCACCTGAAGAGACATATGATGCAGCATAGTGACGTGAAGCCGTACAGGTCAGTAATGGCACCATCTTAGTCTAGATTAGAGTTACTGGAGTTAATAGACGAGAGTTACTCTTTATTTAGTCTAGCTGAGAATTAAGAAAATTAGTTCAACAAGGACCTTACATTACATGCCTAGTCTGTGACTCAAACGCAGACCAAGGATAGAACAAACTTAGACCTGTCCATAAATTGTCATCAGTATGGGAGAGGGGTAAGTTTTTTTCAATTTTTTTCCTTCAATTTTTTCATTCAGCATCACTCCATCAAGGGAAATATAGTATTCTTTCTAACAAAAGTATCTACATAGACTCAGTTTTCTCAGTTTATTAGGTACATCACCCAGTTCACGAAAATGGCTCACTCCTACAGACAGTGAGTCACGTGGCCATGGCTTGCTATATAAAGCAGGCAGACAGGCATCGAGGCATTCAGTTACTGTTCAATTGAATGTTAGAAGGGGCAAAAGAGAGACCTAAGAGGATTTGAGGTATGATCATCGGTACCAGGCGTAATGGATCCAGTATCTCAAAAAATGTCCACCCTCATGGGACTTTTCACGCACAACAGTGTCTAGGGTTTACCGAGAATGGTGTGACAAACATAAAGCATGCAGTTAGCGGCACACCTGTGGGCGAAAACAGCTTGCTGATGAGAGGTCGAAGGAGAATGGCAAGAATTGTGCAAGCTAACAGGCGGCCCACAAACAGGCAAGTAATGGCGCAGTACAACAGTGGTGTGCAGAACGGCATCTCGGAACGCACAATTAGTCGGCTCTTGTCACAGATGGGCTATTGCAGCAGACGACCACACTGGGTTCAACTCCTATCAGCTAAAAACAAGAAGAAGCGGCTCCAGTGGGCACGCAATCACCAACACTGGACAATTGAGAAGTGGAAAAACCTTGCTTGGTCTGACGAATCCCAGTTTCTGTTGCATCACGCTGATGGAAAATTCAGGATTTGGCTTAAGCAGCATGAGTCCATGTCCCCATCCTGCCTGGTGTCAATGGTACAGGCTGGTGGTGGTGTAATGGTGTAGGGAATTTTTTCCTAGCACACATTAGGTCCTTTAATATGAATTGAGTAATGTTTCCATGCCCTAAATAATTCAGGCTGTTCTGGAGGCAAAGGGGGGTCCAACTAGATAGGGTGTACCTAGTAAACTGTCCACTGAGCGAGGTTCTACCTCGAACCAAAAAGTGTTCTCCTACGGGCACAGCCGAAGAACCATTTTGGAACCCTTTTTTCTACGCGTGTAGAGACCACAACTGATGTATAGAGCAATCTTAAAATTATTTACTTTGGTTTAGATACAAGCTTCATGAAATCTCTAACACAATAAAAAAAATAATGTTTTTACCTAACTTGCTTATCATTTTTTCTATGTGGTTTTCTTCTTTCACAGACTCCATGACCCCTTCCTAAATATTTGGTCAAATTATTAATTTTGTTTATTGTTTCTACTTCTCTCCTATCCTACCCTCTCTTCTCTAGTTGTGGGGTGTGTGGGAGGGGTTTTGCCTACCCTAGTGAGCTGCGGGCCCATGAGCTGAAGCATGAGAAAGGCCAGGAGAACGTGTGTGTGGAGTGTGGTTTGGACTTCCCCACTCTGGCCCAGCTCAAGAGACACCTGACGGCCCACAGAGGTCCCACCCTTTACAGGTATGCCCAGAAACACCCGATGGGCTGCACAATACCTTGTGTCTGTTACCCCTATTTCTGCTTGTAGATATTTTACATTACCACCACTGGAAGATTTGTGGGTTTGACAGTAAAAAAACAACAACAAGCAGGTTATCAGGAAACTGTTACTTTTTGGCTAAATCCAGGCCACATCAGAGTGTGAGTTTTCTGTGTAGAATTATAGTTCTATCTCAATTCCAATTCTCATTCTATTTCAATAGTTTTCTGTCCAGGTGTAGCAAGTGTCTGTTTTTTGTCCAGGTGTAGTGAGTGCCAGAAGAGCTTCCAGTACCCCAGCCAGCTGCAGAACCACATGATGAAGCACAAAGACATCCGGCCATACATCTGCAGCGAGTGTGGCATGGAGTTCATACAGTCCCATCACCTCAAACAGCACACACTCACACATAAGGTAAGACTGGGTGGGCTTTTCATACTGCCCGCGTACTGCTGTCCACTAATGTCAACATGTGTGTTTAGAGGGACGTGTCTTTACACGGCTAGGTTGTATTGTGGAGATGAAGTGTCTGTGGGTCTAAGGGCTGTTAAGGCTTTATCTATTGACAGCATCAGCTGGCTGGTGCCATGACACGTAGCCTGCATCAAGGGCCTTTACATTTGTTGACATTAAATGGTTTTGTTATGGGGTATACGTACATGACAGTATGATGACTTTCATACTACAAATTTCACATCATTGTTTTTGCTTCAAACTGTCTTTTAGTACTACATGGTGAAGCCAGGACAAAGAGCAGCTCTCCTCAAAAACCTTGAGCCCAGCAAACAGACAAATGAGACTTTAGAAAGAGATGTGAGTGCATGCTACAGTAACAGTAGCTACAAGTTCAGTCATGTAATATTGTGAGAATCCTACTATTCTGCCTTTTTCAGACGATACAAGGCATCCGCTCTCTTTTTGTCATGCTAACATGTCTGTCTTGTCGTTCTTGTACCTGACGGCCTTGCTTGTCAACATGTAAGAATTTTCCACTCTGATGGTTATTTAGACAAACAACAATTAATTAAAACATTATATCTCCCTCTCTCTCCCTCTCCTCTCTCGCTCTCTCGCTCTCTCGCTCTCGCTCTCTCGCTCTCGCTCTCTCGCTCTCGCTCTCGCTCTCGCTCTCGCTCTCGCTCTCTCAGGGGGTGAAGGAGCACAAGTGTCGTATCTGTGGTCGGGAGTTCACCCTCTTGGCAAACATGAAGCGCCACGTCTTGATCCATACTAACATCAGGTCTTACCAGTGTCACCTCTGCTTCAAGAGCTTTGTCCAGAAACAGACCCTCAAGGCCCACATGATTGTCCACTCTGACATTAAACCCTACAAATGCAAGGTGAGTGTTCTTATGGTACAATATGTTGAGGAGAGCGCTAGAGACAGTTTCATTTATGCCATTTCAAAATCAACTGCAACAACTCCTTTTATTAAAGCCAGGGTATCTTTCCTCCGACACATTGGTGCAGCTGGCTTCCGGGTGGAGGGAGCAGTGTGTCAAGAAGCAGTGTGGCTTGGAGGGGCATGTATCGGAGGACACATGGCTCTCGAACGTCGCCTCTCCCGAGTCCGCGCGGGAGTGGCAGCGATGGGACAAGACTGTAACTACCAATTGGATATCACAAAATTGGGGGGAAAAAATAACAAATAACACAAACAATAGTTTTATTACTATAATATAAAGTCTAGAGAAGCCAATAGACGCTCTGAAGCAGCTCAACACTGTTTCTGAGTGTCTGTATGACCTTGTTCACTAATTAAAGAGTTGAGACGATGAGGAGAATGTAGACAGAGAGAAGATTTGGCAGTGAGATCCCTCCTCTTCCATAGGAAGGATATCGCTGCACAAACTGCCTCTCTAACAATGGCCCCCAGCCTCCCCGGAGATCAGGCCCCGCAAATAGATTTCATCTCGCTTTCTCTGCTGCTGGAGGGAACACTTCCTGTTTTCTCACGGTCCTCTTGGACAGTTTACAGTCCCTCTCTCCTCCTGAAGGAAACCCTAATCAAAAAGAATACAGAGGAAGGACAGAGCAGGAGTTGCCCTTCCCATCCCTCCTCTTCTGGCCCTTTCTGTCTGTCTGTCTGTCTGTCTGTCTGTCTGTCTGTCTGTCTGTCTGTCTGTCTGTCTGTCTGTCTGTCTGTGTCTGTCTGTCTGTCTGTCTGTCTGTCTGTCTGTCTGTCTGTCTGCACACATACGTTCACGATTGCATCCAGCTCCTATTACAGCTCTGAATGAGGATCCGTCATCTAACATGTTAGTTGTTTGATAAGTGGACACAGTTCTAGACGTGCCGTCGTTTTTCTGCCCTTGAATGGTGTTTATACCAGGAAGTGCTATGATGTGGTTTGATGAATAATGGAATTCCCAAATTGTAATCAAGGAATGTGTACACAAACTATTTCAATAGTTGGTATTCAATGCATTTGTTTGAGGAAAAATTACAATAATTCTTTGCCAAAATGCTGGTTTGGGTTTATCAGCTGATTGTCTGTTGCTTCCAAGCACATGCCCTGCTTTCCTAGGAGCCTGATGAAGTCTTTTAATGCCGAAAATAAATCTGTTCCACATTCTGTTTGTTCTTCAATTCATGTGCCTTATTGGTTCGTCCGTGAGCACATATTTTATTTTATTTTATTTATTATTTATATTTATTTATTTTATTTTTGTTCTTCCTTGTTTTCAGCTGTGTGGGAAGGAGTTCAACAGAATGCATAACCTGATGGGCCATATGCACCTGCACTCTGACAGCAGGCCCTTCAAGTGCCGCTACTGCCCCAGCAAGTTCACTCTGAAGGGGAACCTCACCCGCCATATGAAGGTCAAACACGGGATCATGGACATGGGCCTGAATGCAAGAGGTAAGTACTCCAGGCTATGGATACATGCATCATATGGTTCCTCCCTTTCTGCAGTGAGACTTTCTATAACCTTCCTACCCTGAAGCTAAATCAAAAACAGCCAGTCAAATTGGGATAAACAGTTCCTTCGGAAAGTACTTTTCTACATTTTGTTAGGTTACAAACGTATTCTAAAATGTATTGAATTGTTTTACAATACCCCATAATGACAAAGCAAAAACATATATATTTTTAAATGTTTGCTAATTTATATAAATAAAAAAAACTGCAATATATAATTAACATAAGTACTTTGTTGAAGGACCTTTGGCAGCAATTACAGCATTGAGTCTCCTTGGGTATGACTCTGCAAGCTTGGCACACCTGTATTTGGGGAGTTTCTCCCATTCTTCTCTGCAGATCCTCTCAAGCTCTGTCAGGTTGCATGGGGAGTGTTGCTGCACAGCTATTTCCAGGTCTCACCAAAGATTTTCAATCGGGTTCAAGTCCGGACTCTGGCTGGGTCACTCAAGGACATTCAGAGACTTGTTCCGAAGCCACTCAGGCATTGTCTTGGTTGTGTGCTTAGGGTCGTTGTCCTGTTGGAAGGTTCCCCAGTCTAAGGTCCTGAGCGCTCTGGAGCAGGTTTCATTAAGGATCTCTCTGTACTTTACTTCATTCATCTTTGCCTCGATCCTGACTATTCTTCCAGTCCCTGCCACTGAAAAATATCCCCACACATGAGCCTTTTACTGAGGAGTGGCTTCCGTCTGTACACTCTACCATAAAGGCCTGATTGGTGGAGTGCTGCAGAGATGGTTGTCCTTCTGGAAGGTTTTCCCATCTCCACAGAGGAACTCTGTTGCTCTGTCAGAGTGACCATCGGGTTCTTGGTCACCTCCCTGACCAAGGCCCTTCTCCCCCAATTGCTCAGTTTGGCCAGGCGGCCAGCTCTAGGAATAGTCTTGGTGGTTTCAAACGTATTCCATTCAAGAATGATGGAGGCCAGTGTGTTCTTGGGGACCTTCAATGCTGCAGACATTTTTTCCTACCCTTCCCCATATCTGAGCCTCGACACGATCCTGTCTCGAAGCTCCACGGACAATTCCTTCGACCTCATGGCTTGGTTTTTGCTCTGCCAACTGCCAACTGTGGGACCTTATATAGACAGGTGTGGGCCTTTCTAAATCATGTCCAATCAATTTAATTTAACACAGGTGGACTTCAATCAAGTTGTAGAGACAGCTCAAGGATGATCAATGGAAACAGGATGCACCTGAGCTGAATTTCAAGTCTCATAGCAAAAGGTCTGAATACTTATGTAAATAAGTGACATCTCAATCAACCAGACAGGTCCTACAGGCCCTCGTTTTGTCGCACCTGGACTACTACCTAGTAGCACCAAAGAAGGACATAGGCAAATTGCAGTTGGTCCAGAACAGAGCAGCACTTAGATGTACACGGAGGGCGAATGTGTTGACATGCATGTCTATCTCTCCTGGCTCAAAGTTGAGGAGAGATCGATTGCACACTATTGGTCTTTGTTGTATTATATATTGTATTTTATGTTGCATTATATATTGGATTGTGTATTGTGTTATATGTTGTATTATATATTGTATTATACGATATTGTATTATGTATGTTATTATATATTGAATTATATTTTGTATTATGTATTGTATTATATATTGAGTTATATATTGTGTTATGTATTGTATTTTAAATTGTATTAGGTGTGTCATGTATAATATGTATTTTATTTGTTGTGTTTTGTTTCCTGTTTGGACCCCAGGAAGAGTAGCCTCTGCCTTGACAGCAGCTAATTGGGGATCCTAATAAAATACTAAATACGTATCTCTGTTGTGATATGTGTCTCTGTTCTCCAGTGTTCAGCAAATTCAGATTGTATCATGTGTCTCTCCTCCAGTGTTCAGGCGGCGGGGGCGGTTCTGCTTGTCAGCCCCTCTGGGTCTTCGGGCCCGCTCCAGACAGGAAGAGCCTTTTGACCTCTCCCAGAAGCCCCGGCCACCGCGGCCCAGCCTGAGCCTCTCCCAGTCGGACGGGGAGAGCGTCCCGGGGAGCTCCTGCCAGGAGGAGGATGAGGAAGACAGCCTGTACAGGAGGAGCCAGTACAGTCCTGAGGTCTACCAACACCACACTGGGGGACAGGGGTACAGGTCTGAGACAGATAGACAGGTGTATGGACAGGACATGGAGACAGGTGGACAGGGGTACAGGTCTGAGACAGATAGACAGGTGTATGGACAGGACATGGAAACACGTGGACAGTTGTACCCGCCTAGGGCAGGTGAAGAGGTTTATCAGCCTGTGTCAGAGCCAGGTGATGCAGAGGAAAAGGTGTACCAGCGTGTGACAGGTAGACAGGTGTATGACTCCGACTCCGAGCTGGGGGGCCAGCTGTATGAACAAGAGGCAGGTGGACACCACATAGGTGCCAATGTGCGTTACCCTGGGTCAGGTAATAGAGGGAAACATGTGTACCACTCAGATTCAGAGTTAGATGACCAGTTGCATAAGCCTGACCCTGACCAGCTAGAGATAGGTGACCAGGTCTACCATTCTGACGCAGGTGAAGAGATGATGGACACACCTGAACCATGTGAAAGAGACTACCACTCAGACCCAGGTGTTTATTATCAGAAACCATAGGGCCTGATGAGGAGAAAGAATAGGATTTGGTGAGAGCTGGAAGCAGGGTAAAGGAAGAACAGAGGAAGAAGCATAGACATTCTTAGCAGGAGGAATAGGAGTAGGGAATAGGCTACTGTGCTGAAGAGAAGAGGGTCAAGAACCATTCCAAAAGGGGTGGGGAGATATTTAAGTAGTACCTTGAACAAGCTGTGAAGCGTGTTGTATTTCAGACTGATAGGACTGACAATACTTGTGCATGTGAAAATATGTGTCTTTAAGAAAATGTTACATTTGCATGAAATTGTGATGTAAATAAAATGAAAATGGTTAAGAAAATATGAAAATATTTTGTCTTAAATTGTTACTTTTTAACTAGTACTTTTATAAAGCCAATCTGTAATTAATGAGCATGGGATTTCAATGTGATAACAATCATTTATCTTTTGTAATGGTAGTTTTAAATGATTTTCTACTGAACGTTTGAATTAGTCTGTAAATTGTGTTATTTTGTTGTGTGATGTAATGAGTCAACAAAAGTTATTTCATCTAATGAGGGAAGCCATGATTTTGTGATTTCTTATAAACGCTTGAGTGACTGACTTTGAAATAAATGAGTGTCTGTAATCTGTATTTATAAAAAAATGAACTGAGATTTTAAAACACAAGGTTGTGTTTAATATTTTCACGTGTAGAGGATAGTGAGAAGGCACACCACAGGGTATTAAGGCTATGGTATATAGTCATATACACCTGATAGATGCAGTAAAATGTGTTGTTTTAAAGGGTCAGCCATAGTAGTACAGCATCCCTCGGCCACATAGGGTATCTGCCCCATATAGAGTTGAGTAGTAGCCTATCTGTAGTCCCTTCCTGTCTTATCAACTCCACAGCATCTTTCAGTATGACTCTGTCAAAGCCTTGTGTATATGGCGAAATGTCCTGCTGATAATTCAAATCAAATCAAATTGTATTAGTCAAATGTGCCGAATACAACAGGTGAAATGCTTACGATCCCCTAACCAACAAACCAACAAAGCAGTTTAAAAAATATGGATAAGAATAAGAAATAAAAGTAACATGGTAATTAAAGAGCAGCAGTAAAATAACAATAGTGAGAATATATACAGGGGTGTACCGGTACAGAGTCAATGTGCACCGGTTAGTTGAGGTAATATGTACATGAAGGTAGAGTTATTAAAGTGACTATTGCATAAATGATAACAACAGAGAGTAGCAGCAGTGTAAAAGGGGGAGGTGGGCAATGCAAATAGTCTGGTTAGTCATTTGATTAGTTGTTCAGGCATCTTATGGCTTGGGGTAGAAGCTGTTTAGAAGCCTCTTGGACCTAGACTTGGCAATCCGGTACCGCTTGCCGTGAGGTAGCAGAGAGAACAGTCTATGACTAGGGTGGCTGGAGTTTGACAATTTTTAGGGCCTTCCTCTGACACCGACTGGTCTAGAGGTCCTGGATGGCAGGAAGCTTGGACCCAGTGATGTACTGGGCCGTTCCTCTGTAGTGCCTTGTGGTCGGAGGCCGAGCAGTTGCCATACCAGGTAGTGATGGAATTGCCAGTAATCTACTGTATGTATCCACATTTGCATTCTATAGCAACTACGGTATGGCTGACGATAAGAGAGAAAAATGACAACACTGGAATAATGAGTAGTTTCCATTTAATTTCTTGCCTGTCATGTGAAACAGCTTAAAAATATATACAGTACCAGTCAAATCAATCCCAGAATAAAAGCAAACGACCTTGTGAAGAGGGTGGAGGAAACAGGTACATGTATCTATATCCACAGTAAAACGAGTCCTAAGAAGCCACAGCTCCAAAAAAAAAACAGACTACGGTTTGCAACAAATATCGTACTTTTTGGAGAAATGTCCTCTGGTCTGATGAAACAAAAATAGAACTGTTTGGCCAAAATTACCATATGTTTGGAGGAAAAAGGGGGAGGCTTGCAAGTCGAAGAACACCATCCCAACCGTGAAGCACAGGGGTGGCAGCATCATGTTGTGGGGGTGCTTTGTTGCAGGAGGAACTGGTGCTATATAATAATTCTCTCTACTATTATTCTGACATTTCACATTCTTAAAATAAAGTGGTGATCCTAACTGACCTAAGACAGTGTCAGGAATTGTGGAAAACTGAGTTTAAATGTATTTGGCTAAGATGTGGCTAAGGAGTATGTAAACTTCTGACTTCAACTGTATATATATATATATATATATATATATATATACTGACAGTATTTCCCCACTTAGGCTTTGCAATGGTGCCAGTTTGTTTCTGCTTTAGACAATTCATAGTTGTATTTATTGGCTAGGCAATAGTGTAGCATTGTGACATCAGAAACAGTGAGACACCCATAATAGGAGGTGTACCTAGGTGACTAACAGACATAAGAATGTAAGACTCATGTCTCCTGTTCCCCCAGGCACTAAGTATCATCCACCTGCCACATTGTCTCCTCTCTGAAACTGAACAATACAGAACCAGAGATGATCACAATGACTTTCAAATGAGTTGCCTTTCTTCTCCGGGAACAGAGATCTCTCACTTCTCTCACAAAGGAGAGGAAGAGGAAGAGAAAACATCTCTCCTCATACCTCTTTTAGGTCCTGATCAAACCATTGTTCACTAGACTCTGTGGGTGTCCCAGACAACACGTCTCCAGAACTCTTACGTGATTCAGAATAAACCATTTTGTTGATTGTAGGAAAAGGGGAGTGTGTGCATTGTACTTGTGAGTTTAACTTTGTGTTATTTTGAAAGTCGAGGCCAGTTCTTGATCACTGACATGTTGATCATTGGACATTTGGAACAGCCAGCCCACCATTTATGTCATCTCAGGTAATTTGCTAGACAATGAAGTATGAATGCTTCCCTATTCTATCAAGAGAGACCACCAAATCCCAGGGATTAAACTGCAAATGGTAAGAGGAACTTCTCAGATCCTCCTCTTCTTCTCTTCTCTCTTGACCTAAATGTTTCGATCCCAACCACCAGCTAAACGACACAGAAAGGAAAGGCAGAGAAGGTTCTGGGTAGAAGTTAGTAGGCACAGATCTAGGATCAGCTCAACCTCCCCCAATCTGAACCTTAACCATGAGAAGGAAATGCTAAACTGACATTACATCAGCAGTTAAAGTAATAATCCACTCCAAAATTATTTTGTCATTGTTTTCATTAGTCCACTGTTGATACAGTTCCAAAAATGTTTTGCACATCAGCAGTCAAGTGTTCAAGATATTGGACAGTATTGGCAGTGTGACATACCACATCATCATGATGATGCATTTTGCACGTTGCTTCTTGAAAGTCCAAGATCTTGAAAACTTGACTGCTGACATGCAAAACAGTGTGGGGCTGTATCAACAATGGACTAATGAAAAATAATCCCAAAATATTGTTTTTGAGTGGAGTTTTCCTTTAAGAGCAACTTCTTGCTGGTCCAGATCGACCACAGAGAGAATACCTCTGAAAGAGGTAGTGGGGTTCACTCTAGCTCAGGTTCTGCAGAAGTGAAACTGTTGGGGGAGTCAGGACAAAGGCAGTCTGGTAAATGAGTCACTCACTCTGACTGGAAAAGGTGTCCTGTCATTGAAGAAAAGTTAATGTGGCCGTTAGTGATTGGCCCGAAAGGTTTCTCTTTTGACCTTACCAGGCAGTAAGGTGTTTGTCTCATGATCACTAACGGCCACATTAACCAGGATCAATCAACATAACAAAGCTGAATTGCATTTCAAAGCCAGATATACACACAGTGTACAAAACATTAGGAACACATTCCTAATATTGAGTTGCACCAACTTTTGCCGTCAGAAAAGCCTCAATTTGTCAGGGCATGGACTCTACAAGGTGTTGAAAGTGTTCCACAGGGATGCTAACCCATGTTGACTCCAATGCTTCCCACAGTTGCGTCAAGTTGGCTCGATGTCCTTGAGGTGGTGGACCATTCTTGATACACATTGGAAACTGTTGAGCTTGAAAAACCCAGCAGCGTTGCCGTCCTTGACACACTCAAACCGTTGCTCCTGGCACCTACTGCCGTACCCTGTTCAAAGGCACTTCAATCTTTTGTCTTGCCCATCTACCCTCTGAATGGCACACATACACAATCCATGTCACAATTGTCTCAAGGCTTAAAAATCCTTCTTTAACCTGTCTCCTCCACTTCACCTACACTGATTGAAGTGGATTTAACAAGTGACCTCAATAAGGGCATCATAGCCTTCACCTGGTCAGTCGATGTCATGGAAAGTGTTCCTAATGTTTTTTACACTGTGTATTTTGGTGAATCTATTGAACCACAGCAGCTAGAGCTGTAGGCAGTTACTGCCACCATTTTGTGTTTTTCTACTTTTCTACTTAATGTGTCAGTCAAATCCGTTCGATTGCATCTGAAATGATTGATACAACCTCTTCTGTTTTCAAATACAGACTCTTCCTCTGCCTTATTCAATGTACATTTCTACCATTCCTTTCTTCTCCCGTGGCCAGACCTTCTGTCTGTTCTCATGGGGATGATCGTGTCCTTGCAACTTGGTTGTAATTGTCATCAGAGCCCCAAACTGGGTTGTAGAGTTCAAAACTGTTATTAGAGTCCTGAAAGTGTTTCAATGTGTAGTTTGATGTTAAATTTGGACAATATGTAATAATCGATGAGTGTAATATCAGTAAGCATCCATGAGTGGCTCAGTTGAACTATACAGATTGTGGGGATAGATTTTACACACAAATCAGGCTACATGTAGCTTGGAATAAAGAGGAACCCGTTTACGGGATGAAAGCCAGTTAAGGTACTGAAAAAGATTACTTCTGGATTCTTATCACCGCCTCACAGTCACAGAGAAAAACCTATTTAGACTTGGAAGCTCAATAAAAAACAAGAGTTTGTGACTTTAATCAATGCATAATGTCTAGAGATATTTCTGACTGGCAGGCCTTTATAAAATGACATAAGACATTTAAAGTTGGGTGTGTAGCTTCTCTCCCTCTTTGCATGCACTATTGCCAGGAACGCACAAAGTTTCACAGAGGCAATAGTGTCTGTCTGGATGAGGGACAGCATTCTGTCTGCAGCTCCACTGCTGTGACTAAAACGGTTCACTTCCTGTGTGTTCTCTTTGGCACGTTTCTCAGGTAAGGACTTCCTGTTTCAGTGGTCACTGGACTAAAGCGTACAGAAACTATTCCCGCTTTTGTTTAATAACAAAGACCCACCCAGGGCACGACCTGTCACCTCCCTAGACCAAGAAGTTCACATACATCGGTCATGGTTTCCCCTAGTAAGAAAACATTCCACTGTTAGTTTACACCTGTTGTTTACAAAGCATGTGACAAATCAAATGTTATTTGATTTAGTTAACAAATATATTACACTACATTTTGAATATAAAAACATTGTCTCAAAGTCAAGGACTGTGATCTGACACAAATACCTTAGACTACTTTAGTAGGTATATGGTCTTTGGTTAGAAAGGCCTGCTCTATAACTTACCTTTGGTAAATTCATTTATTCAATTGATTCAGAGAAGATTAAGCCATTAAAGTTATCTTGAATTTGAGGTAGCCTATATGTGAGTGGTGTAGTCAGGGTGGGATACATTGCAGTTACAATAACTTGTGTCAACTGCAATTCAGTTACGGCAATGAACTAACTATTATCCTAAATTGGCTACAATGACTGGCACAGTAAACAGTCAAAAATAAGCTGCACTTAAATAAGTAGGTTCTGATACCCGCACAACTACCTTCTGGGTCCTTTTTTTTGCAGGGGAAGCAAACGTTTCGTTAGGGCAGCTGAGATCCATAGGAGAGCCTGTCGTTTCATTGGTTCATCCGCAGCCACAGTACCTGAACAGGTGACAGATGGCAAGGTATGACATAAATAGCACACAACGTAACGGAAAAGAAAAATACGCAGTTATTTTTATATAATACATTTTTAATTGTGTTTCTCCAAACCTGTTACAAACCTCCACATACAAACAACAATTTACAGACGCACACAAATGACTACATATCATCTGCCCAGATCCATCCCTAGTGTCTGCATTGGGTGCCACATGGCCTTAAATTGGGTCTCTCACTAGCCCCCTGAAAAAAAAGCATTCCTTATTGGACAAGTCCAGGTAGTCCCTCCCCGTTTCAGTCCATTTGGTGCCTGATGATTTTGACCCTAATAACTTCAATAACCACGTTTCCATACACAGTACTTAGAGGAGTAAAGTCATATCGTATATATAAAAAAATAAAATAATGACAGCTGTGATGGAAACAGGAAGTATCGGTGTAATTTTTATATAATAGCCATCATATAGAAGTACATTTTGAGTCATGTGATGATATAGTGTGGGGTCCTGCCACTATGACTCGGGAAACCATGCAGTTTATTAGGCTACATAATAAATACACTTCACAGGGTGCTGAAAGTGCATGATAGTACTTTCAGGGTGCTGAAAGTACATGAAAACGTAAGCAAAAAAGTACGTTGTGTGCATTGTCATCGCGCACTGATTTTTATTGCAACAAGTCCGCTTAGTGGGGTTGTTGCAATAAAGGGCAGCCCCAAGGTGGTGAAGGTAGGAAACATCTCCACCCCGCTGATCCTCAACACTGGGCCCCACAAGGGTGCTTTCTCAGCCCTCTCCTGTACTCCCTGTTCACCCACTGACTGCGTGGCCATGCACGCTTCCAACTCAATCATCAAGTTTGCAGACGACACTACAGTGGTAGGCCTGGTTACCAACAACGATGAGACAGCCTACAGGGAGGAGGTGAGGGCCCTCGGAGTGTGGTGTCAGGAAAATAACCTCTTACTCAACGTCAACAAAACAAAGGAGATGATCATGGACTTCAGGAAACAGAGGGAGCATACACCCCCCCCCCCCCCCCCCCCCCCTCCCCCCCACAGTGACAGGACAATAGTGAAGAAGGTGGAAAGTTAGGTTCCTCTGCGTACACATCACGGACAAACTGAAATGGTCCATCCACACAGACAGCGTGGTGAGGAAGGCACAGCAGCGCCACTTCAACCTCAGGAGGCTGAAGAAACTTGGCTTGTTATCTAAAACACAAACTTTTACAGATGCACAATCGAGAGCATCCTGTCAGGCTGTATCACCGCCTGGTACGGCAATTGTACCACCCTCAACCCCGGGGGCAAACTACCTGCCCTCCAGGACACCTACACCACCCGATGTCACAGGAAGGCCAAAAAATATCATCAAGGACAGCAACCATCCGAGCCACCGCCTGTTCACGCTGCTACCATCCAGAAGGCGAGGTCAGTACAGGTGCATCAAAGCTGGGATCGAGAGGCTGAAAAACAGCTTCTACCTCAAGGCCATCAGACTGTTAAACAGCCATCACTAACATAGAGATGCTGCTGCCAACATACTGACTCAAATCTCTGGCCACTTAAATCAACGGACTTAATAAAAGGTACCACTAGTCACTTTAAATTACGCAACTTTAATAATGTTTACATATCCTACATTACTCATCTCATATGTATATACTGTATTCTATACTATCTATTGTATCTTGCCTATGCCACACGCCATCATTCATCCATATATTTATGTACATATTCTTCCCTTTACATTTGTGTGTATAAGGTAGTTGTGAATTTGTTAGATTAGTTGTTAGATTTTACTGCATAGTCGGAACTAGAAGCACAAGCATTTCGCTACACTCGCATTAACATCTGCTAACCATGTGTATGTGACCAATAACATTTGATTTGATATAGTGGAAACAGTGTGGAAATGGTGCCACTTGGATTTAAATGTAGTTATTGTCTCCCATCCTAACATTACAATCGCTCGTCTAAAATTTAAATAGTGTGTATTTTTTTCCAAACATTGCTTTTTTGTGTCAGCAATTAGATAATAGTTCTTGGCTAGCTAAACTCACGCGCAGAAGTAGCTAATCGGAACTAAAATGGTTGTCTCAGGCCAAACGGCGCATGTGCAGGTCGTCAAGTGCACTCTGTATAACGTTGTTTACGAAAATAACAGTGTCAGTTTGTCACTTTCATGTTGAACTACATAAGACGTGGCTTGAATATAGGGTGCGATATTTGGAAGAGCACCACTATTTCCTCCCTTAGCTATATTTGCATCGAACACATCCTCCCTAGGAGAGGGGGTGACCTTGACAATTTGTTAAAATTAGGGGCTGTCTGGATCTTTAATTTAAAGACCCGTTCCCTTTCGGTCTCAATATAGAGTTAGAGCTGAAGCCATTCTTGTGATTGTGTTTTTTCCATTGTAAATAATGTTTGTAGGCCTATGCAGCCATTCATGCTTTTTTTATAGCCTATGTTTTATTTATAAACTCAGCAAAAAAATAAACGTCCCTTTTCAGGAACCCGTCTTTCAAAGATAATTTGTAAAAATCCAAATAACTTCACAGATCTTCATTGCAAAGGGTTTAAACACTGTTTCCCATGCTTGTTCAATGAACCATAAACAATGAACATGCACCTGTGGAACGGTTGTTAAGAAACTAACAGCTTACAGAAGGTAGGCAATTAAGGTCACAGTTTTGAAAACTTAGGACACTGAAGAGGCCAATCTACTCACTGAAAAACACCAAAAGAAAGATGCCCAGGGTCCATGCTCATCTGTGTGAACATGCCTTAGGCATGCTGCAAGGAGGCATGAGGAATGCAGATGTGGCCAGGGTAATAAATTGCAATGTCCGTACTATGAGACGCCAAAGACAGCGCTACAGGGAGACAGGACGGACAGCAGTGGCAGACCACGTGTAACACCTGCATAGGATCGGTACATCCAAACATCACACCTGCGGGACAGGTACAGGATGGCAACAACAATTGCCCGAGTTACACCAGGAATGCACAATCCCTCCATCAGTGCTCAAACTGTCCACAATAGTCTGAGAGAGGCTGGACTGAGGGCTTGTAGGCCTGTTGAAAGACAGGTCCTCACCAGACATCACCGGCAACAACATCGCCTATGGGCACAAACCCACCCTCGCTGGGATAGACAGGACTGGCAAAAAGTGCTCTTCACTGACGAGTCATGGTTTTGTCTCACCAGGGGTGATGGTCGGATTCGCATTTATCGTCGAAGGAATGAGCGTTACACCGAGCCCTGTACTCTGGAGCAGGATCGATTTGGAGGTGGAGGGTCCGTCATGGGGCGGCAGGGTAGCCTAGTGGTTAGAGCATTGGACTAGTAACCGAAAGGTTGCAAGTTCAAATCCCTGAGCTGACAAGGTACAAATCTGTCGTTCTGTCCCTGAACAGGCAGTTAACCTACTGTTCCTAGGCTGTCGTTGAAAATAAGAATTTGTTCTTAACTGACTTGCCTAGTTAAATAAAGGTAAAACAAATAAATAAATAAAATTGTCTGGGGCGGACTGAGCTTGCAGGCAATCTCAACGCTGTGCGTTACAGGGAAGACATCCTCCTCCCTCATGTGGGACCCTTCCTGCAGGTTCATCCTGACATGACTCTACAGCATGACAATGCCACCAGCCATACTGCTTGTTCTGTGTGTGATTTCCTGCAAGACAGGAATATCAGTGTTCTGCCATGGCCATGGGATCTCAATCCCATTGAGTACATCTGGGACCTGTTGGATCGGAGTGTGAAGGCTTGGGCCATTCCCCCCAGAAATGTCCAGGAAGTTGCTGGTGCCTTGGTGGAAGAGTGGGGTAACATCTCACAGCAAGAACTGGCAAATCTGATGCAGTCCCTAAGGAGATGCACTGCAGTGGAATGGAACTGGTGGCCACACCAGATACTGACTGTTACTTTTGATTTTGACACCCCCCTTTGACACCCCCCTTTGTTCAGGGACACATTATTCCCACATTATTCCCTTTAGTCACATGGCTGTGGAACTTGTTCAGTTTATGTCTCAGTTGTTGAATCTTGTTATGTTCATACAAATACTTACATTTTAAGTTTGCTGAAAATGAGCCCAGTTGACAGTGAGAGGACTTTTCTTTTTTTGCTGAGTTAAGCTCTAAATAGACCAAAGAAATCAAGCCACAGGCATCTGTGTGTGTCCTTTAAAACTATAGGCCAATATCTAGTGACAGGCGGTGCTTGTCATTATACGCTGATGAGAGGTATGCTGTCAAAACGTTGGTATTAAATTACTGCATCTCAGCACCTAGTGTGCGGCTCCCTTTTTCTTTTTGGAATCTATTGTGTGTCTTCAGATTGAGTAAATTAACAAAGCTAAAATGTCTCACTCCTCCCATTGAATTCCCAAACCAGGGCCTGGTCTGCTTAGTCTGATTCACAAGCGTTCCCAGAAGTTTTGCGATGTTGCCTCTCGGGTTAGATGCTGGTTTAGGGTTTCCCCAATT
This sequence comes from Oncorhynchus clarkii lewisi, assembly GCF_045791955.1. Taxonomy (NCBI): domain Eukaryota; kingdom Metazoa; phylum Chordata; class Actinopteri; order Salmoniformes; family Salmonidae; genus Oncorhynchus; species Oncorhynchus clarkii. The sequence goes on along the minus strand of NC_092176.1, from coordinate 31,403,011 downwards.
CTGTTTGATTCAGTAGGGTTATGGATCAATGTTGCCATCTACTGGAAGAACCATACATTACACAGGAGTGAAGCCATAAATCTTAGACTCAAAATAGCTAGACTTTGATTTCATTAAATTATACTGAACGAAATATAAAACATATGTAAAGTGATAAAATAAAGATCCCAGAAATGTTCCATTGGCATGAAAAGCGTATTTGTCGAATTCTTTGCGCAAATGTTTACATCCCTGTTTGTGAGCATTCCTCCTTTGCCAAGATAATCCATCCACCTGATTGATGTGGCATTTCAAGCTGATTAAACAGCATGATCATTACACAGGTGCACCTTGTGCTGGGGACAATAAAAGGCCACAAAATTAGCGAGGTGGTCAAGGTCACAGATGTCTCAAGTTGAGGGAGTGTGCAATTGGCATGCTGGCTGCAGGAATGCCAATCAGAGCTGTTGCCAGATAATTTTATTTAAATTTCTCTACAATAAGCCATTTCCATCAATTCCTATAATTTGGCAGTACGTCCAACCGGCCTCAACTGCAGACCACACGTAACCAAGCCAGCCCAGGATCTCCACATCCAGCTGTGTCACCTGTAGGATCATCTGAGACCAGCCACACACACAGCTGATGAAACTGGGTGTGCACAACGGAAGAATTTCTGCACAAACGGTCTCAGGTAGGCGCATCATCCTTACCAGGGTCTTGACCTGACTACAGTTTGGCGTCATAACAGACTTCAGTGGGCAAATGGTCACCTTCAATGGCCACTGGCATGGTGAAGATTGCTCATCATGGATGACTCCCAGTTTCAACAGGCAGATCGTATGTCATGCAGGCGAGCGGTTTGCTGATGTCAACATTGTGAACATAGTGGCTTTGGCATGGGCAAGCATTAGCTACAGACAAACATTTTAAATCAATGTCAATTTAAATGCAGTGATCCTTTGAGATTTTGAGGTCCATTTATGTCATCCATCCACCACCATCACCTCATGTTGCAACATAATGCACAGCCCCATGTCACAAGGATCTGTACACAATTCCAGGAAGCTGAAAATATCCCAGCTATGCCATGGCCTTACAGATGTCACCCATTGAACATGTTTGGGATGCTCTGGATCAGTGTAAGACAGAGCATTCTAGTTCCCACCAATATCCAGCAACGTCACACAGCCATTGAAGAGTGGTACAACATTCCACAATCAGCCTGAGCAACTCAATGCATAGGTGTCGCACTGCATTATGCAAATGGTTGTCACACCAAATACTGACTTTGCTGCTCCATGCCCCTACGTTTAAGTTATCTGACCAACGGTCATGCAAAATCCATAAAGAATTATACTGAACCCAACATGCTACAATTTCTACGATTTCACTGAGTTACATTTCATATAAAGAAATCGCTCAAATGAAATAAATTCATTAGCCTCTAATCCCCTCAAACTCAACTCTATACCTCAACGTCAGTTCCACTGCATTTTTTCAGAAACTGAAACTGACTTAGCCCTGGGACAGCAGGTGTGTGCAATTAATGACCAGGTAGAACAGAAAACCAGCAGGCTCCAGACCTCATAGTGTAGGAGTTGAGTAACCTTGCCCTAATCTATGGATTTCACATGACTGGGCAGGGGTGCAGCCATGGGTGGGACTTGAGAGCCAGGCCCAGCCAATCAGAATTAGTTTTTCCCCTACAAGAGGGCTTTATTACAGACAGAAATACTCCGTTTCATCAGGTGTCCAGTTGGGCTGGTCTCAGATGATCCCGCAGGTGAAGAAGCCGGATGTGGAGGTTCTGGCGTGGCTACACGTGGTCTGCGGTTGTGAGGCCAGTTGGATGTACTGCCAAATTCTCTAACACAACTTATGGTAGAGAAATTAACATTTAATCATCTTGCAACAGTGCTGGTGGTGTCACGACTTCCGCCGAAGTCGGTCCCTCTCCTTGTTCGACGGTCGACGTCACCGGCCTTCTAGCCATCACTGATCGATTTTTAATTTTCCATTGGTTTTGTCTTGTCTTCCTTCACACCTGGTTTCAATCCCTTCAATTACATGTTGTGTATTTAACCCTCTGTTTCCCCTCATGTCCTTGTCGGAGATTGTTTGATTGTGCTAGTATGTGTTGGTGTGCAACGGGTTTTGTACCCACTTTTGTTATTTTATATATTTGGGTTTTTGGAGTTTGGTCAGCGCTTATTAAACGACTCTGTTTATACCTGTAATATTTGTGTTGTGGAGACATTACCAGGCAGGAGATGGGAGTACAGTTAGTTTTTGTTTAGTCAAAACCCCTCGTGCTCTACAGTTCCCGGCACCCTAGTGCCATGTGCATTTCCTATTAGGTGTAGTAACGTAACACTGCCGTAATACATTACTGCTTAGAAACAGCATAGTAACTAATATAAAGATGTAGATCCCAGATACTACAAAACCAAGTTAGTTCTCCTGCACCTGACTTCCCTGCCACCAACACGCACCCATTACAGGTGGACATTCCTGCAGTCAGCATTCCAATTGCACGCCCCCTCAACTTGAGACATCTGTGGCTTTGTGATGTGACAAAACTATACATTTTAGAATGGCATTTTATTGTCCCCAGTATAAGGTGAACCTATGTAATGATCATGCTGTTTAATCAGCTTCCTAATATGCCACACCTGTCATGTGGATGGATTATCTTGGCAAAAAAATAAATGCTCACCAACAAATTTGTACACAAGAGAAATAAGCTTTTTGTGCGTATGAAACATTTCAGAGATCTTTTATTTCAGCCCATGAAACCAACACTTCACATATTGCGTTTATATTTTTGTTCTGTATATGTCTGCCTGAATCAATGCATAATGTGTAGACTGCCGTCATGCTTTTATATAAAATGCTGTAAGACTATTGAAGTTGGGTGTGTAGCCTCACCCTTCACTATTACCAGGAACACACAGCTCTCCATGCTAAGTTTTACAGAGGCACTAGTGTCCATCTCTGGATGAAGGACAGCGTTCTGTCTGCAGCCCCTGTGTTGCCCCTAAAATGGTTCACTTCCTGCACCGTTGGCACGGTTCTCAGGTCAGTGGACTAAAGGGTGCAGAAATTCTTCCCGCTTTTCTTTAATAAAAGACCCACCCAGGGCACAACCTTTCACCTCCCTTGAGAGAAGAATTTCACATAAAATTGGTCAAGGACTGCCCTCAAGTAAGTAAGGGAGCATTTCACTGTTAGTCTACACCTGTTTACAAAGCATGTGACAAATAAAATGTGATTTATTAATCAGATTACACTGTTTTGTATATAAAAACTTTAGTGAAGAACTAAAATCTGACAAATAAATTGGACTACTTTCGTTGCCATATGATCTGGTTAAAAAGGCCTGCCCTAAGCATTACCTTCAATAAATTAGTTCAAATGACTCAAAGACTAAGCCATTATAGGGAGATTTCTCTTGGATTTGAGGTAGCCTATGTGAGTGGTGGAGAAAGGGTGGGATACAGTTACAGTAACTCTATTGCCCTTACTCTCATCCTAAGCTGGCTATAATTACTTGCACAGTGAAGTGTCAAAACTGCTTTATACACAGCAATTAGAACCTAATAACTGCCTCAGTCTCCAATCCTAACATTAACATGGCATGTATTTCTCCCCAAAGTTGAATTTCCTCATTTTGTTTGAATCAGCAGGGTGATGCCATACGTCTGCATGCCCATAATAGCTAGACTTTATAGTCTAGTTATATTCGTTGATGGTGTCGTTCAGACTAGCCCATATAAAGGAAAACTATTGATTGTGTCTCGATAAATCCAAGGTCCAGTTGACCTATCGGGTTTTGTAGACTTGAGATGCAACAGATTTATAAGATTCACATTTTGCTTCCAATCTAAGGCCAAAATGATACATCTGTCAGTGTATAATGTTCAAACATGGTAAGACATGTAATATAAAGCATAAGAAGTTTAGTGGATTATTCCTTACATTTATCAACCAATATTTTCATCTTGAATAAATACACATTGACACATCTCCTATTGCGTGTGCGGGACACCCACCATTATTGCTGACCAGTGGACTGGATCTGGGCATGAAGTTTAGCAGGTTTACCTCCTTGGTCCCCGTACTTTTACCATGGCAGCCAATGTCAGTTTTCCCATAGGCATAGTTCAGCTTCACTGGACTGTCGTATGACAGGGGATAGAACAAAACATCAGATCGAAAACACATACAAGATAAAACAAAAATCACAGGTTAAATCAAATCAAACCAAATGTATTTGTGACATGGGCCGAATACAACAAGTGTAGACCTTACCGTGAAATGCTGACTTAATAGCCATTGACCAACAGTGCAGTTCAAGAAGAGTTAAGAAAATGTTTACCAAATAAACTAAAGTAAAAAATACAAATAAAAAATAAGAAAAGTAACATAATAACATAACAATAATGAGGCTATATACAGGGGGTGCTGGTACCGAGTCAGTGTGCGGGGGTACAGGTTAGTTGAGGTAATTTGTACATGTAGGTAGGGGTGATGTGACTATGCATAGATAATAAACAGTGAGCAATGTACAAAACAAATGGGAGGGGAAAATGTAATAGTCAGGTGGCAATTTGATTAATTGTTCAGCAGATTTATGGCTTGGGGGTAGAAGCTGTTGAGGAGCCGTTTGGTCCTACACTTGGCACTTCGGTACTGCTTGCCGTGTGGTAGCAGAGAAAACAGTCTATGACTTGGGTGACTGGAGTCGGACAATTTTATGGGCTTTCCTCTAACACCGCCTATTATATAGGTCCTGGATGGCAGGAAGCTTGGCCCCAGTGATGTACTGGTCCGTACGCACTACACTCTGACTGGTGAGGCAACCAGTCAGGATGCTCTCGATGGTGCAGCTGTAGAACGTTTTGAGGATCTGGGGACCCATGACAAATCTTTTCAGTCTCCTGAGGTGGATAAGGTTTTGTCGTGCCCTCTTCACAACTGTCTTGGTGTATTTTGGACCATAATAGTTTGTTGGTGATGTGGACACCAAGAAACTTGAAACTCTCGACCTGCTCCACTACAGCCCCGTTGATGTTAATGGGGGCCTGTTCGGCCCGCCTTTTCCTGTCATCCACGATCAGCTCCTTTGTCTTGCTCACATTGAGGGAGAGGTTGTTGTCCTGGCACTACACTGCCAGTTCTCTGACCTCCTCCCTAAAGGCTGTCTCATCGTTGTCAGTGATCAGGCCTACCACTGTTGTGTCATCAGCAAACTTAATGATAGTGTTGGAGTCGTGTTTGGCCACGCACTCGTGGGTGAATAGGGAGTACAGGAGGGGACTACGTACACACCCCTGAGGGAACCTAGTGTTGAGGATCAGCGTGGCAGACGTGTTGTTGCCTACCCTTACCACCTGGGGGCGGCCTGTCCGGAAGTGCAGGATCCAGTTGCAGAGAGAGGTGTTTAGTCCCAGGGTCATAATCAGCTTTTCAAAGCACTTCATGACTACAGATCGGTAGTCATTTAGGCAGGTTACCTTATTGTTCTTGGGCACAGGGACTATGGTGGTCTGCTTGAAACATGTAGGTATTGCAGACTCAGTCAGGGACAGGTTGAAAATGTCAGTGAAGACACTTGCCAGTTGGTCCGCGCATGCTTTGAGTCCAGGTAATCCATCTGGCCTAGCGGCTTTGTGAATGTTGACCTGTTTAAAGGTCTTGCTCACTTTGGCTACCAAGAGCGTTATCACACAGTCATCCAGAACAGCTGGTACTCTCGTTGCTTGCCTCGAAGCGAGCATGAAAGGCATTTAGCTCATCTGGTAGGCTGGGCAGCTCGCGTCTGGGTTTCCTTTTGTTTCCCTTTGTTAAGGACCATTAGAAAATTCCTAGTAGTGTCTACATAATGTTGAGTCATTGAAGTTATGACATCAGTTAAGAACAAATTCTTATTTTCAATGACGGCCTAGGAACAGTGGGTTAACTGCCTGTTCATGGGCAGAATGCCAGATTTGTACCTTGTCAGCTCGGGGGTTTAAACTCGCAACCTTCCTTTTACTAGTCCAACGCTCTAACCACTAGGCTACCCTGCCACTCCAGGGTGTGTGTTGCCCCTCTTTCATGAGGCCATTTAAACTGCATAGATTTTTGAATCCCTCGGGAACAATGTAGGGTTACAACAGCTCACTTTTGAGAATGTTTGCAAGCGTCCCTGTGTTCATGCTGTCGTTTTTGGCAAATTACTACAAATAAAATAACCGGTAGGTCGATGTAACACTAGCACAGTCCCCCCCTCAAACTCGGTCCTGTGTTCCAGTTTTTGCCCTAGCACTACAGCCGATTCAATAGTCTAAGCTTGATTAGTTGGTTATTTGAATCAGTTGTGGATTTCTAGGGCAAAAACCAAAACGTGAATCCAGGAAAGCATGGTCCAGCGCAGGGCTCTCCAACACTGTTCCTGGAGAGTACCCTCCTGTAGCATCACTCCAACACTGTTCTTGGAGAGTACCCTCCTGTAGCATCACTCCAACACTGTTCCTGGAGAGCTATCCTTCTGTAAGGTCACTCCAACACTGTTCCTGGAGAACTACCCACCTTTAGAGTCACTCCAACCTGTTATAACTCACCCGATTTACCTTACCAAACAGCTGATTAAAAATGAGTGATGGATAAGGGTTGGAGTGAAAAACACTTTGGAGATCCATGGTCTAGTATAAACGGCCATGTCATTATTACCGTGGCACAGATTTACTCTTGAGAAACTGATCTAACTTCATTCTGCAGAATACATGCATTTTGGTAAAAGGGCAACAATTCAGCTGGCTTTAGGTTGAGTCAATATTAGCAAACTTTTTCTGAATAGAAAGTCAATGATAAGGGAACATGATTTTCCGCTTTAATCCTTTTAGCATTGTTGTGGAAATTCTTACACAGGGACACTCAAAGTCAATGTTGGTTATAAGAACAGCATATGAGTAGAACACAGAAATTAGTTATAAGAAAAACACAAACATTACAATTCCCATTTTTTATACATTTATTTAACCTTTATTTAACCAGGAAGGGCTCAGTGAGATTAAAATATTTTTTTCAAGAGCGCCTTGGCCAAGATAGGCAGCACCAAGTCATCACAAAAAAATTACAGACAGACAACATGAAAAACTACAAGTAATCTAGTAAAAACCATTGAATTCACAAGAGTATAAAACAGCAAATTAAAAACATTGACAGGTCAGGGAATCAGCCTCAAAATCCTTCATCAGTGATTTAAAAACACCAATCGGGACAAGTTCTTCAAGTTTAAAAGTATTTTGTAAGGTGTTCCAAGACAAGGGCGCAGAGTACATAAAAGCCCTTTTACCAAATGCAGTTCGGACATTTGGAACAGTTAGCAGGATAAAGTCCAGCAAACGAAGAGTGTACACACCACATTTCTGAACAATAAAAATGCACAAATAAAAAGGTAGTAAACCCAAAATGACTTTGTAAATAAAAGTATACCAGTGACTGAGCCTACGGGTGACTAGAGAAGGCCAGCCAACCCTGGTATACAAAGTGCAGTGGTGCGTAAGGGTTTTGCAGGTTAAAATAAATCTCAAAGTGCCTTGTTAAAGACTGTCAATTGATCTCAAACACTGAGTGGAAGCATTCATATATAAAATATCCCCATAGTCTAGTAAAGGCATAAATGTAGCTAATACTAGCCTCCTCCTGGCTTCAAAAGAAAAGCAGGTCTTATTCCTAAAATAAAATCCCAATTTCAGCTTCAATTATTTTGTAAGTTGTTGAATATGCAATTTAAAAGAGAGGCCGCCATCAATTAAAATTCCAATATATTTATATGAGGTTACAACCTCAATCTCCTTGCCCTGACAGGTAGTAATAGGTGAAAGGTTCAGAGGCCTATTTCTTGCATTAGAAAACACCATTAGTTTAGGTTTGTCAGTATTGAGGATAAGCTTCAATTGACACAAGGTATGTTGAACAGTATAACAAGCAGTTTGCATGTTCTGGAAAGCTTTTGTAAGAGACGAGGCACAACAGTAAATAACAGTATCATCAGCATGAAAATGAAATGTGCATTTCGGACATTTTTGTCTAAATCATTTATATAAATAGTGAATAAGAGAGGACCAAGTGCAGAGCCTTGGGGCACACCATTCAAGACAGACAATTTAACAGACATAAGCCCATCAAATTGAGTGTACTGAGTTCTATCAGACTGATAGTTAGCAAACCATGCAACTGCATGCTCCGAAAGACTACACTCGACAATCTCTGCCTTAGTATAGCATGATCAACTGTATCAAAAGCCTTAGAGAGATCAATAAAAAGTGAGACACAGTGCTGTTCTTTGTCAATGGCATCAGTGATATCATTTAAAACCTTCATGGCTGCTCTAATTGTGCTATTCTTCTTCCTGAAGCCCGATTGGTACATTGATAAAATATAGTAAATAAAAACTATTTTAGCTGTTCACTTACAAGGGTGTCAAGTATTTTCACCAGGGGTGACAGCTTTGAGATTGGCCTATAATTATTTAAAAGAGTTGGATCTCCCCCTTTTAAAAGTGGTAGGACAAATGCTGATTTCCAGATCTTTGGAATTTCATCACATTCCAGGGTTAGATTGAACAGAGATGTAAGTGGTTCAGCTATGAAATCAGCTGCCAGATTTAAAAAGCAGGGATCCAAAAGATCAGGACCTGCAGGCTTTCTCTGATCTAAGGATTTCAGGGCTTTATTTACCACCTGCACTGAGAATGGCAAAAAGCAAAAAGTTTGACCAGCTCTCACTGGTTCATCCACACATCCACTCAGAATAACCATATCTCCACCTTAAAGCTGTTCCAAGATGGCTTAGCAGTTCAGACGTCTTTTGTCCTCGTCTTGTCGTGTCCCGTATATATATATATATATATTTACAACTTTTTTCGCCTACCTTTTTATATATATTTGTTTTATTTTCCATAAACTCATCTTCAAAACACTCTCCTGCAACCCGCCTCACCAATTTAGATTTATAAAAAAAAGAAAGTATTATTTACCTCAAATCTGTAATCCTCCATAGAAGCTAACCAGAAGCTAACCAGAAGCTAGCCAGAAGCTAATCCAGAAGCTAATCAGAAGCTAATCAGAAGCTAGTTAGCTTCTCTACTGGCTTATCGTTAGTATTCAGCTAACCACGGTTTGTGGTCATCAGCTATCCTTTAGCTAGAAAATCTATCGGCAGTTTTGTACGGCGCGGCTCGGAACGGAACACACCGGACCTATTTTTCCATGTCCCTGGATTTCAACCGCTAACTCTGGACATTCATACCTGGATCTCGCAGCTAGCTAGCTGCTATCCGTGTGACTATCGGCTTTCGTCGATTCCGCAGCAAACATCAATTATTCCGGAGCTAGCCAGCTGAAGAGTTCCATCAATCACTCCTGGGCTACAATCACCTATCCGGACCCGTTTTACTGCCAACGCGGAGCCCCACCGGGCCTTCACAACTGGACTACTGACGTTATCTACCCGAAGGAGTCATCCGGCTGGCTCCTCCGTCGCGTCGTTACCTGAACGCCCATCTGCGGTCCGCTAACCGTTAGCTGTCTTATCGGCTGCTATCTGAATAGACCTATCAGACAATTTTTTTTTTTATATACATATATTTTTTTTCTTGGGCCTCTATAACTATATCTATTGTTTTTTTGTGTGATTTGGATTCATCCCCTCTACCACACGGAACCCCACTAATCCTACCAACGGAAACGCACGAGGTGGCTAATAACAGACCTCCATCCTATGCTAGCTTGCTACCGATGGCCCGGCTAGCTGTCTAAATCGCCGTGACCCCAACCAACCTCTCTACTCACTGGACCCTTTTGATCACTCGACTAAGCATGCCTCTCCTTAATGTCAATATGCCTTGTCCATTGCTGTTCTGGTTAGTGTTTATTGGCTTATTTCACTGTAGAGCCTCTAGTCCTGCTCACTAAACCTTATCCAACCTATTAGTTCCAGCACCCACACATGCGATGACATCTCCTGGTTTCAATGATGTTTCTAGAGACAATATCTCTCTCTTCGTCACTCAATACCTAGGTTTACCTCCACTGTATTCACATCCTACCATACCTTTGTCTGTACCTTATACCTTGAAGCTATTTTATCGCCCCCAGAAACCTCCTTTTACTCTCTGTTCCAGACGTTCTAGACGACCAATTCTTATTGCTTTTAGCCGTACCCTTATCCTACTCCTCCTCTGTTCCTCTGGCGATGTAGAGGTGAATCCAGGCCCTGCAGTGCCTAGCTCCACTCCTATTCCCCAGGCGCTCTCTTTTGATGACTTCTGTAACCGAAATAGCCTTGGTTTCATGCATGTTAACATTAGAAGCCTCCTCCCTAAGTTTGTTCTATTCACTGCTTTAGCACACTCTGCCAACCCGGATGTTCTAGCTGTGTCTGAATCCTGGCTTAGGAAGACTACCAAAAATTCTGAAATTTTCACCCCAAACTACAACATTTTCAGACAAGATAGAACTGCCAAAGGTGGCGGTGTTGCAATCTACTGCAAAGATAGCCTGCAGAGTTCTGTCCTACTATCCAGGTCTGTACCCAAACAATTTGAAATTCTACTTTCAAAAATCCACCTCTCTAAAACAAGTCTCTCACCGTTGCCGCCTGCTATAGACCACCCTCTGCCCCCAGCTGTGCTCTGGACACCATATGTGAACTGATTGCCCCCCATCTATCTTCAGAGCTCGTGCTGCTAGGCGACCTAAACTGGAACATGCTTAACACCCCAGCCATCCTACAATCTAAGCTTGATGCCCTCAATCTCACACAAATTATCAATGAACCTACCAGGTACCTCCCCAAAGCCATAAACATGGGCACCCTCATAGATATCATCCTAACCAACTTGCCCTCTAAATACACCTCTGCTGTCTTCAACCAAGATCTCAGCGATCACTGCCTCATTGCCTGCATCCGTAATGGGTCAGCGGTCAAACGACCTCCACTCATCACTGTCAAACGCTCCCTGAAACACTTCAGCAAGCAGGCCTTTCTAATCGACCTGGACGGGGTATCCTGGAAGGATATTGATCTCATCCCGTCCGTAGAGGATGCCTGGGTATTTTTTTTAAATGCCTTCTTAACCATCTTAAATAAGCATGCCCCATTCAAGAAATTTAGAACCAGGAACAGATATAGCCCTTGGTTCTCCCCAGACCTGACTGCCCTTAACCAACACAAAAACATCCTAGGGCGTTCTGCATTAGCATCAAACAACCCCCGTGATATGCAGCTGTTATGGGAAGCTAGAAACCATTATACACAGGCAGTTAGAAAAGCCAAGGCCAGCTTTTTCAAGCAGAAATTTGCTTCCTGCAACATTATCTCAAAAAAGTTCTGGGACACTGTAAAGTTCATGGAGAATAAGAACACCTCCTCCCAGCTGCCCACTGCACTGAAGATAGGAAACACTGTCACCATTGATAAATCCACCATAATTGAGAATTTCAATAAGCATTTTTCTACGGCTGGCCATGCTTTCCACCTGGCTACTCCTACCCCGGTCAACAGCACTGCACCCCCCCACAGCAACTCGCCCAAGCCTTCCCCATTTCTCCTTCTCCCAAATCCAGTCAGCTGATGTGCTGAAAGAGCTGCAAAATCTGGACCCCTACAAATCAGCCGGGCTAGACAATCTGGACCCTTTCTTTCTAAAATGATCTGCCGAAATTGTTGCCACCCCTATTACTAGCCTGTTCAACCTCTCTTTCGTGTCGTCTGAGATTCCCAAAGATTGGAAAGCAGCTGCGGTCATCCCCCTCTTCAAAGGGGGGGACACTCTTGACCCAAACTGCTACAGACCTATATCTATCCTACCCTGCCTTTCTAAGGTCTTCGAAAGCCAAGTCAACAAACAGATTACCGACCATTTCGAATCTCACCATACCTTCTCTGCTATGCAATCTGGTTTCAGAGCTGGTCACGGGTGCACCTCAGCCACGCTCAAGGTCCTAAACGATATCTTAACCGCCATCAATAAGAAACATTACTGTGCAGCCGTATTCATTGATCTGGCCAAGGCTTTCGACTCTGTCAATCACCACATCCTCATCGGCAGACTCGACAGCCTTGGTTTCTCAAATGATTGCCTCGCCTGGTTCACCAACTACTTCTCTGATAGAGTTCAGTGTGTCAAATCGGAGGGTCTGCTGTCCGGACCTCTGGCAGTCTCTATGGGGGTGCCACAGGGTTCAATTCTTGAACCTACTCTCTTCTCTGTATACATCAATGATGTCGCTCTTGCTGCTGGTGAGTCTCTGATCCACTTCTACGCAGACGACACCATTCTGTATACTTCTGGCCCTTCTTTGGACACTGTGTTAACAACCCTCCAGGCAAGCTTCAATGCCATACAACTCTCCTTCCGTGGCCTCCAATTGCTCTTAAATACAAGTAAAACTAAATGCATGCTCTTCAACCGATCGCTGCCTGCACCTGCCCGCCTGTCCAACATCACTACTCTGGACGGCTCTGACTTAGAATACGTGGACAACTACAAATACCTAGGTGTCTGGTTAGACTGTAAACTCTCCTTCCAGACCCACATCAAACATCTCCAATCCAAAGTTAAATCTAGAATTGGCTTCCGATTTCGCAACAAAGCATCCTTCACTCATGCTGCCAAACATACCCTTGTAAAACTGACCATCCTACCAATCCTCGACTTTGGCGATGTCATTTACAAAATAGTCTCCAATACCCTACTCAACAAATTGGATGCAGTCTATCACAGTGCAATCCGTTTTGTCACCAAAGCCCCATATACTACCCACCATTGCGACCTGTACGCTCTCGTTGGCTGGCCCTCGCTTCATACTCGTCGCCAAACCCACTGGCTCCATGTCATCTACAAGACCCTGCTAGGTAAAGTCCCCCCTAATCTCAGCTCGCTGGTCACCATAGCATCTCCCACCTGTAGCACACGCTCCAGCAGGTATATCTCTCTAGTCACCCCCAAAACCAATTATTTCTTTGGCCGCCTCTCCCTCCAGTTCTCTGCTGCCAATGACTGGAACGAACTACAAAAATCTCTGAAACTGGAAACACTTATCTCCCTCACTAGCTTTAAGCACCAACTGTCAGAGCAGCTCACAGATTACTGCACCTGTACATAGCCCACCTATAATTTAGCCCAAACAACTACCTCTTTCCCTACTGTATTTATTTATTTATTTTGCTCCTTTGCACCCCATTATTTTTATTTCTACTTTGCACATTCTTCCACTGCAAATCTACCATTCCAGTGTTTTACTTGCTATATTGTATTTACTTTGCCACCATGGCCTTTTTTTGCCTTTACCTCCCTTATCTCACCTCATTTGCTCACATCGTATATAGACTTGTTTATACTGTATTATTGACTGTATGTTTGTTTTACTCCATGTGTAACTCTGTGTCGTTGTATGTGTCGAACTGCTTTGCTTTATCTTGGCCAGGTCGGAGTTGTAAATGAGAACTTGTTCTCAACTTGCCTACTTGGTTAAATAAAGGTGAAATAAAAAATAAAATAAATAAATAAACAGGGTTGTACAGAGACAGAGGACACTGAATCAAACAGCCTACCAGATGATACATTACATCGCTTTCAGTTCGCTTTACTTTTTAACAGTTTGTCTGCGAAACAGTTGACTCGCAGTGATGCAGAGGTTTTCCTCGTAACATGACTGGATGGTCCTCCAGAAGGTCATGGTGGATTGACCGTCTGCCTCAGTCAGGAGGGTGTAGTTCTGTTTCTTATCCACCAAGGAGAATCCATTGCTTGTGGCATGATAATCCTGAAGGAGAGAAAATAAATACTGATGTTATCTGGAGAATGGATGCATAGAGCCTACCAGAGTTCTGTGTTATAAAGGTTTGCTTGGTGAAAGCAAAGCACAACTTTAGACAGGCCACAATCAACAGCCTGACCAACTCTGTGTGAGGCAAATAGTCACAGAAGATTCTGATTGGTTTTCTGATCCACACCCCTACCTTGGTTTTATGGTATCTGTGACCAGCAGATGCATATCTGTATTGATTTAAATAGATGATTTCCTTATATGAACTGTGACTCAGTAAAATCTTTGAAATTGTTTCATGTTGCATTTATATTTTTTTGTTCAGTGTATACAATGAGAAACTGCTTTTTACATTTTTTTTATTGAATCTTTATTTAACTAGGCAAGTCAGTTAAGAACAAATTCTTATTTACAATGACACCCTACTCCAGCCAAACTCAGACTACGCTGGGCCAATTGTGTGCCGCCCTATGGGACACCCAATCACGGCCGGTTGTGATACAGTCTGGAGTACACCTAATTGTGTTTGTAACTGGATCCTATCAAAAGTTATGATGGTTTGTTTAAACATAGTGTTACTTTGTACAACATCAATCATGACTGTTGCATGTTTTCCCCTTTTTTCTACAGCAAATGGCATCTCCAGTATGTACATTAGAAGCTTTATTATCGCTTTTACTTTATGATTGGACATTACTTTCAAATATTAAATGTGTACAAATTATTCGTTCATGGATTTAATTAAAGTAAATCAGGTTTTAGATTTGGATTTGTGATACCTCCATTATCAACAAAAGTACTTTAAAAAAAAAAAGCATCCAACCTAAAAACCTGGAATCATATTTGTATGTAGTGTAATTCTGATATTATTTTCAATTATTTGTGTTTTTCCTGTAATTGGTCTTTTGACCATTCAGATCAGCTCTGAAATAGATCTAATGTGAAAAGATCTGTTGTGATTGGTCAAAAGACCAATTAGTGGTAAAAACATCAGAACTGGGGTGCATGTTTCTTTTCAAGTACCTACATTATTTAACATAAGAATGTTAACAGTTCTAGGTTTCTGCAAATGCTTTTAAATCAGACAGGTTTACACAAGGTGAACAATACAAGGTCATTAACATAAATTAGTCTACCTTTAACATTGATCAGATCAAGCTTGCAGGGAACATAGCTCAGCCCAGCAACTGCCTTCCTTTCTGGACATCCTTGGCTGCTTTTACGCAGGCAGCCCAATTTTGATATTTTTTCCACCATTTGTTCTTTAAAAAAAATTATAGAAAAACCTATTTCCACTTTGACCTTATGGGGTATTGTGTGTTGGCCAGTAACAAAACTAAATATTAATTTAATCCATTTTAAATTCAGGCTGTAATACAAAAAAATATAGAAAAAGTCAAGGGGTGTGAATACTTTCTAAAGGCACTGTATCTAAATACCGAATACCGACCGGTATGTGCTCAGGGGCCCTGACCTCCAGGGGGCCCCCATTGATTTTCTTAGTCATTCTCACTCAGATATCATATCAACATGGCATAAGTCATTACAAAATGTGTAGAATTGCTGGAAATTAACTTTAAAATAGCAAACATTTCACTTAAACCCATGGCAAAATTGTAGAATTTTGCTTTAAAAGGCAACATTTTCTCTACACCACCATGGAAAAATTATTATATCTCAGGAAATGAACTTTAAAACTAAAAACAATTCTATCCACCATGAAGAGGAGGGACACTAAAATATTTTGCCGCGAGGTGGGGCAACCAAATCTCACTTAGGGCCCCCAAAAGGCTATAACCGGCCCTGCACCTAATCATTAAGATTGGAGCAGGGTAAGCCCGATGATCCTATATCAGTGGTTTGGAAAAATGTTTCTTATTACCAGCTAGTAGCTAGTGAAATTGGTTGTTGGGCTGGGTTGCTGTAGTAAATGTCCAGCCTGTAGAAGTCATCATAATCCTGTCCTCTAATAGGGATGCCAGCAAATGTCTGGAAGATCAAAAGCCTGGAATGGAGAAGACAATGAAGAGACAGAGCTCAGACAACATGCGTGTGGATGTGTGTTTATGCATGCATGCGTGTATGTATTAGTGTCCCCAGAACGGGGCAGTCTCTTACCCCTCATCCCACAACCCAGGCAAACACCACTCTGAAGCATTCATCCGCTGGTCCCCCCGTGAAGCATTTCTGCACGTAGGTCTGGTTCAAAGACAAGGGGCAGCCATAGACCAGCATGTGGTGGACCAGGTCCAGGTGCTCAATCATCGGCTCAATCTGAGATCGATAGAGAGAGAGGGAGACATGGGAAGGAGTAGGGAAAGGTAAGAGATGTTAGAAATCTTTATGGATAAACGTATGATGTAATTGTAAAATGCTTAGACCATAAAATGAAAGTGCTTAGACCATGAAGTGAAAGAGGGGTAATTTACACAAATGATGTGATTTTTCCTGTTGAGCTTTGGCACCTTTGTGACCTTGCAGTGGTAGTATGTACTGTATGTTTGACAGGGACAGTAACTGGCAATGGAAGAGGAAGTAGTGTGTTAATACTATGTGTTGCCAGTCCATTTTGTTCCAGTCACATGTTGTAAGCTAAGGATACTACCTCCTGATACCAATATCCCAATATCAAATAAATTCAATTTAATTCAATCATGTTTGACCCATTCCTGCCCAAGAGTAAAGTAAAATACAGTACTTTACTTCAAACTAAAAGTCCTGCTGTGGCTGACCTAGAGGGACAACATGATCCTTTTACAGGACATCATGTGCGTGAGGTAATTCTTACATTCTCCCCAACAATTTCCAGATAATTGATGTACAGGAGCCTGTGTCTGGGCATGAACTTGAGCAGGTTCACCTCCTTTTGTCATCAGTTTCCCCATAGGCATTGATCAGCTTCACTTAGGGTTGCCAACTTACTCACTACCAAATAAGGGACAAAAGGTGGCGTGCCAGTGCACGGTGACACGTCGGTGTGGGAAAATACAGTGTATATTCATAGTCTTATTCAATTGGAAAGGCAAAAGGCATTATGAGTTATGTGAGCTAGGCAATTAGCTTTCAGAATGCGATTGTTGTCACTGCTCAATAACTGGTAAACGGAGAGGTGTTTTCCAAAGTTGACATTGGCATTATCTGCTGTATAGGCTGTGATGTGTCTAATATCCAGATCATGATTTTCCAGACAGTTCATCAGAGCTTGATGTATGCCATTTGCAGTTTCATCACTGTCTTCATGAAAGTAAAGCAACTTGCACTGCACTCCATCAGACACAGAGAAATATCTCATGCACACTGGAAACATTTATATATTTCCTTGTTTGAGGCATCACTGGCAACTGAGAAACACACGGGCTCATCTTCCGTAGGAAGATCGTCGAGTCACCACTGACAGCCTTAACCCACGTCTTTTTTGCTTCCCATTGTTTGCTGTAGCTGCACAGTCTTTTCTTTTTTGCCGGTTTATCCATATTTCCTTGATATGCCAAACCGACTGAACAACAGAAATTACTTTGCAGGAATTGGCGCGTTTACGCTATTACTGTGATTTGATGAATATACTGGACAAGGGCGATCCCGTATGACACAAACCAATTTAGCCCAATATAAGGGACATCCCGGCTAGTACGAGACAGTTGGCAACCCTAGCTTCACTGGACTTTCCAATAATAATAATATAACAATTTACATAAACATACAAGAGCATAGAAGAACAAAAGATACAGGTTGACGACTATGTGTGAAGAAAAAGACTATAGTAGGCAGAAGGCGCTTAAGTAGGGCCTACAGACTGCCGTGAGAAAATATTCTGGCCCAAACAATGGAAGGTACAACACTTGATATTACCAATGAATTAGCCACTGGGGCAATTGACATTGGATGTTCACCACAACAGGCGCTTGAGGCCGTACCAATAAAAGGGGTTCATTCAAATGTTATGTTTGATATCTTAAATTAAACGTATATAGTTACAGTATTTAGAAATATTAACGTAGTTTCTATTTCATTATTATATATTCAGTTTTTTATGGTGTTACGGTCCGCATTACAAATGTATTTGAGCACGGCTCTTTCTCTCACTCAAAATTGTTGTCTGTCATGGTGGTATCGTCCCAAGATGGCAGCCTCCCTGTTGCAACGCTGTTTAGGAGCTGTCAAAGTTATCCATAAATGTGGGACTTACAGTTTTATAGGTACATATTTGTATATGTAAAATATAAGTATTTAAATCAGTAACATTTGCTATCATTGATTGATTCATTTTTTTCCCGAACCATTTTTATCTTTCCAAGCGAGTAGCTAGCAGGCTAGCCATATGGCTAGCTACCTAAAATTAATCCATTCTGACATAACTTATAACTGTCTAAATAAGATGCATCTTCTCCCGTTTGTTCAATGATTAACCTTAGTATTTGCTTGTACTGAAATCGCAATTAATTGCATTGTGCATGTTACCTTCAGTTCCAGCATTGTCTACCCAATGTAACTTGTAATCATTATTGTTTATATCCTACAGACAGAAGATGTCTACTTTCAGCAGCATACACAGACACCAAATTATGGGAGGAGAGAGAAAAAGATCATCAAAATCTGGGTAAACTATCCACCCAATACACTCTTTACCAATGATGTATTGTTCATTACTAACCATCCCCTTTGTCACTACCCATCACAACTAATAAAAAGTGGATCTCAAACACAGCTGTCGCACATTAGCTGTCAAGTAAGTGGACATGACATCAGTTGTGTTTTAGTTTTTTGAAACCCATGTGAATATAGAATAGACATTCTGTGCATAAGTACCCGAAGACATAACAACTGTAAGTCGATGACAATGTCTATGAGTGTCTGCACCAAATGAACACAGGAGGGCAGTGTTAGCTAGCTACGTATTGACAGTTACAATACTGTGTCATTCATACTGTAAAATGCTTCAAGGGTTGAAATCATATTTTTAAATGGCAGAGAGTTTGAGCTTGGACTAGTTGTTGTGAAAGTAAAGCTTAATGTGAGTATGCCATCCTACAGCATTGATGGCCGCCTTGATGGACAGGATTTATGACCGAAACTTCCCTGTCAGCTCTCTGACAATATCACGGGTAAGAGCATGTTAGAGTGCAGAGAGATTACACCCTTCTAACCCAGATGTCAGCCTGTTTCTCCTTTAGAAAACTGCTTCATTGTCATATCTGGTACATTTAGGCTAAAACAGAATCCGATGTGTTGGCTAAAACTAGGGTTGCAAAATTTCAGAAACGTTCAATAAA
Organism: Oncorhynchus clarkii lewisi; assembly: GCF_045791955.1. Taxonomy (NCBI): domain Eukaryota; kingdom Metazoa; phylum Chordata; class Actinopteri; order Salmoniformes; family Salmonidae; genus Oncorhynchus; species Oncorhynchus clarkii. The sequence continues at coordinate 31,383,939 of NC_092176.1, read as the reverse complement.
TTCCATCGTTTTCCCGAAATTCCGGTTGGAGGATTACTGGAATAAGGGGGAATAAGAAAGAAATCTGAAATCCTCCAACTAGAATTTCTGGAAAACCAATTCATTGAAAGTTCCTGGAATTGTGCAACCCTTGCCAAAAACAGAATCCAATGGGCACCCTAGCTAATATGATTTATGTTCCGCTCAACCTGTAGTCAAATTAGTGAAATATTCATCCATAATTTCTCTGTGTATTTTCTTTTTCAGTTTGTTGACAACATATCGTCAAGAGAAGAGGTTGATCAAGCAGAGTACTATCTTTATAAGTAAGCCTCATTTGCATGCCCTGTAAAATTATTTATTTGTTAGGGTGTTCACTTCCTGGTCTAAGATGCTTGCTAATCCTCTATGTGCAGACCTCTGTTTTGTCCTAGTCTTTTTTGGCGTGTTTATGTTCAGTCACATGCATGTTTCTTTGTTCTGTGCTGTGTTAGAGCTTTCCTGTTTTCCCCTTCTGTGGAATCTGTTTCTTATGTGATTAAAAGATTTACATGAATATTGTGTTGCAAGCCTATAGATTAAGAAGCGATTACACTTGACTTGACCCATCTATCAAAAAGGCATCATAATAATTACATAACAAAAGTCATAAACATTCATGTCTTGTTTGTTGTTGTTTTTTAATGTTTGAACATTTCTCTCCTGTAGATTTCGCCACAGCCCAAACTGTTGGTACCTCAGAGACTGGACCGTCCACAGCTGGGTGAGACAGTGTCTGAGATACGGGGCCAGAGACAAGGCCTTACACACCCTCAAGAACAAGGTAGTTCTACATTATGCCGAGCAGAGCCATAGAAAAAAGGTTCCACAAACTGTCCTCCATTTTGGCGCACAACCTTCCATGTTCATACCATTCTTTTTTATTCTTTTTTTATTTAGCCTTTATTTAAACAGGGAGTCACATTGAGATTAAAAATCTATTTTACAAGAGAGCCCTGTATACATCACAATAAAAACAGAATAATAAAACATACACTTCAATATGTGTATTTTTTATTTTATTTCACCTTTTATTTAACCAGGTAGGCCAGTTGAGAACAAGATCTCATTTACAACTGCAACCTGGCCAAGATAAAGCAAAGCAGTGCGACAAAAACAACAACACAGAGTTGCACATAAACAATAACACAATAGAAAAATCTATGTACAGTGTGTGCAAATGTGAAAGAGTAGGGAGGTAAGGCAATAAATAGGCCATAGAGGCGAAATAATGACAATTTAGCATTAACACCGGAGTGATAGATGTGCAGATGATGATGTGCAAGTAGAACAATGTAGAAAACAATGTAATTCAGCACACAATAATAAAATAAATATATTTAATAAAAGCAATCACATTCAACAACATAATCAATAATGTAAACTGCCTGAGTGGCACCACATGTAACTGCAGTGAACTCTGCAGATTGTTCCACAAATTATGTGCAAAAAAAATAAAAAGACTGAAGGGATCTCTAATGTTGTCCATTCCTGAGAATGGGTTTGGTAACTTATGAGTCTTATTAACTTAATTAAGGAAGTTACATATGTTTGGTGGTGGCAGGTAGCCTAGTGGTCAGAGCGTTGGGCCAGTAACCGAAAGGTTGCTAGATTGAATCCCTGAGCTGACAAGGTAAAACTCTGTCATTCTGCCCCTGAACAAGGCAGTTAACCCACTGTTCCTAGGCCGTCATTGTCAATAAGATTTTGTTCTTAACTGACTTGCCTAGATAAATAAAGGTTAAATAAAAAAAATATGGAGGCAATTTCTGTAAGATTTATTTGTAAATAAATAAAAGAGAACGTAGCTCTTTTTACAGACATTTTTATACAGACTAAAATGATAAAAGTCCTACAATTGTGCTGTGATAAAACATATTGTGGAATGTTAGACTGTGTCCAAGGGTATCAAAACAGGTTGCCGCATGTAAACAATATCACCAACATCCAATACAGGGAGAAGAGTTGTTTGAACGATCTTTCTCCTATTATCAATATGAGGCATGATTTATTTCCATGTAAAAAAAAAAACATATTGGATCTAAGCTTCTTAGTCAGATTTTCATATGCGTTACCAAGGACAACTTGTCATCAATCCAGATACCCAGGTACCCTGGGTTAGAGCCAATTTCAGCTCCATTTGTTGCGCAAATATGCAGGTCCTCAGGGTCAACATTTTGTGACCTAGAGAACAGCATGAGCTTGGTTTTACTTGTATTTAACACTAATTTAAGATCTGTAGGGAATTTCTGAATTGAATCAAAGTCATGCTGAAGTTCACGAATGGCCTGCTGCACCAAGGTGGCACAGGACCACAAAACTGTGTCATCTACATAGAGATGAATGTTACAAGTATTAACAGTGTTTCCTATGTCATTAATATACAAGGTGAACAATAATGGACCCAAAATAGAACCCTGAGTTACACGTTTTTGAATCTCAAGAAATTCAGATTTAACCCCATCTTCTTCAGCAAAACTGAAATGGGGCGATAGTTGTGGAGATAATTATTCCCCCACCCTTATGGAGTAGTAGCACATATGTGGATTTCCATGCTTTTGGAATACTTCCTGGTAACAATGTTAAATAAAACATGTGGGATACTGAGCCAGCAATAAAGGGAGCTGCACGCCTAAACAGACCAGGCTCCAAATGATCAGCCCCTGTGGATTTGTTTTGTCTAGTGTTAGCGAAGCATCTAGGACTTCATTATCAGTGAATTTCCAAAAAGAAAACTGAACAGCATTTTCATTATCATTCAATAGATTTTCACCATCAGCATCCAAACTACACTTTTAAAGAGCTGGCTTTGAAATGCATTCAAATGTATAGCCTGCAGAGAAAAAAATGGTGATTAAACGCATGAATGAACATAAAATCCGTGGCATTCTAACTACAGTTGTATTGTCCAATACATGGTGCCTGTTGAAAACCTACATTCTAAAGAACCTCCATTTCTGAGGTTGACTATAATATTGCCGGGGGTATTTTTTTATTTTATTTTATTTTTTAAATTACCATTCTCTGTTTCTGTATTTAGGTGCAATATGGAATGTTCCCAGATGATTTCACGTTTAACCTGCTGATAGATTCCTTCATTAAAGATGAAGACTTCAAAGGTGAAGAGTCTGTGACGTCTGAAATTATTATTTGTCAAACTGTAAAGTTATCCCAGGACCCCTTTGGAAAAACTCAGTTAAACTCAACGAAACCAATAATGTACACTAGCGTTCAAAAGTTTGGAATCACTTAGAAATGTCCTTGTTTTTGAAAGAAAAACTATTTTATTGTCCATTAAAACATCAAATTGATCAGAAATACAGTGTAGACATTGTTAATGTTGTAAAGGACTATTGTAGCTGGAAACGGCTGATTTTGAAAAATGTTTACTAATCCAAGTTTATAATTTTAAAAGACTAATTGATCATTAGAAAACCCTTGTGCAATGATGTTAGCACAGCTGAAAACTGTGGTGCTGATTAAAGATGCAATAAGTGACCCCAAACTTTTGAACGATAGTGTATATTCTATATTCACACGGATAATATGTACCTTAAAACCTAAAAAGTTTGGTCTTCTTCTGTAGGTGCCTGTTCTGTCGTGGAAGAGGTGATGCTTCAGGAGTCTTTTGATCTACCATCAACACAGATCCTGTCCATGTATGCACTGAGCAGTTACCTTGCAACCAAACCAGAGCTCAGTGTAAGTAAAGTAGCATTCATTGCTTGGTACTGTATGTGCACCAACATGTTTGGAGAAGTTATCGTGCCAAAGTACAGTTGGAATGTTTGGATTGTGTAGAACTGAACGATTGTTGGAAACTTAAGGAGGACATAATCTTATTTATGTAGATAAGTTAAGTCTGATCCCAGCACAACATCATTCCCATAAAAAATATGCATATGCCGGAGTTTTGAATTCAGCAGCAACAGTTTTTTCTGTCTAAATGAGTTATTATGCTTTTTGTAAACGTTGTGCTTGTGCTGTCTGATGTGTGTGGTGTGTGTGTTTGTTGGTTCACTACAGGTGTCAGAGCAGAGGGCTCTGGGAGCAGCACTGCTGATATGTGGTTTGAAGCAGGACAATTCTACAGGTCTCAGCGCTCAACTGTTGGGTTGTGCTCTGCTAGGTATGTGTTCATCCAGTCATACCACAGACCTGGGCCTAAATCAAGTCCTTCCTCATGTTCCTAACCCTTTGGTGATGGCAGGAGGAGGTTTTCTCTCAATTTCTCAAGAATCCCTTCTCTTCATCTTCTTGTCAAACATCATTGAAGTCAACCTCTCTCTCTCTCCATGCCACATGGTTTTTGCCCTGGTTGTCATGTTGTGCTGATCAAGTCTCTGATAGTTTCCTCTCCCTGCTCCTCTCTCTTTGTCTGTCTCTAGGTAAGGTGGAGATGGCGGCTGGGATCCATGCTGTGTTCAGGGGCATGCCTCTGATGTGGACCCCAGGGTATCTGGGCCGGGCCCTGGCCATTATGGAGAGAGTAGCTGCCACTCCTGGAGATAGAAAACTATCAAAGGATGCCGTACGTTGCCTACTTACCAATACATGTCTCAGTGCTGTACTTTCTGTAATTCTTCAGTTACTGTCTCACACTAACAACATTGTTAGTAACACATTACACATGTATAATAGTAACTCTTTGTAAAGCGTGCAACACGAGTAAGAAGCATGCAGTTTATACTGTAACAGAGCTTATTGTTAGCAATTTCAGTTAACTCATCAAATAACACAATTACCATATGACACAAACCTGGTGGCAGTAGAAAGCTGTTATTGTCCAGGTAAGATGTATGACGCAGTCTTTCTCTGCAGGGCTTAGTCATATCTGTGTTATTTATACCCTGACACACGTCAGTGCACCCTGGTGCAGCACTCTTCTAGCCCTGTCGAGTTAAATAGTTCAACTCTGAACAAAGTAATGTGATTTATGGGAGTCTGGAGCCCAGGGGAAATCTGTAAGAATCTGTCCTTTGGGCACCAAACCAGGTTTGCTAGAAAGCAGGACAGTGTCAGACCTGATGGCTCTGTGTAGGTCAGGACGGACAGGACCTATTAATTGTGTGTCATTGTCTGTTTGCGTTTGTTTGTTTTCATGTCTGTCTTTTGTCCTGATGGACTTCTGAGAGGATGCTCCAGTGTGGCTTCGCTTCGCAAGTTATTGTGTCTGTCTGAGTGCAGGTCCGGCGGTCCCAGTTGTGTTTTTCCTTACATATGTGTGTGTGTGTGTGTGTGTGTGTGTGTGTGTGTGTGTGTGTGTGTGTGTGTGTGTGTGTGTGTGTGTGTGTGTGTGTGTGTGTGTGTGTGTGTGTGTGTGTGTGTGTGTTTCTCTTAGGTTGATTACCTGGGGGGGCTGCTACAGGACCTCTCCTCTGCTTTGGACTCCAAGTCCTCTTCTGTTGAGGACGAGTTAGGAGGAGAGGAGGAGGGGAAGAAGGAGGAGGAGGATGAAGATGAAGACGACCAGGCAGAGAGAGAAAAACTACCGCTCTATGCCAGCAGGTTCAAGGTAGAGACTGGGCAAAGATCTATCAGTCAAACAGGGAAAGAGTGTGTATGGACAGTACGTGTATGTTGTGTTATGATTACAGATTTCTCATTTTGAGAAGGTGAATAAATTGCTATTAAGCACTCTTAGTCTATAACAACAGTTACACTTAATCACTCCTTTTCCCTAGACCCCATTTCTAACCACCTCCTCTCCTCTGACCGTGTGTAGGAGCTGAGTGGGCAGCTCCAGTCTGGGGGTAAGGTGGACCCTAGTCCCCTGCAGGTGCTGGTCTCCAGCCTGGTCCAGCAGGGCCTGGCCTCAGCAGAGGGCCCTGACATGGAGCAGTACCAGAGGAAGGTACGGGAGTGGGAGGCAGAGAGGCAGCAGCTCATCAGAAGAGAGAAGGAGATGAGGGAGAGGGCTGAGGAAGAGAGAGAGGCCCGTCAGGCAGCCAAGGCAGCCGCACAATAGCGCTGAACACACAGCTGGATGGTGTTCATGGTGCATTCCTTGCAGTGTATACCACCACAAAGCATCAATACATATTCCTGGTACTTTTTCATAACCTGTGGGGTCTCTACATCGTCTGCAGTGAAACATACATGAAAAGTGAGGGTCGTTTTTGAAATATATAATATAATCTGTTGTCTCCTGAAATCAGTTTATTTCATGTAACCTTTTTGTTGGTGTCTTTTGTACAAATGCCATTCACAGTTTAGCAATGTACCGTGAACAAGATGTCAACTCCCCATGATAGAAGTTTGTCTGTATTAAATTATCATGATCAACAAATAATGATGATTCTTGACTTGCTTTATACTCAAATATGAACAAATCAGAGAGCTTCGTTTGTAGTTACATGCATTGTTACACATAAGACTCGTAACCTCTATTTCATCCTTAGCTTCGTTTTCTTGAGATTTCTGAGTTTTCTTCGAAAATATGTGGTATTTCCTCTTGTGGACAGCAACTTGATGTTTTTGGTCTAGCTCCAGTCTCGTGATTGTTAAGCCTGATGGCCACTATGACCTCATGTAAGCAGAAAAGGAGGAAAGCGGGGGAAATCATGGCTTCACATCCTCCCACTCCCTTTCCTCTCTTCTCTCAGAATGAGGTGTTTGTGAGAGCACATGTAGACCTTTGTGTGTGTGTGTGTGTGTGTGTGTGTGGGGGGGGGGGGGGGGGGGGTGTGTGTTATACAATCCTAGGGGAGCTGATGACTGATCTAGGGAGAACAAAGTTTGTTCTTTACACAGGCGTGAATACAGTTGAATTTCTTAGCCTTATCCTGTCGGCCATTGCCACAAAGAAAAACACACCGTCACAGATCCAGATCGTAAGTGAATTGCTTGGCCCTTGTTTAGAAGTTGACAGGTCTTTATGTGTCGTCTGGAAATCGACAGTATCAACAGTGGCATAACAGTAAAGTAAGAAGACTAAAGTATCTTAGTAAACTTTAATAGACGTCAACTAACTGCAACAGGCTACTCAAATACCACAGGCTCAATTATTACTCAATTACCACTCAATACTCAAATACCACTCAGTATTTCAGGCTAGGCTATCCCTGTTATTTTTTGTTTGAGGGAGATAAGTAATCAATGAGGAAAAAGAAGTGGCTCACAATGTGTTCATTCCACATTATGCTATTGCCCATTCATGGCATGGGCTTGGGAAACTGCCTGCTATGCAGACGAAGATGAATATAAGGCACAAATACTTTGTCACAAACGAGCCATTGTTGTCTTGAGGCTGTTGTTTTGAGGCTCCACATTGACTCCCTGAGAGTTGGAATGTCTCTAGTTAGAATGATCTTTATTTGCTAAAAATAGTTATATTCTACGAGAGTAGAATTTTCCATTTGTAAATGGCCATGTCTCGGATCTGTTCAATTTAAGTTAAATAGAAAAGTAGAAAGCACACTTGCTTTTATTGAGAACTAAGAGGATCTGAAAGTGTGTACTAAATATTCTACTAGTTTATCAATGTATCTTACAAAAAAATACAAATTTGCACTTTCTCATATATGCGAAATAGACGATCCATGAATGTAAACCTTGTCCCAAGCATCCCTCATCTCTATCAGAGTATATAATGATCTTTAGATTTCACCCTTCCTACGTGCAATATGTGCTCTCACATTTAGCCCTTTCCCAAAAACAGTGTTACATCTAATCATGTTGAAATGGCCAGATGACCCTGTCTTCATGTGATAGGGTTATGCATAATCAATACAGTGAGAATAGAGACCTCACTGATCTCCTGGCAATGTACAATTTCTGCTTTGATCAGCATTACTTTAGAGGGAAATTATGGCCAGGTCATCATGGTTAGTTGATGGTTCATTATACTTTAGTGAGGATGACTAATATTCTATCAAAGCTTATCTTATCTCACAATGATTCCATTTCTCCTAACCTAAGGCCAACAAAAGACTCCTTTTGGGAACATCCGTCATTTCTGTTTAGAAGTCTTTTCTATCTCTTTGGTAATTTTTTAAAAGCATTTTGGCTCAATAAAGTATAGGCCTACTATGGAACATTAAAAAAAAAAACTTTACTTGTCAAACACAATTTTCAAAATAAATGTGACATTTGGGTCTCAGGCTGTCCTTCCACCAGGTGTGCAAGCAGCGAGTGAAATGAAGCCAATCAGCGTGTCTGATAGTCAGGAAGTCTCTTATTCAGGTCACTGGTTATTGGAAGCTCTGACTGCGATGGTTGAAGTGCACTAAAAGTCTCAGGTTTGGGGTTGTGTCTAATTTGGAACGGTAATGTAGTCCCAAATAGCTGGCCATACGTGGCTCAAACTCTGTCATGGTCTGTTTGAGAACACTAACAGCAAATTGAGTAGAGAGGATTTCCTAGGAAGGAGTAACCATCAATAATGTTCCATGTTTGAAGTGTGGTGCTGATATACAGTACCAGTCAAAAGTTTGGACACACCTACTCATTCAAGTATTTGTATTTATTTTTACTAATTTAGTGAAGACATCAAAATGATGAAATAACACGTGAAATCATGTAGTAATCATGAAGAGCTCCCGAGTGGTGCGGTGGTCTAAGGCACTGCACCGCTGTGCTAGAAGAATATTACAGACCTTGGTTTGAGTCCAGCCTGTATCACGATTGGCCCCGGGTAGGCCGTAAATGTGAATATCTTCTTAACGGACTTGCCTGGAAATTCAAAGTGTTAAACAAACTAAAATAATTTTTGATTCTTCAAAGTAGACACTCTTGGCATTCTCTTAACCAACTTCATGAGATAGTCACCTGGAATGCATTTCAATAAACAGGTGTGCCTTGTTAAAAGTTCATTTGTGGAATTGTTTTCCTTCTTAATGCATTTGAAACAATCAGTTGTGTTGTGACAAGGTAGGGGTGGTATACAGAAGATAGCCCTATTTGGTAAATGACCAAGTCCATATTATGTCATGAACGGCTCAAATAAGCAAAGAGAAATGGCAGTCCATCATCACTTTTAAGACATGAAGGTCAGTCAATCTAAAACATTTCAAAAACTTTCAAGGTTTCTTCAAGTGCAGTCGCAAAAACCATCAAGCAATATGATGAATCTGGCTCTCATGGGGACCACCACAGGAAAGGAAGACCCAGATTTACCTCTGCTGCAGAGGATAAGTTAATACCTCTGCTGCATCACATCAGGCTGTGATTGGGAGTCCCAAAGGGCGGTGCACAATTGGCCCAGCATTGTCCGGGTTTTGCCGGGGTAGGCCGTCATTGTAAATAAGAATTTGTTCTTAACTGACTTGCGATACTCCATCCCATCTGGTTTGCACTTAGTGGGACTATCATTTGTTTTTTGACAGGACAATGACCCAACACACCTCCAGGTTGTGTAAAGGCTATTTGACCAAGAAGAAGAGTGATGGAGTGCAGCATCAGATGACCTCGCCTCCTCAATCACCCGGCCTCAACCCAATTGAGATGGTTTGGGATGAGTTGGACCGCAGAGTGAAGGAAAAGCAGCCAGTAAGTGCTCAGCATATGAGGGAACTCCTTCAAGACTGTTGGAAAAGCATTCCAGGTGAATCTGGTTGAGAGAAGGCCAAGAGTGTTCAAAGCTGTCATCAAGGCAAAGTATGGCTACTTTGAAGAATCTAACATTTTGTTTAACACTTTTTTGGTTACTACATGTTCCATATGTGTTATTTCATAGTGTCGATGTATTGACTACTATTCTAGAATGTAGAAAATGGTAAAAAAAAATAAAGAAAAACCCTTGAATGAGTAGGTGTGTCCAAACTTTTGACTTGTACTGTATTTCCAGTGGTGTTTTAGAACAATGCAGATAGAAATGTAATAAATAAGGCGTCAAAATGCTCTATAGCACACAACATGAGTTCATCAATGTTCTATTAAATACATTTCTACTGTATCTGAACTAATATACATTATAAAACATACTGTACATTAAAGTGCTTGTCTAAAGGAATGTTGTATGTCGTCCTGTTTCAATATGTTTTCTGATATGACACATTTAGTGATGGCTATTTAGAAACTGTGAGAAAACCTCTTGACTTCCGAAGAGTGTTCCATCACCCCTGTAGAAAACTCAGTGTTCCCTCAAACGACTGTAGTGCTGGTCCTCAAAAATGCTTCATCAACAAATGCTCATGTTATTCTATTCCTCCCCTGTGCTGCTTGTTTTCTGGAATTACAAATTGAAGTTCCCAGAACTCTTTTCTCTCTTGATTTCTAGATGTGACGTACAGATTTGTATTTGTATTTATGAAGGATCCCCATTAGCTGACTTGGCAGCAGCTACTCTTCTTGGGGTCCATATGTAATGGGAAGGGAAAATGTTCTGCAGCTTGTGACATGACAGCATTTCCCCTGTGTGTGCTGTGTCTGTAAATACTTTAAAACATATTATAGGATAAGATGCTGCAAGGGTATGTTTTTGTTGGCTAAGCAACTCGCAGTGCTGGTGTCTCTGGAGAGAAGTGTTTATTAATCTAAAGTACTTCATCAAGAAAAATGCTGCATACTTAACAATTTAAAGCCCGCTAAAGATTCATGAGAGCAAATAAGATCAAACTGATTTGTTTTGAGGGTTTGCAGACGTGTTGTTATGTTTATACAGAATATTTCACAAACATGGCAAACGTGAAAACATTAAATCTGCATTTACAAATGAGATTACTCTCATTGCTCTCTAATTTCTCTCTGTATTCCCCTTCTTCCAAAAACAGTAGCCTACATAAACAGTATCTCCTGACTGGTAGTAGGATCTGACAGAAGTTCCTTCAGCCTCCAGACATGGCCTGAAATTAAACACATGCCTTTGAAGTCATTCAATTCAAACCAATGAATAACCTACTACTTCTAAACCTGTATAGCTACAGCTTTAATAACTGGATATACAAACAATGGTCTGAAGGTTGTGAAGAGAGAGCTTTGATGAAGATACTGTCTGAGTGACCGTACAGTAAGTATGAGTTATGAGGGAGCCCTCAGACTCTGGGGACACAGCAATTCTACTGCCCTTCTGACGTGGTCATGGTATACAGTACCAGTCAAAAGTTTGTACACAACTACTGATTACAGGATTTTTTTCTTTATTTTTACTATTTTCTACATTTTATAATAATAGTAAAGACATCAAAACTATGAAATAACACATATGGCATCATGTAGTAACCAAAAAAAGTATTAAACAAATCAAAATAGATTTTATATTTGAGATTCTTCAAAGTAGCTACCCTTTGCCTTGATGACAGCTTTGCACACTCTCACTGGGCAACATTGAGAGAGAGGTAGGGCTACAGTACTGTAGCAGTATGTAAACAAATTAACCTTTTTACATTTGAGGAAGTAGAGTACAATCACAACACTGAATCTGACTAAGAGTGGAACTAGCAAATATAGTTGAATGAAATAATCATAAAATGATTTATAGACAAATTAGACATACTGTACAACCTGTGAGATGGGAAAGAAAGGGAGGTAGTGCTGGGTCTCAATAAGAGACTTTATTGAAAAGGCTTACTTACTTAACCTGATTAATGGGTTTATTAAACTAAATGATTCATGTATTAGAATGGCGCCGAAGGAGATTGCTGCCGTTTTATGATCCTGTAACCCATTGTGCTATTGTGTATGTTTTTCACGTTATTTGTAACTTATTATGTACATAACATTTCTGCCACCGTGTCTTATGACCGAAAAGAGCTTCTAGATATCAGGACAGCGATTATCCACCCTGTACTGGAGGAATACATTTTCTTCAACGAGTCGGACGGATGGGAAGGATTTACTTCAGACGCCCGACAAGGGCCTCGTCCCCGTCATTCGCAGGAGAAAGAGACGGAGGTATCGGGGACGAAGGTCCGGTGCCTTGTAAGGATCCTTCGCTGAGAGGGTAATCTACCGTTACCATCGGTCCTATTAGCCAACGTACAATCAATCGATAATAAAAATAGTCAAACTATAATCACGTATATCCGACCAACGGGACATTAAAAACTGTAATATCTTATGTTTCACCGAGTCGTGACTGAATGACATGAATCCCATACAACTGGTGGGTTTTAAGCTTGTTCGGCAGGATAGAACAGTCTATGTATATTTGTAAACGACAGCTGGTGCACAAAATCTAAGGAAGTCTCAAGGTTTTGTTCACCTGAGGTAGAGTATCTCATGATAAGCTGTAGACCACACTATTTTCCAAGAGAGTTTTCATCTGTATTTTCCATAGCTGTCTGTATACCACCACAAACCGATGCTGGCACTAAGACTGCACTCAATTAGCTGTATACGGCCATAAGCAAACAGGAAAACGCTCATCCAGAGGTGGCACTCCTAGTGGCCGGGGACTTTAATGCAGGGAAAATCTAATCCGTTTTATCTCATTTCTACCATCATGTTAAATGTGCAACCAGAGGGGAAAAAAACTCTAGACCACCTTTACTCCACACACAAAGACATGGAAAAAGCTCTCCCTCTCCTTCCATTTGGCAAATCTGACCATAATTATATCCTCCTGATTCCTGCTTACAAGCAAAAACTAAAGTAGGAAGCACCAGTGACTCTGTCAATAAGAAAGTGGTCAGATGAAGCAGATATTAAGCTACAGGACTGTACGGCTTGCACAAACTGGGAATATGTTCTGGGATTCTTCCAATGGCATTGAGGAGTACACCACCTCAGTCAATGACGTCGTCCCCACAGAAACTGTACGTACATACCCCAACCAGAAGCCATGAATTACAGGCAACATCCGCACTGAGCTAAAAAGTAGAGCTGCTGCTTTCAAGGAGGGGACTCTAACCCGGATCTTATAAGAAATCCCTCTATGCCCTCCGACGAACCATCAAACAGGCAAATCCTCAATACAGGACTGAGATCGAATCATACAACACCGGATCCGACACTCGTCGGATGTGGCAGGGCTTGCAAACTATTACAGACTAAAAAGGGAAGCACAGCTAAATTACTTCTATGCACGCTTCGAGGAGAGCAACACTGAAACATGCAAGAGAGCGTCAGCTGTTCCGGACGACTGTGTGATCACGCACTCCGTAGCCGATGTGAGTAATACCTTTAAACATGTCAACATTCACAAGGCCGCAGGGCCAGACGGATTCCCAGGACGTGTATTCCGAGCATGCGCTGACCAATTGGCAAGTGTCTTCACTGACATTTTCAACCTGTCCCTGACTGAGTCTGTAATACCAACATGTTTCAAGCAGACCACCATAGTCCCTGTGCCCAGGAACTTTAAGTTAACCTGCCTAAATGACTACGGACCCGTAGCACTCATGTCTGTAGCCATTAAGGCTGGTCATGGCTCACATCAACACCATTGTCCCAGAAATCCTAGACCCACTCCGATTTGCATACTTCCCCAACAGATCCACAGATGATGCACTCTCTATTGCACTCCACACTGCCCTTCCCACCTGGACAAATGGAACACCTATGTGAGAATGCTATTCATTGACTACAGCTCAGTGTTCAACACCATAGTGCCCTCAAACCTCATTACTAAGCTAAGGATCCTGGGACTAAACACCTCCCTCTGCAACTGGATTCTGGACTTCCTGACGGGTCGCCCCCGGGTAGTAAGGGTAGGTAACAAACACATCCGCCACGCTGATCCTCAACAAGGGGGCCCCTCAGGGGTACGTGCTCAGTCCCCTCCTGTACTCCATGTTCAGTGATGACTGCATGTCCAGTCACGACTCCAACACCATCATCAAGTTTGCTGATGACACAGT